>NC_068934.1:9413281-9716311 GCF_023091745.1 Budorcas taxicolor | reverse complement strand
CATATAAGATTATTGTTACCATCTTTCTAAATTCCATATATATGCATTAGCATACTGTATTGGTGTTTTTCTTTCTGGCTTACTTCACTCTGTATAATAGGCTCCAGTCTCATCCATCTCATTAGAACTGATTCAAAGGTATTCTTTTTAATGGCTGAGTAATATTCCATCATGTATATGTACCACAGCTTTCTTATCCATTCGTCTGCTGATGGACATCTAGGTTGCTTCCATGTCCTGGCTATTATAAATAGTGCTGTGATGAACGTTGGGGTACACGTGTCTCTTTCAATTCTTGTTTCCTTGGTGTGTATGCCCAGCAGTGGGATTGCTGGGTCATATGGCAGTTCTATTTCCAGTTTTTTAAGGAATCTCCACACTGTTCTCCATAGTGGCTGTACTAGTTTGCATTCCCACCAACAGTGTAAGAGGGTTCCCTTTTCTCCACACCCTCTCCAGCATTTATTGCTTGTAGACTTTTGGATCACAGCTATTCTGAGTGGTGTGAAATGGTACCTCAATGTGGTTTTGATTTGGATTTCTCTGATAATGAGTGATGTTGAGCATCTTTTCATGTGTTTGTTAGCCATCTGTATGTCTTCTTTGGAGAAATGTCTGTTTAGTTCTTTGGCCCATTTTTTGATAGGGTCATTTATTTTTCTGGAATTGAGCTTCAGGAGTTGTTTATATATTTTTGAGATTAGTTGTTTGTCAGTTGCTTCATTTGCTATTATTTTCTCCCATTCTGAAGGCTGTCTTTGCACCTTGCTTATAGTTTCCTTTGTTGTGCAGAAGCTTTTAATTTTAATTAGGTCCCATTTGTTTATTTTTGCTTTTATTTCCAGTATTCTGGGAGGTGGGTCATAGAGGATCCTGCTTTGATTTATGTCGGAGAGTGTTTTGCCTATGTTCTCCTCTAGGAGTTTTATAGTTTCTGGTCTTACATTTAGATCTTTAATCCATTTTGAGTTCATTTTTGTGTATGGTGTTAGAAAGTGTTCTAGTTTTATTCTTTTACAAGTGGTTGACCAGTTTCCCCAGCACCACTTGTTAAAGAAATTGTCTTTAATCCATTGTATATTCTTGCCTCCTTTGTCAAAGATAAGGTGTCCATAGGTGCATGGATTTATCTCTGGGCTTTCCATTTTGTTCCATTGATCTCTATTTCTGTCTTTGTGCCAGTACCATACTGTGTTGATGACTGTGGCTTTGTAGTAGAGCCTGAAGTCAGGCAGGTTGATTCCTCCAGTTCCATTCTTCTTTCTCAAGATTGCTTTGGCTATTCGAGGTTTTTTGTATTTCCATACAAACTGTTAAATTATTTGTTCTAGTTCTGTGAAAAATCCCATTGGTAACTTGATAGGGATTGTATTGAATTTGTAGATTGCTTTGGGTAGTATACTCATTTTCACTATATTGATTCTTCCAATCCATGAACATGGTATATTTCTCCATTTGTTTGTGTCCTCTTTGATTTCTTTCATCAGTGTTTTATAGTTTTCTATATATAGGCCTTTTGTTTCTTTAGGTAGATATATTCTTAGTATTTCATTCTTTTCATTGCAATGGTGAATGAAATTGTGAAACTCTTTTTTAAAACCTTTTATTTTGTTTTGGGGTATAGCTGATTAACAGTGTTGTGATAGTTTCAGGTGAACAGTGAAGGGATTTGGCCATACATATACATGTATCCATTCTCCCCCAAACTCCCCTGCCATCCAGGCTGTCACATAGCATTCTTTGAGCAGAGTTCTAGGTGCTATATATACAAGTAGGTCCTTGTTGAGAACTAATTGAATCTGAATGTACTAATTTGGGATGGATGAATTGGATTATCATGAATGTTATATAATCTTGTGACCCATAGAACAAAAGCCTGACTTTCTTTTTTTTAAATGAAAGAGCTGTGAAAGAAAATGTTATACATATGGTTTAATTCTCCCTTCTGATTTCTTCTTTTACAGTGCTCTGGGATGGGGGTTTAGGAGATGGAGTAATGCATACTTAGGCCCTTGGTGTTTTCTCCACATCATGGCTTCATACATGTTGACTCAGAGGGATGCCAACCCTGTGTGTGCAGAGTGGAGACACACACACATGAGTATCACCCTCTCATTTTCATTAAAACACAGGCAGGATGTGCAAAATCAGAAACAAGGCCAAAGGTTCCATCTCTCACCCTCAGGGATTCTGCAGAACTTTGTAAGCTTTGATACATGTTTGAAGACAGGATAATGCTTCATTTGGCCTGCTGTACTCTAAGATGTACCTTTTAAGGAGAGTTTTCCAAAAGAACTGCTCTTGATGGGTATCCTATAAAAAAAGCTCTATGGGCCAAAGCACATAGGTATGTTAAAGGACCTGAGAAGTCTGGCTGGAAAGAAGCAGCTTTAACTGCCTGAAAGTATTTAATCATGGAACTTTAGGTTGAGTCAATATTCATTAATGCCTGTAAAACAGATTTTGGGAAACTGCTTAAAGTTGTGAGAGTGACTGCTTTTCCCCTAAATGTTCCATAACGTAAACCCGAGTGCTGTCTTGTAGAAGAGTTCTCTTAGGAAGTTGTGTGCCAATTTCAGTGATGCTGCTTTAGCTCAAAATATTTTTAAAACTTTGATCTTTAGAATCTCCTTCAAAGCCTTTTGTAAACCAGATCATTAATCCAAAAAGAATAATTTTACCTGTTATTCTATACTAGTATAATTTAATAATGTAATTATTATATATAATATAAAATTATTAAATAAATTATATTATAAATACAATTTGTAGATTATAATAAATATATATTATACATAATAATTGTAATTGTCTCTATTTGTGGAGTGCTTTTATGTGCTAGCCACTTATATATAGTACCTCCTAAAAGTCCTCTGAATTTGATCCCACATATCTAGGGTCTAAAGCTTTATAGCTGTTGTTTTTGTTCAGTCCCTCAGTCATGTCTGACTCTTTGTGACCCAAGGACTGCAGCATGCCAGTCTTCCCTGTCCTTCACTATCTTCCAGAGCTTGCTCAAACTCGTGTCCCTTGAGTCGATGATGCCATCCAACCATCTCATCCTCTGTCACTCCTTTCTCCTTTTGCCCTCAGTCTTTCCCAGTGTTAGGGCTTTTCCAATGAGTCAGCTGTTTGCATCAGCTGGCCAAAGTATTGGAGATTCAGCATCAGTCCTTCCAAAGAATATTCAGGGTTGGTTTCCTTTAGGATTGACTGGTTTGCTCTTCTTTCTGTTGGCAGTGTGGGCATTTAAACATGAGGGTAGCTGACTCCAAAGTCTTTCTCTCAACTACCTAGTTTCAGAGTTATTTGGGTCAAAAGTGGAACTAGCCAGCTTGCTCATATTCCTGAGAGTTTCAAGAAGTTGGCTGTCCTCTTAAAGTTCAGGAGCTGTCAACCCTGAGGGCAGTTTCCAAGGAGGAAATGGTTTGAGAAAAGGCAGCACAATGAAATTGGGATGGGACCAAGCAAGGTGACTTGTTTGATAAATGAGGTCATTCTTCATTGGATGTTAAGTTCTAGACTTTAAGCCCTAAACAGAAATAACAGTGGAGGGTATCATGGTAGTCTGAGGCCTTTGAGCAGCCTGTGGCTCTGATTGTCTGTGTCATGGACCACAGCCCAAATGTAACCTGTCTTTTTCCCTGTCCCCAGAGGCCTGACACAGTGGACTCAGTGTTGTCTAGCAGAGAGAACTTGGGGAAGCGACCCAACAGCGTGCTTGCATTTCCAAGGTCAGTGCTTTCCTCCATAGGTTCCTCCGGGCATGGCTGTCCTTGCCGACCTGTCGATAGAACTGGACAGTGTTTTGCACCTGAGTTTTCTAGCCCATGCTCCATCTAGTGCAGCTCTCTCTTGCGCTCTCTCTGTGTTCTAGCGAATGAGTTTATCGCATGCCCTTTCTGTAGTTAAGTTAGAAAATAATGGACACTTAGAATACTTTAAAAAATAACAACTCTCGGTTCCCTGGGAATTCCCTTACTGCCTCCTACCAACCTTAGTCCTTGCAAGTATCAGTAAAATTTTTCTCATCCACTAGGCTTTCTTCTACCTTTCACCCCTTCCTCTAACCTAGTCCCTTCCTCATCATGCACTCTAGACTAACAGCTGTCTAAGCTTTGATTTTTACCGCAGAAGGGGCTAGAAAGACAAGGTACAGCTTCACCCCAACAGCATAGTGAGTGTTTTCAATGGCTGCTGATGCTCCTGAATATAATGATGATAATGATAACAACATGATAATATTATAATGACAATAATAATAGCAATCATCTATGGAGCACTTACTAGTTGCCAGATATTGTTAAGCACTTTCTTAATAGTCTTGCATTTAATCTTTACTACAACCACTTGAGATATGTATTATAATTTTATAAAGGAGCAAAATTAATTATAACATCAATTCTATTTTTAATTAAAAATTTTATTGAAGTATAGTTCATTTGCAATGTTGTGTTAGTTTTAGGCATTCTTTTTTTTTTTTAACAAGTGAAGTATCTTCAGTTAGTTCAGTTGCTCAGTCGTGTCCAACTGTTTGTGACCCAATGGACTGCAGCACACCAGGCCTCCCTGTCCATCACCAACTCCCAGAGTTTACTCAAACTCATGTCCACTGAGTCAGTGATGCCATCCAACCATCTCATCCTCCGTTGTCCCCTTCTCCTCCCACCTTGAATCTTTCCCAGCATCAGGGTATTTTCCAATGAGTCAGTTCTTTGCATCAGGTGGCCAAAGTATTGGAGTTTCAGCTTCAGCATCAGTCCTTCCAGTGAATATTCAGGACTTATTTCCTTTAGGATGGACTGGTTCGATCTCCTTGCTGTCCAAGGGACTCTCAAACGTATTCGCCAACACCATAATTCAAAAGCATCAATTCTTTAGCACTCAGCTTTCTTTATAGTCCAACTCTTACTTACATCAATACATGACTACTGGAAAAACCATAACTTTGACTACATGGACCTTTGTTGGCAAAGTAATCTCTCTGCTTTTTAATATGCTGTCTAGGTTGGCCATAATTTTTCTTCCAAGGAGCAAGCATCTTTTAATTTCATGGCTGCAGTCACATCTGCAGTTTCAGGATGCTGTATTAAAAGCACTGAATAGGAGTCAGGAGACTTGGGTTTTATTTCCAGTTTGGTCGTTACTTACCCATTATGAGCTCTTAATCATTTTTTTAATCTTAATTGCTGTGCCACTAACTACTATGCATTTTGGGTAAAGGAAGTTTGGGAAATAGTAAACTATTTTCCAAAATAGTTTTCTCATTTTTTTGTCTCAGAGTATTTTCTCTTTTTTGGGGGGGGCGGGGGTGGCGTCTGACACAGCTTCTTCTGTTTGTTGGTTTGGAACCAGTCCTTCCTGGAAAAGCTATATGATACAGATCTCAGCATAGTCAGTGTGAGGGGGAGAATAAGCCTTAAAGATTAATTAGTCCAGCCTCTTCATCTTCCAGATGAAATGATTTCACAGCAGGGGGGCCAAGTCGGAAATAAAACCGTGGCCCCTGACTGTCTCAGTGCTGTTTCCACTGCAGCATCTTGCCTTACCCATTAAAAAGAAAGCCATGGGTTCAAAATAACTTTATTTTGATTGTATTTTGGGAGGCAAATTTGGCTGTCCCCTTGGACATAGTTTGGCTTAAGCACTCCAGGAGGGAAATAATTGCAGTTAGTTAAGGGACAGATGGACGGTCCTGTCCATTAGAGAGCCTGGCAATGGACAAGAGGACTCAAATCCTCAAAGCAACTGTAGGCGTTTTCTTTATGTGAAGCTTGGCCTCTGAATGTACTGCAAGCACCATGCCCGCCCCACCCTTCCTTCCCACCTCTAACCCAGCACCCCATTCCTGGGACTAGAGAAGAGCTGCCGTTACTGACATCAACTGAACAAACCCCTTCCCCCTCGCCTTTGTAAGCCCCTCACTTTTGCTGGGGAGAGGATGGAGCAGTGAGGAGGAGGAAGAGGGATGAGAGGAGTGCTCCCTTCTGGGCATACCCTGCCTACCAGGCCCTGAATCCATGCCTCCAAGTTATCCAGTGGCCACCACCCACTGTGTCAGGACTGTGGCATCTGCTTACAGAGCTAGAGAAGACAAACAAATTCAAGCTGAAATAAAACCCTGAAACTTTAATCCAGGCCTTCAGAGCAGTTTATCTATATAAGAGCTTCTTTGGGGTCCTCAGTATTGTGGGGGAGAGTCTTGGTTGGCTCCAGGCTTAACCCCAAAAGAATGAGTCAATGATTCATACTCAGCAAATAAAAGCACTCCCGCCCCCCGCCCCCCCGCCTTGAAACACGTAAGCTTATTTCATTCAGAATCCGTCAGCTCACTTGGCTGCTTCTCAGAATTAAGAGATTTACACATTCGCCTATGGACACATCTTGGCTCATTCCAGGATTGAGCTCAAGGAGATGGAGAACAAACCACCTATGGAGACCATTACAGAAGAAGATGGACAGAATAGACAGAGGAAGGACAAATTAAAAGACCAGTCAGACAAAGAAGAAGGTATCCCAGGTAGGTCATTGATTTCTGGGTATAATCTGTGACTTTTTACTACTTGTGAGCCATGCCATATTGCTTAGCAACTCTGATGGCCAAAATAAGGTTCATTTTGTGAATAATCACTGTATTCTTCTAATAAACATCTATTCCTGGAATCCTGTATCTCACCCTAACCACTTTATGACACTCAGACTTTTAGACTGTGATCTCTTTGCTGAATCTCCACTACTCAAAACTCAGCTGCCTGCAAGATCCAGCCAGGTAACAAAAATGCATGAACTGGGCTGGATGTCACGTGGTAGGGAGACATGTTAACATCAATATTTTTTATGAAAAATGAAGAGTGGTAGCTTTACATCTTTGACATCTGGATTTATAGAAGATAGCAGATTCTCATATCTGTGTCATCATATAATCTGTTGTAATATATTATTTTGGTTGGGGCATGTGAGGAAAATCGTAGGACTTCAAAGTCTTTTTTAAAGACTCCTAGGGATTCCCAGGGGTTGCCAGACTATATACTTGGAGACTTATTCCTCTAGCAGATTATTGATTTGTGGAAATGTAAGCCAGTTCAGTTCAGTTCAGTCGCTCAGTCATGTCTGACTTTTTGTGACCCCATGAATCGCAGCACGCCAGGCCTCCTTGTCCATCACCAACTCCCGGAGTTCACTCAGACTCATGTGCATTGAGTCGGTGATGCCATCCAGCCATCTCATCCTCTGTCGTCCCCTTCTCGTCCTGCCCCCAATCCCTCCCAGCATCAGAGTCTTTTCTAATGAGTCAACTCTTTGCATGAGGTGGCCAAAGTACTGGAGTTTCAGCTTCAGCATCATTCCTTCCAGAGAAATCCCAGGACTGATCTCCTTCAGAATGGACTGGTTGGATCTCCTTGCAGTCCAAGGGACCCTCAAGAGTCTTCTCCAACACCACAGTTCAAAAGCATCAATTCTTCGGCGCTCAGCCTTCTTCACAGTCCAACTCTCACATCCACACATGACCACAGGAAAAACCATAGCCTTGACTAGACGGACCTTAGTCAGCAAAGTAATGTCTCTGCTTTTGAATATACTATCTAGGTTGGTCATAACTTTTCTTCCAAGGAGTAAGCGTCTTTTAATTTCATGGCTGCAGTCACCATCTGCAGTGATTTTGGAGCCCAAAAAAAATAAAGTCTGACACTGTTTCCCCTGTTTCCCCATCTATTTCCCATGAAGTGATGGGACCGGATGCCATGATCTTTGTTTTCTGAATGTTGAGCATTAAGCCAACTTTTTCGCTCTCCTTTTCACTTTCATCAAGAGGCTTTTTAGTTCCTCTTCACTTTCTGCCATAAGGGTGGTGTCATCTGCATATCTGAGGTGATTGATATTTCTCCCGGCAATCTTGATTCCAGCTTGTGCCTCTTCCCGTCCAGCATTTCTCATGATATACTCTGCATAGAAGTTAAATAAGCAGGGTGACAATATACAGCCTTGACGTACTCCTTTTCCTGTTTGGAACCAGTCTGTTGTTCCATGTCCAGTTCTAACTGTTGCTTCCTGACCTGCATCCAGATTTCTCAAGAGGCAGTTCAGGTGGTCTGGTATTCCCATCTCTTGAAGAATTTTCCACAGTTTCTTGTGATCCACACAGTCAAAGGCTTTGGCATAGTCAATAAAGCAGAAATAGATGTTTTTCTGGAACTCTCTTGCTTTTTCGATGGTCCAGCAGCTGTTGGCAATTTGATCTCTGGTTCCTCTGCCTTTTCTAAAACCAGCTTGAACATCTGGAAGTTCATGGTTCATGTATTGCTGAAGCCTGGCTTGGAGAATTTTGAGCATTACTTTACTAGCGTGTGAGATAAGTGCAAATGTAAGCCAAGTGGTAGCAAATTGTCTAATATTTCAAGAGAAGCACAGATCCTAACTTGTGAAATCTATTAATTGTTTTAATTTAATTTATTTTAATTGGAGGATAATTATTTTACAATATTGTGATGGTTTTGCCATACATCAGCATGAATCGGTCACAGGTATACATGTGTCCCCTCCCATTCTGAACCCCCCTCCCACCTCCCTCCCCACCCCACCCCTCTGGGTTGTCACAGAACATCAGTTTTGGGTGCCCTGCTTCATGTATCGAACTTGCACTGGTCATCTGTTTTACATGTGGTAAGGTATATGTTTCAAGGCTATTCTCTCAAATCATCCCACCCTCGCCTTCTCCCACTGAGTCCAGTGTTCACTACTGTATTGACATTCAGGAAAAAAAAAGCTAACTAGGCCAAACAAAACATTTATCAGTGGGTAAATGTTGGCTTGTGAATGTTGGTTTTGTGACGTGTGGCCTATAGGATTGCACATCAGCTTTTAGCCTGATAGACGCTTTCATTCTTTAGCTTCACTGGTCAGTTTCCTATGGACTCTTTCTAGAGTTTAAGTTGTCTATCATATTCTCCTAACATGCCTTGCTCTTCCTTGACTTCAAGCTTTTGTTCACTCTCCTCCTGCCTGGAATTCCCTTCCTTTTCTTGCAGTCTATCCCAATCCTACTCTCCTCTTATCAGCCTTTTTTTTTCTTTTTCAATTAGTTTTCACTGGAGTACATTTGCCTTACAGTGGTGTGTTGGTTTCTACTCAAGAGCACAGTGACCGAGCTGTATCTGTACACATATCCCCTCTTGCTTGGACTTCTTTCCCATTCAGGCCACCGCAGTGATTGCATTAAGCAGAGCTCCCTCTCTGTTAAGTGTGTCCTCATTCATCATCTATTTTATACTTGGCATCAGTAGTACCGCTGGATCATGGAAAAAGCAAGAGAGTTCCAGAAAAACATCTATTTCTGCTTTATTGACTATGCCAAAGCCTTTGACTGTGTGGATCACAAGAAACTGTGGAAAATTCTTCAAGAGATGGGAATACCAGACCACCTGACCTGCCTCTTGAGAAATCTGGATGCAGGTCAGGAAGCAAAAGTTAGAACTGGACATGGAACAACAGACTGGTTCCAAACAGGAAAAGGAGTACGTCAAGGCTGTATATTGTCACCCTGCTTATTTAACTTCTATGCAGAGTACAGCATGAGAAACGCTGGGCTGGAAGAAGCACAAGCTGGAATCCAAGATTGCAGGGAGAAATATCAATCACTTCAGATATGCAGATGACACCACCCTTATGGCAGAAAGTGAAGAGGAACTAAAAAGCCTCTTGATGAAAGTGAAAGAGGAGAGTGAAAAAGTTGGCTTAATGCTCAACATTGAGAAAATGAAGATCATGGCATCCGGTCTCATCACTTCATGGGAAATAGATGGGGAAACAGTGGAAACAGTGTCAGACTTTATTTTTTTGGGCTCCAAAATCACTGCAGATGGTGACTGCAGCCATGAAATTAAAAGACGCTTACTCCTTGGAAGGAAAGTTATGACCAACCTAGATAGTATATTCAAAAGCAGAGACATTACTTTGCTGACTAAGGTCCGTCTAGTCAAGGCTATGGTTTTTCCTGTGGTCATGTGTGGATGTGAGAGTTGGACTGTGAAGAAGGCTGAGCGCCGAAGAATTGATGCTTTTGAACTGTGGTGTTGGAGAAGACTCTTGAGGGTCCCTTGGACTGCAAGGAGATCCAACCAGTCCATTCTGAAGGAGATCAGTCCTGGGATTTCTTTGGAAGGAATGATGCTGAAGCTGAAACTCCAGTACTTTGGCCACCTCATGCAAAGAGTTGACTCATTGGAAAAGACTCTGATGCTGGGAGGGATTGGGGGCAGGAGGAGAAGGGGATGACCGAGGATGAGATGGCTGGATGGCATCATGGACTCGATGGACGTGAGTTTGAGTGAACTTCGGGAGTTGGTGATGGACAAGGAGACCTGGCGTGCTGCGATTCCATGGGGTCGCAAAGAGTCAGACAGGACTGAGCTACTGAACTGAACTGAAACTGATCAGTAGTACTGGAGTACATAGTATAGTACCATAGTGTAGTAGTATTGGGATATGCCAACCCCAGTCTTCCAGTTCCGTCCACCCCTCACCTTTTCCCCCTTTGTGTCTGTATGTTTCTTCTCTATATCTGTGTCTCTATTTCTCTTAGTAGCCCTTTCACATCTCACTTCCTCCATGGAAACTTCTCTCATCAATGGATTCTGAACTGGCTCCCTTCATCTCCTCTGTCAGACTGTTAAAGATGGCACTGTTTATCTGAGATTCAGATATTCTGCAACCTTGTCCTGAGTTGCTACTTATAATGTGTATAAAACGCTTAGTATTTTTGGCAGGTGGAAAGACCTCCACAAATGAGAGCTCTCGTGTTTTCTGTTTGTATCTTAATTTTCCTCTCCAGCTATATTTATTGAAAAATCTTCAGGGGCAGAGACTTGCCTCTTGTATTTTTTAAAGTGCCCAGCCAGAGTCTTTACATGTAATAAGTAAACAGCAAAATAGATATTTTAACCACACTAGGGCAAGGGCTGCTGCTGCTGCTAAGTCGCTTCAGTTGTGTCTGACTCTGCGACCCCATAGACGGCAGCCCACCAGGCTCCCCTGTCCCTGGGATTCTCCAGGCAAGAACACTGGAGTGGGTTGCCATGATTTAAAATGAGAAAGTGCATTTTATGTGAAAATTTTCCCAAGTAAAATTATGAGTTTTTAAAATCGATGTTACATACAAACCACTGATTGAGAGTTGAAAGGAAACTCGCTTTCATTCATTCTACAGAGATTTTATCACCCAAGACAGCTCAAGATAGACCAGCTGTCTCTACTGCCAAAGGGACAAATGTCAGTTTGCCAAATAAACTGGAGCAGAATGGGAGTGGTGGGAAGAATATGAACCATGAAAGGTAATGCACTGGGTATTTTTTTTCTGTTGCATTTTACTAAATATATTTTCATGCCCTTTCTTGATGTAGGGAATTTTAAATAAGCATTCATTTTTTTCATTCATTCCTTCATCCACTATTCCTGATGCTACATTCTAGCATCTGGATGTTACACCTGCATGCCAGGTGATGAGGTGGTAATGATGACCAGCACTCACAACCTGTGGGAAAACCAGAGTAATAAATTATGATTCAGTAGGATAAATGCTACCACAGAGGTGGAAACAAAACAGCACAGAGGAGAAAACATCTAACTTCCCTCATGAATTCGGGAAAACCACTCTTATTTTCTGTGTGTGGATATTATAATATGACACAGGTTCATGTTTAGATCAAATTGGAAAGCATTTTTGCCAAACATGGCTTTGTTGTTGTTTAGTCACCAAGTTTGTGTGACTCTTTGCAACCCCATGGGCTGCAGCACGCCAGGCTTCCCTGTCCTTCACCAACTCCCAGAGCTTGCTCAAACTCATGTCTGTTGACTCAGTGATGCCATCCAACCATCTCATCCTCTATCGTTCCCTTCTTCTCCTACCTTCAATTTTCCCCAGCATCAGGGTCTTTTCTAATGAGTCAGTTCTTCGCATCAGATGGCCAAACTGTTGGAGCTTCAGCTTCAGCATCAGTCCTTCCAATGAATATTCAGGGTTGATTTCCTTTGGGAGTCTAATTACTAATTATTAGTGATTCCTAGTAAAGTTTTCCTATAGAAGTTGACCAAGCAACCAATTTTTTTTCTTGTTTGTTTGTTTTTGTTGTGTGTGCTAATTACAAAAGTAATATGCATTTGTCAAAGAAATTTTAGAAGAAATGAGAAAAGCAAGAGATACAAAAACAATCACCCATAACCCCACCAAACAGAAGAAGTTTTCTGTAATGTTATGGGTGTACATCCTTCATTTCAATGCATATATATTATAACATGGGCATATATTTATACTTGAAACATGTACATACATTATAAAGAAAACTGAGATTATATCATACGAACCTTTGCTATACTTAACAATTTAAGTGGTGAAAACTTCCCTATGGCTTTAAATATTCTAAAACATGAACAAATGATTGCTCATCTCATTTATTAAACCTTTTGTTTAACAAATCTCCTGTATACATAGATTATTTTTAGTTTTTTATAAATGTTGAAACAAATATAATCACATAATTCTTTGCACACACCTGCATATTCTATAGGAAAGAAGCTTTAAAGTGAAATTTCAGAGATAAGTGATGAGTCCATTTTTCATGTTTTTGATATGCATTACCAATCATCTTCAGGGCTTCCAAAGTGGTGCTAGTTTTAAAGGACCCACCACCCAAAGCAGAAGATGTAAGAGATGTGGGTTTGATCCCTGGGTCGGGAAGATCCTCCGGAGGAGGGCATGGCAACCTGCTCCAGTATTCTTGCCTGGAGAATCCCATGGACAGAGGAGCCTCGTGGAGTACAGTTCATGGGGCCGCAAAGAGTCGGACACAACTGAAGTGACTTAGCATGCATGCACCATGCACCAGTTACCCTCAAGTAGATAATACCAAAAATTATCTTCCTAGTAACGGAAATATGAAGAACTGCTGTGTTCTCTGTAGCTTTGCTAATACTGGATATGGCTCCCATTCAATGGCTGCATTCTCAACGGCTCCCTCTTCATTCTTCAGTGGCTCCCATTCTCACCCAGGATGAAAGCTAAAGTCATTACCATGGCCTTCAATATCTTGCCTGATCTCTGATCTCTCTCTTACTTCCTCCAGCCACATTGAACACAGATATGCTCCCACTTCAAGTCCTTAGCATTCATTTGCTCCACTAGATTCTTTTCCGTCAGATATCTGATTATTATTATTCTTTTACTGCCTTCAAGTTGCTCAAATGTCACCTTTCTGGTGAGAATTTCCCTGGCCATTGTATTCATGATTTAATACTCCGTTCCCCCAGCACTGCATGGTATTTGTCACCATCAAACAGACTATATAATTCATTCATCTTGTTTATTGATTGTCTACTCCCATCAGCATGTTAATTCCATGAGGATGGAGCTTTTTTTTCATATGTGTGCTTTGTTCTTCACTGCCTCTCCCATGCTGAGAGCAGTACACTTAGCAAACACTCAATAAATTTTTGTAGAATGAGTAAGTTTTATCCCAGTTTCACTGAATTGGTAACTGAGACTTTGTACAATTATCCAGTTTGTCTAATGCCAGTCAACTTCTAATAAAGCCAGGTTTTGAACCCGAATTTATCTGATATAAAGGTTAGGTTTTTAATCTGTATACATGTAGATACTCTAAAGAAAACTGCTGAGATATTTTTTATTTTCTTATATTTATGTGTGCATGCATGCTTAGTCACTTCAGTCACGTCTGACTCTTTGCAACCCTATGGACTGCAGACCACCAGGCTCCTCTGTCCATGGGATTCTCCAGGCAAGGTCACTGGAATGGGTTGCCATGCCCTCCTCCAGGGGGTCTTCCCATCCCAGGGATCGAAGCTGCATCTTTCATGTCTCCTGTATTGGTAGGCCAGTTCTTTACTACTCGTGCCACCTTGGAAGCCCTCTTATATTTATACTTGCTTCTAAAATTATCATTCATCATTGGTTATAATTGATGTCAGGCTACATTAATATTAATTAATGTTGCATTGTTTTTATAGTGTATCATTTCCAGGTGGACTGAAAAATGATCATGCATTGAAGCCTAAAATTTCTCCAGGCACTTCTTGCAAGGACCATCATAGGGCAGGACAGGTACAGTGTCTTCAAAGAAACAGAGCCCAGACAGGCTCTCCTTCTGACTTCTGCTTCTCAAAGAGAATTCGAGGAATTGCTCTTTCTTTAATACACGGGTATGGCTCAAGTACACAGGACCTATAATGGGACTGTGATAAATCTATCTACTAGTCAAAATCTACTAGCTAACAGAGATAGGTCTGGGAAATCTCTAATTTTCAGTTGCTTTAAACACATCTGTTCAAGTAAGAGTTGAATAAATCCTCTGGAATATTTGCAGGGCCCTCTCTGAAAAATCCCATTTGGATAATATCACAAATACATCCTTTTATGAAGTCTACTTCTTGACACCCCTAGCCTTTGGAGAGCTTGGGAAGGAGATGCAGAGCAAAAAAAGTAAAAGGTAAAAATCAATTTGCCCTAAAACTCGATGTTATAGGAAATGTGTTACATATGCTTGCAACGAGCACAGCGAAATTCCCCACTGAACTACACCGAGGAGAGGAGGAGGAGAGAGATGGAAGATGAGCGAGTCATCCAGGAGTATCTCATGTTGAAAGACCAAGAGACTATCTTCAAAGAGCAGGTACTTCCGCACCTCGGTTAAGGAGTGTTTAACATGGGGCAGGAGAACATGATTATCAAGCGCCATTTAAAAAGCTCCAGCGTGTAGCTTGATGGTAGTGTATTTAATCATTTATCTACTGCTGAATTCGAACTTAGGTTATGTCCAAGTTTTCACTAATAATAAACAGCCCGGGGATGAATATCTATGTAGTTGGTGTTTGCACCTGCTACTGATTTTTTTCCCTTCCCTAAGGACTGAGTTTTAAAGGTGGAATTCCTGGGTGTATATGGCTTTATTTCTGGTTTGTCATAAAATAGAACCCCAGGCAAGTCTTTCCCCTTCAGATTCACGGCCTGTCCTGAGTAAAGATGGAATGGTACCTTCACCTTCGCTCTGTCCTGATTTCCGAGCTTTTCAACAACTGGCTCTACTGCCTTCTTGTGATATCATAGGGAACCATTCCTGGAATCTTCCTTCCTTCTTACGATCCCTGTAGAAGTGGTGCCTAGAGTCCAAGAATGAGAAACAAAAGCCCACTTTAAAAAATATATATACAAACACATCAGAAAGTACCATTACCTCCCAAAGGCAGGTTTCTGCCTTAGTTGGGTTATTTTAATGTAGTAGAATTAAATTTTTAAAGACTCTCTTTCAACATGTAATGATTTTTTTTCAAAGATGAGAAGTCTGGCTAGTAGAGAACAGAATCAAAAGAATGCCGCCTATAATCTTGGAGTTGCTGAAGCTATAAGAATCCACAAGAATGAGAAACCTGAATTTTATGTAAGACTCTTTTCAAAATTTTTGTTGCTGATACCTGCCCTAGTTGTGAGCATTTGGGTCTACTCATATTGCATGTTGTGCCATTTTTTAAAAGTGGTAAGGCTGTGTGTGCGAGGTTGAAGTTTCCTTCTAAGGCAGGAGTGGTCCACTGTCTGCCTCCGCATGTTCATGTTCACAATACAGTTCCTGTTGTTGGTCACTAGAGTGCTTGTCACGGATAGCAATTCTCAGGTGGGACCTGGGAGAGGTGGGGTTAGGAGAATAGTGTATTAAATTCCTGCCCCAGGATTAAGTTAAGTCAAGTCACTCAGTCATGTCCGACTCTTTGCGACCCCATGGACTGTAGCCCACCAGGTTCCTCCATCCATGGGATTCTCTAGGCAAGAATACTGGAGTGGGTTGCCATTTCCTTCTCCAGAGGATCTTCCCTACCCAGGGATCGAACCCAGGTCTCCCATATTGGAGGCAGACGCTTTAACCTCTGAGCCACCAGGGATGCCCCAGGATTATATGATCTAAATAGAGAACAAATATCTCCTGGGAACTTGCTGGAAATACAGAATCTAGGGTGCCACTTCACACCTCACAGAATGAGAATCTACATTTCAATAAGATGCTTAGGTGATTTGTAGCTTCCTTAAGTTTGAGAGGGGCTTTCCAGGTGGCTCAGTGGTAAAGAATCTGCCTGCCAATGTAAGAGATGCAGGTTCAGTCTGTGGGTTTGGAAGATCCCCTGGAGGAGGGCATGGCAACCCACTCTAGTATTCTTGCTTGGAGAATCCTATGGACAGAGGAGCCTGGTGGGCTACAGTCCATGGGTTCGCGAAAGAGTTGGACACGACTGAAAGACTAAGCAGTAAGTTTGAGAAGTCCAGCTTCAGAGGGAGGTGAGCCATCTGCCTTGCCATTAATTGTTTTCAATCATGATGTGCCTGCCTTTATTTCTGCTTGTTCTTGCTTCTTTTTACCTCACTATCTAGGTAATGTGACACTCTGGATGTACACCTAATAAAACAGATTTTCTTTATTTAACATCAGACATTTCATTGAATTATTTTGTGCTGGCCACTGTACTAGTAAAAGATGAAGAATAAGACAAAGTCCCTCTCTAAAGACGTTTCAGGATAATGGGGGAAACAGATTTAAAGAGACAAGAGTGTGATAAACTAAATGCTATGATACATCTTTGAACAGGGCAAAGAGGGGAGTCACTTAACCCAGACCAGAGATCTGGGAAGACTTCCCGGCATACAGGAGTTAGGTCAAGAAGTGAATGGGGGAAAACCTTCCGGTCAGGGGCAGCAGGGAGTGAGGAAGAGAGAACACCATGATTTTGAGCTGTAGGCCCGATCTCTCTCTCCTCTTAGGTAGATTTAAGGTTCAGATTATATGTTTATCACTGCCCAATTTGAATCTCCTCTTTGTTATAACTGTAGATGCTTGAAGTGAAAAAGATCAAAACAGAAGTTTCGATTTCCTTTCTCAACCTGTTCTCCCAGCCTTCCCATTTTAGCAAGTGGCATCACCAGCCAGACAGTTGCATGAACCCTTACTTAAAGTGATCCCAGATCCTTTCTCCTCCATCCCCCCTCATCCAGCCATCTTTAAGCCCACTTGCCTTCATCTCCAAAATGTATCCAGCATCTCTTCACCTTCAGTGGTACCCGACCCTAGCCCAAGCCACATTTCTAGAAGGTCCAACTTTTGTGATGCTTTCCTAGGTAGGCTCGCTGCCTGCCTTCCTACAATCTAGTCTCCACATAGAAGCCAAAGTGATCTTTTAAAACTGTTCACCAGAACACACCATTCTCCATATAGAGTCTCTAATGGCCTTCCATTGAATTAAAATAAGTCTAAACACCTGACCTTGACCTCTCACATTCCCCTGGTTTGGCCCACCTCTCTCTTTGAGCCCACCTGCCATGTTTTCCCCCTGCTCACTATGCCTCAGCCACATAGACCTTCTTTCTGCTTGTTTTCATCTAGTGTCTTTGCACTTGCTGTTCCTTCTGTATGGGTCCCTGATATTTGCAGTGGAGGTGACCCAGTCACCACCTTAATAAAAGCCTTCCCTAATAACCAATTAACCCCATCTGGTTACTTGCTATGATAAAGAAGACCTCATAGCACCTTGTTGCTGTTCATGTCCAACTCTTTTACAACCCCAAGGACTGTAAGCCCACCAGGCTCCTCTGTCCATGGGATTTCCCCAGGCAAGAATACTGGAGTGGAATGCCATTTCCTTCTCCAGGGGAATCTTCCTGACCCAGGGATGGAACCCACGTCTTACACATTGGCTGCTGCTACTGCTGCTAAGTTGCTTCAGTCATGTCCGACTCTGTGCAACCCCATAGACAGCAGCCCACCAGGCTCCACTATCCCTGGGATTCTCCAGGCAAGAACACTGGAGTGGGTTGCCATTTCCTTCTTCAATGCATGAAAGTAAAAAGTGAAAGTGAAGTCGCTCAGTTGTGTCCGACTCTTGGCGACCCCATGGACTGCAGCCCACCAGGCTCCTCTGTCTGTGGGATTTTCCAGGCAAGAATACTGGAGTGGAATGCCATTTCCTTTTCCAGGGGACTCTTCCTGACCCAGGGATGTAACCTGTGTCTTACGCATTGGCAGGTGGACTCTTCTCGATTGAGCCACGAGGAAGCCCTCATAGCACACATTAATTTCTTAAATTATCTGTGTGTTGTTGCTTGTGACTGGCTGTCTCTGGCACCAGCATGTGGGATCAGTGAGAGTGAGGCTCTCTGTTGGCCTCTGTTCTTGGTCACGGCTGGGTTCCCAGTGTCGGGATCGGCCAGGCCCAAGTAGGTGCTATATTCTCCTTCTTCCACCCCCTTGCATTCCTGCTGATGCTTCTGCACTCACTCAATTTCTTCTTCTTTCAGTAAGAATGTGTAAGTACTAGTGGAGGACCAACTCCTTGAAGTCCTTTTTCATCTCCCTCTCAGTTATGAGGCTGTGGTCAGTACTATTCAGATTCATCCTTAAGTGTGCTCATATTAATCTGTGGGTCACTAGCTATTTGCCATGTTGAAGACTGGGCAAATATGATAACTTAATGTTTTCTGGTTGACATTTTCTGAATGATTACCTTTGTTCTTTGATGCTTTTTGGAGAAGGAAATGGCAGCCCACTCCTGTACTCTTGGATGCAAATTCCCATAGACGGAGGAGCTGGGTAAGCTACAGTCCATGTGACTTCACTTTCACTTTCTTTGATACCTTTTATGATTCTAGAATAAATGAGTTGCTTCTCTTTCATTCTAGAAATCCTTCCTATTTGATAAACGGCCACTCAGTCCTGAGATTAATGCTTTTAAGCAAGAGGAGTATTCCCAAAGTCTCCTGAGACAAATGGATCACAGACGGAAAAAGGACATGAAGCAAAGGCAAAACAGAGAGCTGATGGACCGCCTGGAGCAAGTGCAGCTCACAGAGGAGTGAGTCTCCAAAAAGACGGGTTTGGAATGTTCATGGGACACTTCTTCCCCTGTAGGATTGAATCATCGCTGGTAGTCCCGTTAGTACAGCTGTGCACATTAACCCAGCTAGCAGCCAGTACCATAGCATAACACTTCATTAGCAACGAGAAAAAGCCAGCATTATTATAACTATCATCATAGTAACAATGGCTGCTTATAATCATTTTGATTACAGAGTATCATTTTGTATTTTTAAGCAAGATATTATTATTTTTAAACTTTATTAATTTGGCAGCATCGGGTCTTCGTTGTGGTTTGTGGACTTTTCTCTAGCTGTGGCGTGCAGGCTCCAGGGCTGCAGCCTTAGCTGCCCCATGGCATTTGGGATCTTAGTTCCCTGACCAGGGATCCAACCTGCATCCCCTGCATTGGAAGGCAGGTTCTTAACCACTAGACCACCAGGGAAGTTCCCATTTTGAACTGTTTTGTGGTCGCTAATCCTTGTAGATGGCGGAAAGGACTTGTCTCGAGCAGGCTTCGTTCTGTTATTCCCAGATGATCTCAAGGCAAAGCTGAGTTTTATTATAACTAAGAAGGGGGGGTCCCATGGAACCCAAGGGCAGAAATGTATGGGAGACCCAGGAGGGCTGAAACCAGGGTCTAAAATCCTTGTAAAAATGCTTTCCATCTGCTAATATCCACAGCTCCTTAGTTGATATGGTCTGTATTCCAGCTGACACTTGGATGAATTTCAATCTCAATTCCAGATTTTTAGGAAAGAATCGATTTGTCCTGCATGGGCTATCGGAGACCTAGGTTAGGTCCAGGGCCACAGAGTTCAAACATGCTAGAGGGAATACACTTCTGCTACTGGAGAGAAATTAAGGAGGCTGCCGGGGTGAGAGAGAGACTTCCAAAACAAAAAAGCAGCTAGATTCTGTGGCCAAAAAGCTGTTTTCTATAAAATGCATATGTTTTGTTATATTCACTTTACAGATCATGTGGAGGTGGCATAAAACAGATGCGTGTTACAATCGGAAGATCATTCTTATACAGGAATCTTGTGATGAATCAGTTTATTGTGTTGTAGACATTTTCCGCTTTCCTATCTAGAAGTTTTAAGCATGTGGGGAGAAGGGGTGCCTGACTTACTGGCGGTGCATTTGGAAAATATGCTTGGTCAGTTGCTTATTCTCTACCTGTCTGTCCTGTCTGAGGGCTTTCCCAGTGGCTTAGAGGTAGGGAATCCGCCTGCAATGCAGGAGACCTGGGTTTGATCCCTGGGTTGGAAAGATCCCCTGGAGGAGGAAATGGCAACTCACTCCAGTGTTCTTGCCTGGAGAATCCCATGGACAGAGGAGCCTGGTGGGCTACAGTCCGTGGGGTTGCAAAGAGATGGACACAACTGAAGTAACTTAACAACAGCATCAGCTGTCCTTGTCTACTAGCCTATGGATTTGGATTTCTCTTTTCTTTCTTAAAGTAAAAGTTCCTGGAAGGAAAAAATATCACTTTTTGTTTACCAGGTTCTTATTCCTATTAATATGTATTAAACACATGTTGTTGATGTTAATCTGTGTTACGAAAAACTCTGTAAGAAACTGTGCCCTCACCTCCTCTTATTTGTAACTGCCAGACTTGCGGCGCAAAGAGCCAAATATATAAAAGATAAGATGGAAGAAACACAGTGTTACAAGAGAGCTCTGGATGCCCAGGTAAGGTGACAATTATTACTTTAAAACTGTGCAGTGTTTCTGGCTGCTTTTGGTCCCCAAGGATGGAGTCATTGAAATCTGTAGGAATGAACTGCCAAGGGCTGGAGACGTGACATATTTGGGAACAATTCTTAAACTGATTAACTAGCTGTAATATAGATTGCACTGATGCTGTAAAACCTGGACCTTGTGGGTATATCTGTTCCCAAATAAGTGTTCTCTCTCCTTTATTTCTGTAAACAGTGATGTCCATGTAGCACATGTTTAACTTTTTAAATGTTTCCCATATACGCTGCAAACTACTGTAATTTACATGTGTTTCCTTGTTGTAAATAAGCTTCTCCTCCTATCCAGATTTTTTTTGTGTATGTTTTACCAAATAACTACGTTTGCAGTTTTATTCCTTTATTATTTTTCCTACTTTGTTTAGGGAAAAAAATAGAAAAGCTGGAATCCCCACCCTCCCCTAAAAAGGCGTGCAGTGTTTCAATAGCATTCTAAAAATATGTGTGAATCGTGTAATGTTATGAATGCCCTTCTGTGTTATCCATTTGGTATTTTTTGAGGCCCTTGTTCCTCCCACCCAAGTGCTGGTTTTTGCTATGCCACGGCCTTGTGCCTGACGTCTAGTCCCTGGTTTAACTATAATCTGCATTCTGTGTGTCTCTGCCTCAGATAAAGAACAGATGCCCTCAGCTGCCTGTGTTTGAGCCAGACTCTTCTAAGCCCATCTTTGGTAAGAATGAGGGTGAGATGATGGTGGAAAAGCGAAAGAGAGACCAGAATTACATGAAACATCAGATGGAGGCCGCTGCTAACAACAAGAGGAGAGCCATCCTGCACCAGCTGGTGGACCAAAAACGGGATTTGCTGATGCTTCAGAGGACACACAAAGAGTGAGACCCCTGGCTCTTTCCTCCTCCTCCTCCTCCTCCTCTCTGCCCTTCAGAGAAGCAATCATAACAGTGAACACACTGAAGAGTTACCATGTGCAAAATAATTGTTCTACACTTATTATATGCTTTATCTTGTTTCGTCCCTACAACTCAACCTATGGACAAAAGCTTTGAAATTAATAACAGACCCATTTAAA
This sequence comes from Budorcas taxicolor, assembly GCF_023091745.1. Taxonomy (NCBI): domain Eukaryota; kingdom Metazoa; phylum Chordata; class Mammalia; order Artiodactyla; family Bovidae; genus Budorcas; species Budorcas taxicolor. The sequence goes on along the minus strand of NC_068934.1, from coordinate 9,694,627 downwards.
AGGAATATTATGTATACATGTTTCTATAAACATACATATTATATAATGATGTAAGATAACCAATAATGAATTCCAAATGCATTATCTAGATTCTTATTTCATATTCTTTTCCATTATGGTTTATTATAAGATGCTGACTATAGTTCTCTTACTGCTTTTCTATTTTATATATAGTAGTTTGTATCTGTTAATCCCAAACTCCTAATTTATCCCTCCCCCGCTCCCTTTCCCTTTGGATAAGCATAAGTTTGGAGAAGTATCTGTTTCAGTCTCATACCCATTCTTATCACATTATTTATTTGCTATATTTACTATTTTGTGTTGTTTGCTTTCTTACTGTAGAGTTTTAAAAATACTCTTTAATCTCCATTAAAAAAAAATTGAAGTACTTAGCATTTCACAGTTTTAAAAGCTTTCTGGTGATTCCATTGGGCAGCTAAGTTCACAGGTGACATCTAGGTTCTGCAGGTTGGGTTAAGAAGGATATCCCTTTGGAACTATGTATTACTTGGTTGAGGTTTCCCCGGTGGCTCAGTGGTACAGAATCCACTTGCCAATGCAGGAGACAGGTTCGATCCCTGGGTCAGAAAGATCCCCTGGAGAAGGCAATGGGCTACCCACTCCAGTATTTTTGCCTGGGAAATCCCATGGACAGAAAAGCTTGGCGGGCTACAGTCCCATGGAGTCGCAAAGAATCGGGCACGACTTAGAGACTAAACAATAACAACAAAGTCTCAAACAAACTTTCTTGATCCTACTTCTCCCTCAAGTTAACTTTCCATAGTTTTCTTTCCCTGTACAGGACAATGTCTGAAAAGAGTTGTCCACCCCAGCATTGTCCATATGTGAGTCACAAATATGTTGTCCTGCTCAAGTGGACACAAAGATATGAAACTCAGATCCTTTCTCAGTTCAGTTCAGTAGTCACTCAGTCGTGTCTGACTCTTTGTGACCCCATGAATCGCAGCACGCCAGGCCTCCTTGTCCATCACCAACTCCCGGAGTTCACTCAGACTCACATCCATTGATTCGGTGATGCCATCCAGCCATCTCATCCTCTGTCGTCCCCTTCTCCTCCTGCCCCCAATCCCTCCCAGCATCAAAGTCTTTTCCAATGAGTCAACTCTTTGCATGAGGTGGCCAAAGTACTGGAGTTTCAGCTTTAGCATCAGTCCTTCCAAAGAACACCCAGGACTGATCTCCTTTAGAATGGACTGGTTGGATCTTCTTGCAGTCCAAGGGACTCTCAAGAGTCTTCTCCAACACCACACTTCAAAAGCATCAATTCTTTGGCTTAGCTTTCTTCACAGTCCAACTCTCACATCCATACATGACCACTGGAAAAACCATAGCCTTGACTAGACGGACCTTAGTCAGCAAAGTAATGTCTCTGCTTTTGAATATACTATCTAGGTTGGTCATAACTTTTCTTCCAAGGAGTAAGCGTCTTTTAATTTCATGGCTGCAATCACCATCTGCAGTGATTTTGGAGCCCAAAAAGATAAAGTCTGACACTGTTTCCACTGTTTCCCCATCTATTTCCCATGAAGTGATGGGACCAGATGCCATGATCTTTGTTTTCTGAATGTTGAGCTTTAAGCCAACTTTTTCACTTTCCTCTTCCACTTCCATCAAGAGGCTCTTTAGTTCCTCTTCGCTTTCTGCCATAAGGGTGGTGTCATCTGCATATCTGAGGTGATTGATATTTCTCCTGGCAATCTTGATTCCAGCTTGTGCTTCTTCCAGCCCAGCATTTCTCATGCTGTACTCTGCATAGAAGTTAAATAAGCAGGGTGACAATATATAGCCTTGACGTACTCCTTTCCCTGTTTGGAACCAATTTGTTGTCCCACGTACGGTTCTAACTGTTGCCTCTTGACCTGCATACAGATTTCTCAAGAGGCAGGTTAGGTGGTCTGGTATTCCCATCTCTTTCAGAATTTTCCACCATTTATTGTGATCCACACAGTCAAAGGCTTTGACATAATCATTAAAGCAGAAATAGATATTTTTCTGGAACTGTATGATTCCATAATTCTACTTCTGTGTACATAACCAAAATATTTGAAAGCATACTCTTTCAGGGATATTTGCACACTTATGTTCATAGCAGCATTATTTATGATAGCCAAGAAATAGCAACTCAAATATCTAATCACAGATGAATGGATAAGTAAAGTATGGCATACACATACATGGAATATTATGCAGCCTTAAAAAGAAAGTGCTGACACATGCAACAATGTGGATGAACCTTGAGGACATTATGTTAAGTGAAATAAACCAGCCACACACAAAAAGACATTGTATGACTTCATTTATATAAGGTAATTATAGTAGTAATTAGAGTAGTCTAATTCATGGAAACAAAGTAGAAGGGTAGTCGACAGAGGTTAGGGGAGGGAAAAGTAGAGAGTTGTTTAATGGGTTTAGAATATCAATTTTGCAAGGTGAAAAAGGTATTTTATATATGTTAGATATATTCCCACTGATTGCACAACAGTGGAACATACTTAACACCATATCTGTATGTTTGGAAATGGTTAAGAAAGTCAATTTTATGTGTTTTTTTTTTTACTATAATTTAAAAAACTGAAAAGATAAAAAAGGTTATGAAAAATGTGTATAATAGATACCATTCAGTCACTGAACTCCCATTGTGTGATAGGAACTGGCACTTTCTGTACATTATCCTACTTAATCTCCAGAATGACCACACAATAGCTATTGAATCAACGCTTGTTAGAGGATCATGTGGCTGTGCTATTTTAGAATAAGTGAACCAGCACAAAGCATGTGACAGGTTTTTATTGGCGGGTCCTGACACCTAGTGGCGGTTGGTACCTGTAACACAAGAGTCTTCAGAGCAGCAGGGTAAATCAAGGGTCACATTCAGTGAAGTCCCTTCCAGAATTTAATGAGAACTGACTATAAGAGTTTTAGCTTGGCAGGAAAGAGACACATTTATATTGAGGCCAGTTTAGGGTGATTCACAACAGCTGTGAGTATGTGTTTGGAGATCAGAGGTAGAAACAACATTGGGAATGCTGGAACACTCTACTTGAAGGGAGATATTATACTGCAGTCATTTCTTTGATGACGTGACCCTCATCAAACAGTTTTGTTTTTTTTTTTTTAAACCTTCTTCACAATGTTGGATACATTCTCCATTCACTTTCTTTTGCCTAGTCATTTGCTTCCCCCTCCCTTTCTAACCATTCATTTATATGCCTGTCTACACTGTCTTGTAAAACTCCTGGAAGAACTGGTGGGCCGGCTACTGACAGGTGAGAGTCTGGACTAAAAGGAAAGAAACAAAGTATGGGAAACCATGTGAGATGAATCTTCAGATCAGCTAAATTAGCCTCAAAGGAAATAGATGGCTTTTAAAGCTGAATTTAATTGAAAGGAGGTTTTAATACTACCTTTAAACCCAGATTGATGATGAAAAGCCTTAGATCCAGAAATTATTTGCAGGAGTTTCACCATGTTTTTACAGTGTTCATGTCTCTTAGTCTGTTTCAAAGGGTGCGGAACAAAACCAGGAAGTTTTCTGTTTAACTTAGAATAAAAGGAATGGGGCTCCTAAAGCTGGTGCCTTTCCCAGTATTACAAATGGAATCAGACTTTTCTGTTCTCTCTAGGCACTTGGCAGACAGAAATGCTGAGCTTGAGCGAGTGAACAGAATCAACCAAAGCTTACAGGATGATTGGGAAAGGAGTGCTGTCATGAAGAAGCATCGAGACTTGGAGGAGAAGGCTTTTGAGCGGTAATACCTGATTGCACCTGAAGTTTTATTTGCAAAGCAAATCCCCTCTGCATCTTGTTTAGTTCCTGCTAATCCTGGGATGACAGATAGGTTTTAAGTGTCAACTTCAGTTTATTAGCGTTGACTGCTTAGAGAGCTTAGTGAGGAGGAGAGGATTCTGGGTTCAGTGGGAAATACTGCTGTGACCTGGGATGGCAATTGCTGTGTTGTGTGCTATATGTTTGCCATCTCTGTGCTGATCTTTGCCTCTGTGTAATAGGTTTGTTTTCTTTTTGTGGAGGTTTGGGAGGCCTAGGGAGAGGGGAGGAGGGTGGAAATTCTCTTTGGAAATAATTAGCTGGAAATAGGAATAGAGTGTTTCTGCCTGAACGCATGTTAAGCTTATGGAATGGTCTCATAAGAACAGGGTCAAGGGGCTGTGGATAAGACTGGCAATCGGAAAAGTGAGATGCCCAACCAAGAACACCTTCCTGAAATGTATTATATTCCTGCTCACTCTCCCCTGCTATCTATTTACAATCTAGAGTCAGGGAATCTAGATGTTTTTAAGAATTAACACTAACTTTGGAGAGGCACCTAATACTTTTTGCCTCATTTTTTATTTCTAAGGTGGCGAAATTAAACATTTGCCTGGCTTGGCTAACACAGGAATTTGGGGGATCAAATAAAGAGATAGAAAAACATTATACTTTAAAAATTGAAAATGCTTTACACATATAAGGTATGATTTCATAGAATGTTAAAAACTTGAAGAAACAAAGTCTATACAATCAAACATTACAAAAACCTGAAAATACCAAAGTAACATTCAATTGCTAATTATCAACAAAGTTTTATCCTAAAAAGTTGTTACAGTTGGATCTTGATCTGTAACTAACCTTTTCCTTTTAGATTTAAAGGCATTCCTCACCTGTCTTTCTAATGGGCAGAACCCATATTTTGTGCCAATGAAAGAATGAGGGATGATGTGGAAAACAGATTTCAAAGAAGTGGGGTTGTTTGGCCTAGAGAAGAGGAAGAGAAAGGGAAGTTGGATATTTTAAACCATTTTCTTAATGTTGTGAAAAAGCAGGTAAAAGGCAATAAGATTAGTGTGAGGGAGATTTTAGTTGGATTTTGGAAGAAGGCTTGGCTAATGTTGCAATAAAGGATAGTGACACAACATATGCTTGAGTGGCAGGATGGCCTGACTGCTCCACGGACACAGCAAAATGGACCTCTCACCAGAAGATGTAGGCCAAGCTGTGGGCAGGGACTCAAGTGGCTGGCAGACAGGGAGGAGGAATTGGTTGGTGTTAAAAAGAAAACAAAGTAAAAGCAAAATTAAGGTTCACGTGTATGCAGATGGCTTCCCTGATAGCTCAGTTGGTAAAAAAATATCTGCCTGCAATGCAAAAACCCCGGTTCGATTCCTGGGTCGGGAAGATACACGGGAGATGGGAACGGCTACCTACTGAAGTATTCTGGCCTGGAGAATTCCATGGACTGTATAATCCATGGGGTCGCAAAGAGTTGGATACTACTGAGCGACTTTCACTTTCACTTTGTAGGCAGTTAGCTTGTGATACTCCTTCCTATCCCCAAAGGAAGCCAGGTAGGTCTCCCCTGCCCATTGACAAGGCCTTTTTTTTCTTTTGAGTATTATGAGTGATGTGGTTTTTTTTTTTTTTCAGAATCCCATCTGTACAGGAATTTTGATAGTGTAGGGGAGAACACCGTGGAGACTGTCCTGCATCATGGAGGAAAATGGCTGAAGTGGAAAAGCAGCCACTGCCATCCCTTCATCTCTGCTTTCAACTGCTTTTGTCCTCTTTCTCTGTCTCCACTTCCTTTCCTGCCCTCCACTCTCCAGAGGCTCCTGGCCCTCTGGGTCTTTTCACTGAAATCTAGTTTTCCCTGTCTTCACTGTTTGCTGATAACCAGCAGCTCAATGTCTTGGTCTTCTCTCAAAAGGTGTCTCCTGGGAAGCCCGACAGGTGAAGGCCCCACACAGGGCCAAGCAGCAAACACCAAAGCTCTGGAGTTTTCCCTTTGGCGCTGACTGTGTGACTCTGGGCGAGTCTTTTGTTCTCTGAGGGTTTAGGTTGGCTGGGTGGAGAGGACTTGGGGTCAGACAGGAAGGAACCACTCAGAGCCTGTTTTGACCAGGAAGGAGACGCGGGAGATGGCCTTCCTGGGGTGACCAGCAGGTGGCAGCGTGGGGGATCATGGATGGACCGGAAGCTCCTGGAGGGCAGGAGCCCAACGCTGCTCCTGAATGCTGTCCTGGCTCCAGCTTCCAGGTGAGGCGCGCAGCAAGGACTCAGGGGGCGCTGGCCAATGACCGCTCTTCCTCCGTCTCTGCAGGGCCTCCGACAAGCTCTTCCTGCTGGACCAATGTGAGAAGTACCGGCGCTGCAAGCAGTGCCAGAGGCGCACCTCCAACAGGGGCGAGAGCAACCTGTGGCCCCTCAACAAGTACATGCACGGCTCCCGGTTGTTCGTATAAAACCCAGAGTCTGGGCCTGCGTCTCCTGGGGAGTCTTTTTTTTAAGGGTGATGGTGAAACTTCATGTTTTTACTTTAGAGGAAAAAAAAAAAAATACTGTGCCATTCTGGTGCTTTTTGGAGTAGATCAGATTCCCGTAGACGGCTTCTCCCTGCCCGTCTCCCTCCCAGTACTCCCTAGGCCACCAAGGAGCCTGGACTGGGAAGAGGAGCCCTGCTTCACTGTGGTTGAGAGGGGGTGGCTGATCTAACCCACCACCCCCTCTGTGACTTTGTTTAGGAACCTTTATTTTTCTTCATCTATGATGAAGAGTGTCGTAATAAATACTTTCTACGAGTTTTGACTGTGCAGAACAATTCGTGATGGTGAATCATACCAAGCCTTCCCCAGCCCTAGATTTTCCCAAGGCTGGAAATGTGTGAACCGCCCAAAGGTAGGTCAGGCTATTTGCCTCAGGCGGTCATAACAATGCTTCTGGAGTTTTCTAGTTGATGACACACCTGGGACTTGTTGGGATATCTCAGGGGTATTTTTCCCTTGGTGAGCTTCTGGCCAACCATTCCACCATTCTGCCCCTTTCTGCACCACTACTGACTGTAGGTTTATTGTTTGGATAAGTGAATACTGTGAGGGAAGCCTGGCTGGCTTGCCAGGGTCCACTTTCTTCTCTCATTGCATCCAATCTGTTTTTATTGGAGTATAATTGCTTTACAATTGTGTTAGTTTCTACCAACACAAAGTGTTTTCAGACACACACATATGTATGTATATGTCCCCTCGCTCCTGAGCCTCCCTCCCTCCCACAGCTCCATCCCATCCCTCTAGCTAATCACAGAACCCCGAGCTGAGCTCCCTGTCCTATAGAGGTTCCCGCTAGCTGTCTGCTTTATACATCACAGTATATATTTGTCAATGCTACCCTCTCAATTCATCCCACCCTCTCTTACCCTCCCTGTATCTGTTCTCTATATCTGCGTCTCTACTCCTGCCCTGCAATAGGTTCATCAGTACCATTTTTCTAGATTCCGTGTATACCTGGCATCCATTCTTAAGCTGTATGTGCTATGGGTGAGGAAGAGCTTTGTGTTGAGGGACTGATATTCAGTTAAAGTATATGTGCTCTTTTTAAAAAATATTTTCTTTTTTAAAAAATTAAAATTTGCTTGCTTTTAATTGAAGGGTAATTGCTTTACAATATTTGTGCTGGTTTCTGCCAAATATCAACAAGAATCAGCCATAGGTATATGTATGTCCCCTCCTTCTTGAACCTCCCTTTCGCCTCCTATGGTTTATGTGTTCTTAACCAAAACTTTTTTCACTTATCTTTACCCTTTGGCTTTCTTCTCCCTGCCCTGTCCTACCACTTCAGGTGAAACAATTAACAAAGCAGAGCGATGTCTGGATTTCTGATATGTAAAAGCTAGGCAGAAAGTCCCTTAGACACTCTGCTTTCTGCCTGCAACGTTTTTCTTAGAAAGAAACACGTGGGGAGACACTGAGAACGTTGTACTTCCCTGGTGGCTCAGTGATAAAGAATCCGCCTGCCAACGCAGGAGACAAGGGTTTGATCCCTGGGTCAGGAAGATCCCCTGGAGGAGGAAATGGCAACCCACTCTAGTGTTCTTGCCTGAGAAATCCCATGGACAGAAGAGCCTGGCGAGATATAGTCCATGGGGTCACAAAGAGTCAGACATAACTGACTAAACAACAATCTAGAACATTGTTTGCCCTATTCCAAATACAAAATAGGAACGTTTTGAGCCTTGAATAATTGGGAAAGTATTTACTTAAATTGATATTGGGCAAATTTTGTTGCTGATGTTATCTTTTTCTATAGAAACAAGTATGCTCTCTGGTGACTGGAACTGTCTGAAGCTCTCCCCTCCCACATCCTGTATTAACCTCTTCCTTCCATTTCCCCAGAAGGTCCCTCCATGGGGGTTCCATCATCCCCAGTGTTTGAAACAATAGCCTGTCCCCAGGACTGCTTGACTTGCTTGAAAAACCCATCCCTGCCACACCCTTGGAGTACTTCTCTGTCTCTAATAAATAATAAATTCCTATAATAGTGTTGTATGAGTATATATATACAGAGAGAGACTGCCTTGTTAAAGAAAAAAAGACTTTAGGCAATGTTGATACGTTTGGGTGAAAAGATTTAAATTCATAGATATTTTTACTGTAGGAACTGACCTTATACTTTATTTTTTTAAGTATTTATTTATTTTGACTGCATCAGGTCTTAGTTGCAGTATACAGGATCTTCTAGTCGTGAACCGTGGGATCTAGTTCCCTGACCAGGGACTGAACCTGGACCCCCTGCATTGGGAATGTGTGTCTTAACCACTGGACCACCAGGGAAATCCCTGAACTTATAATGTGTTACCCTGGGTAGCAGTACTGACTCTCAGTCTGTGTCAAGCACCAAGCTAGTGACCTGGAGATTAAGACCTCTTCAGTCCTTGCCTGCCTTGGGAGCACTCACAGTGTAGTGCAGAGATGTGACTTGGAAAATCTCCCTGTAACAAAGCAGATACCTAATAGTGCTGTGCATTGCTTGTTTTGGAAAAGCAAGGTCGAGCCCCTGAGTCAGGTTAGCTTGTCAGGGAAAGCTTTTGAGAGGGATGAAGGCTGAGCTGGGTTTTTAAGGAGAAATAGGACATAGCTAGGTAAAGACTGACAAGGAGGCATGGCAACAGATGTCAAGGCCCTGTGCTCCTGTCTGTTGAGATTGAGATGGAGAAGTGGTTATGTGAGCTAGGTTATAATAGCTAATTTAAAAAAAATCATTCAGTCATTTTAAGAATCAAATTTTTTTTGATGTTCATGAACTTTAAAAATTTTTTATTTGGAGAATAATTGCTTTACAATGTTGTATTGGTTTGTGCCATACAACAACATGAATCAGCCGTAAGTATACTATATCCCCTCCCTCTTGAGCCTCCCTCCCCCAGGTGACCTCTCTAGGTCATCACAGAGCACTAGGCTGGGCTCCCTGTGTCATACAGCAGCTTCCCACTAGCTGTTTCACACATGGTAGTGTGTCTATTTCAATATTCCTCTCTCAATTCTTCCTACCCTCTCCTTCCCTTACTGTGCCCACAAGTCCATTCTCTGTATCTGTGTCTCTAAGAATCAAATTTTATTATAGTCCTGAATTAAAATAGCTGATTTCATACAAAAAAAGAAGGCACAGTCTTTTTTTTTTTGGAGCAAGTTCCCCTAATTTGGTACCTTGTTCACTGACCTTAACTGCTAATATTGTTTTAGTTTAATCCTGCTATTAGGCCAGACTCAATGAGAATGTCTTTTCTAAATCAATTTGAATTACTGTCTTCAAGTTCTGTCATTTCTGGAGCTATGGTACTGCCAGACCAGCTTAATGTATCAAAGGAGTTCCAATTTCAGTGGTTTTTAATGTTTTGGACAGTTGGGAATCTTTTGAGAATCTGGTGGAAAATATGGACTATTTCCTAGAAATATGCACATCTTCATATACAACATGTTGCATGTGATTAGGGGTATCCTAGAACACCTGGAGAAGGAAATGGCACCCCACTCCAGTACTCTTGCTTGGAGAATCCCATGGACGGAGGAGCCTGGTGGGCTACAGTCCATGGGGTCGCAAAGAGTCGGACACGACTGAGTGACTTCACTTTCACTTTAGAACACTTGGACCACAGGTTAAGAACTCTTACTCTATAAAAAGCTTTCCTTCAATGCTATTACAAACTCAAACTATCAAAAGTGAGCAAAGTGAAGGACTTTGCTTTTGAAAATGCCCTGTTAGTTCTAGGGAACTATGCCCATTTTTGCCGTCCTCTTTGACCCTACATAAAAACAGTGCAATGAAATTGGAATGGCTGTTAGAAAACACTCCAGTAGTTTTCAAAATGTTTTGAGTAAGATTCAGTAAAAGAAATACACTTCATATTGAAACACAGAACTTGTGCACACATGTAATGAGACAAAAGTTTTACAGGGCTCTACTTACCCTACCTATCTGCAATGGATTCTGATGATTTCTATTTTATTTCATTAAACATTTCTGATTAGATTGAACAGAGGTGATTTGACAGTCTGCTAGTATAAATAGATAATTTTCAGTTTGATAAACATAGTTTAATTGAATTCTTCCCTCTCATAGTGCTTTGTCAGTTCAGTTCAGTCGCTCAGTTGTGTCCAACTCTTTGCGACCTCATGAATCGCAGCACACCAGGCCTCCCTGTCCATCACCATCTCCCGGAGTTCACTCAGACTCACATCCATCGAGTCTGTGATGCCATCCAGCCATCTCATCCTCTGTCGTCCCCTTCTCCTCCTGCCCCCAATCCCTCCCAGCATCAGAGTCTTTTTCCAATGAGTCAATTCTTCGCATGAGGTGGCCAAAGTACTGGAGCTTCAGCTTTAGCATCATTCCTTCCAAAGAAATCCCAGGGTTGATCTTCTTCAGAATGGACTGGTTGGATCTCCTTGTAGTCCAAGGGACTCTCAAGAGTCTTCTCCAACACCACAGTTCAAAATCATCAATTCTTTGGCGCTCAGCCTTCTTCACAGTCCAACTCTCACATCCATACATGACCACAGGAAAAACCATAGCCTTGGCTAGATGGACCTTAGTCGGCAAAGTAATGTCTCTGCTTTTGAATATACTGTCTAGGTTGGTCATAACTTTTCTTCCAAGGAGTAAGTGTCTTTTAATTTCATGGCTGCAGTCACCATCTGCTGTGATTTTGGAGCCCCCCAAAATAAAGTCTGACACTGTTTCCCCATCCATTTCCCATGAAGTGATGGGACCGGATGCCATGATCTTTGTTTTCTGAATGTTAAGCTTTAAGCCAACTTTTTCACTCTCCTCTTTCACTTTCATCAAGAGGCTTTTTAGCTCCTCTTCACTTTCTGCCATCAGGGTGGTGTCATCTGCATATCTGAGGTGATTGATATTTCTCCTGGCAATCTTGATTCCAGCTTGTGTTTCTTCCAGTCCAGCGTTTCTCATGATGTACTCTGCATAGAAGTTAAATAAGCAGGGTGACAATATACAGCCTTGACGTACTCCTTTTCCTATTTGGAACCAGTCTTCGTAGTTGGCTGGAATTCATTAGTGGTTGAGATTGTATTATAATGGTATTCGACCAGGAGACTGAGAAATGTTTAGGTCCTGTCTGGTAACCAGACTGCCTTCTCCTGAGGAACTTTAAGAAAGTGGCTACCTTGTTAAGATCCATTGTAGGATACTGACTTTTTTTTTGAGCAAGCAAAATCTTGACATTCAGAGTGCGAGTTCTATCTCACCTGTGGGTAGAAGAGTCAGCCTCATCTCTTCCAAAAGCTTTCCCTGTCAGTCAATCCTGACTGCAAGGGCTCTGCCTGGCTCTTCCGTAATTCTCCAAGCCTGTGTTTCTTTTGGTCTATTTTTCACATGTGCGGCTTGGGAGTAATCCTGAGACTTGTGTCAATTCACACACAGATTTAAGGGATTTCTTTCTCCCGCTTTCTCCTCTCTGGAATTTCTGTGATGTTCTCCAGTGTCTTATTTCTAGTCCTCTGTCTATAAAGCCAGAGTTTTTCTTGGAGCTTTAGCAAACCAGGGCAAACCAGAAGAGGAGCAGTAAGGGACAAGACAGAAACAAACAACAGAGATTCATCCCACACTCTTCTGACCGTGGGGTGCCTTTTCCTGCTTCCCCTGGCCAGGAAGACAGGCGCTCTCAGCATCTCAGGTACTCGGAACGCCACCGCCATCACTGCTGTCACTCTGCAGTTCATGACTGCAGCTGGTCTCGGCACATGCCACGGAGGGGGAGGAGGACAAAAAGGGCTTTCCCTTTACACTCTAGTTCACAGGAAACCCCTTTCCTGTTTCTCTGGCCAGAAAAGGGGATTTCTCTTGAGTTTATGCTCTGTGTGTCATTCTGGATCTTAGATTGTCCTCAGGGCAAACCAGAAGAGGAATAAATTCAGCAGTAAATTCATCACTATGCTGATCATTCTTCAGGTTTTGACTTGCTTACATAATCCCCCTGCTATTGTTTGCTTTTTAGAGTCCTACTTGCTTTCTATATTCTGTTCAGTTACAATCAGTTGAAGAGAAACACTGTGGTGTGCTTACTCTATCTTGGCCAGCAGCAGAAGTGTTCTTTTTGGGTCTGAGTCTCTATTCTTCCTTTCACCTTTCCCCCAAATCAGGTGGTATGTCAGTCCTTTCATTTAAATTTTATTAGTTAGGATAGCACCTTAACAAAGATTAAATACCAGTAGCTTAACCACCACAATAAGTAGCTTAACCATTTTTTCAGGAAACAGTCTAGGAGCACATAGTCCAAGATGGTAAGGTGGTTCTACCAGATTCTCCTGTGGTTTCCACTACTGGGTCAAGGCAACTGTTCCTGGTATCATCTCCTAACTAGCAAGTTGGAAGAAAAAGGCAGGGTAGCCAGTGTGCTTTTTTTTTTTTTTTTAAGGAGTATAACAACCTGGAAGTGGTACCATTATTTCTGTCCATGTCCCATTGGCTAAAATTTAATCACATGGCTGCACCATGCTGCAAGGGATCTTGGAGACTGAAGTCTCTAGCTTGGTGGCCATGTGTGTAGTGAAATACTCAGGAAATGCTAGTACTAAATATGGGGGAAATAGATCCTATCGGACAACTGCCAGTCTGCCATATCCTAAAATTATGGCTGGAAGAAGCTACGAAATACCTAACAATGCCAGCTATGATATTTTTATTTTTGGAATATAATTGCTGTACAATGTGTTAATTTCTGTTTTACAGCAAAGTGAATCAGCTATATTTATACATATACCTCTCCCTCCCCCACCCCACCCCTCTAGGTCATCAAAGAGCAGAGTTGAGCACCTGTGCTATATCACAGGTTTCCACTAGCTATCTATTTTACATATGGTAGTGTGTATGTCACTCATAATCTCCCAATTCATTCCACCCTCCCCCAATATTTTAAAAATCTTTAAAAAATATAAAGCTGCAAAAAACATCTCTAGAGGCAGACACAAAGTGGGAGCAAGAATTCAGAGAAGCAAGCATCAGCTGGTGGGTTACCTATGACTTGGGCCTTTTAAATTAATGCTAGAGATAATTTAAAATTTTTCAAATAATTTCAAGCTTACAAGGATTCAAGAATGGTAAAAATATCCCACCCCCTGCCCCCAGAACTAAATAAGGGTAAGTTGATAACAAATCCCTTATCACTTCTAAATACTTTAGAGCATAATGCCTAATAAGGATAGTCTCCCATAAAACCACAATATAGCCATCAAAATCAGAAAATCAACATCTATTATTACTATATAATCCAACAACTCAATGAAAACTTTGCCAGTAGTTCCAATAATATCCTTTAAAATTAAAAAAAATTATTTTATACTTTTGGCTGCGCTGGGTCTTCGTTGCTGTTTAAGCGTACTCCTCGTTGCTGTATACAGGCTTCTCATTGTGGTGGCAGATGGCGTCACTTGTTGTGGAGCATGGGATCTAGGCATATGGGCTTCAGGAGTTGTGACATGCAGGCTCAGTAGCTGTGGCTCATGGGCTTTGTTGCCCCAAGGCATGTGGGATCTTCCTGAACCAGGGATTGAACCCATGTCCCCTGCATTGGCAGGCAGTAATGTCCTTTTAAGCAAGAGTGCAATCTGTGATCATGTTGACATATGTAGTTGACATTATTTTCCTAATCTCCTTCTACCTGAACAGTCCTCAGCCTTCACTTGACTTTCATGGCTGACACTTTTGAAGATTTCAGTCCTTCCACCTGGATGTATGACGTTTCCTCATGATAAAATTCAAGTAATGTATTTTGTTTCTCAGGAATATCACAGAAGTGCTGCTATGTTCCTTGCATGCCATTCTGTTAGGTGGTACTCAGTCTTTCTTATTACTGGTCATGTTAACTCTGATCATTTGATTGTGACCTGCTGGGTTTACCACTATCAATTTGTTTTCTTTCATAACTAATTGATACTTTATGGTAGGTACTTTTGAAAGTAAATATCCATTCCTCATCAAATTTCACTCACTAGCATGTATTGATGTTTCTTTGCTAAATGCATAATTGTGATGATGGTTGCTAAATATAGATTTTTCTAATTCCACTATTGCTGCTACATTTATTAGTTGGCAAAGAAAGCCTAAGGCAAAGTGTTTTCTTCTCCCTATTTTTATCCATATAGACTTAAGGTTTTTTTAATTTTATTCAGTGACTAGTAATTCAGTACTATTTTTGATATAAAAATCATGATCAGTGGGAGATCTTTAAGGTGGCTTCTGTGTTTTTTGTAGTTTTAAATAATTAAAAACAATTAGAACGGTTTTAGAGAATTCCTTGTACACTCCTCAGTTTCCCCCACTGTTAACATCTGTTTCTATGACATATTTGTTATAGCTAAGGAATCAACATTGGTACTTTACCATTAATTAAAGTTCACACTCTATTCAGATATCCCTTGTTTTACCCTGATACGCATAAAATGTTCTTTTGCTGTTCCAAGATTCCATCTAGTATAGCATACGTCAGGTTCTTTTTTGTCTATGTCCTTTTGTCATATGCCTATTGTTTTTTGAACACTTCCGTAACTTTGTCATAATAAATGTTCTAGGCTAGTCATATTTTTGCTGCCCTACCTTTGGAATTAGCCATTTCCCCTAGGGGACTTTTTAATGGAGAATGGTATTAGGAAACCATGATCTGAGTGCTAGTTGTTCTCATTGCTATTGGGTTGTCATTGATTTAGGCCCTCTCTGCTCTCTGAAGATGAAGCTGAGGAATTCACACACACACACACACACACACACACACACACACACACACACCCTTATCTATATTTTATATATATATTTAAATTATGAGTTTACAGTGATGCAAACAATGCCAACCCCAAATCCTACAACTAGTTATACTTTTTCCCTTTCCATATTTGTAACTCCTGTCAGAGCAGGGAGAAGCCTAATTCCCATTATTCTCAATGTATTACTAAATAAGCTCTTATGTAATCTTACTGGATAAACCCTTATGTAATCTCCGATCACCACTGCTTTCCTCCTTTGTACATGTCTTCTGTACCCTGCTTGAGCTCTGACAGTTCACACTAGGTTCCAACTGCCAGCCCACCTTTCCTTGAATGTTGTCCTCATCCATTTCCCCAGACTCCAATATCTTCTGCGTTCTCCATCTCTCATCTACCTCACAGACAACTACCTTGCTCCCCTCCATGTAGTGGACTCAGTTATTAAAGAAGTGAAGGATGGAAGAAAGAGCAAAGAATGAAGGAAGAGGAAAGAAGAAATGGGCCCAGTATAGGCCAGTAAAGAAAGCCTATACATTTTAGAAAATTCTAAAACTATTAGAAAGTTAAACTGAAAACAAGGGATATCTTCAAAGGTCTGAGAAAATATCACTGTAGAATTGCGTACTCAGTGAAACTATCAGAAATGAAAGCAAAGTAAAAGAATTATAGAAAAAAGTTTATTAAAAAAACACATGTCTACCAACAATAAAAAATATTTTACAACGATGAGAAAATGCATATTTTAAAGATTATATAAAATATTTACCAAAGTCGGTCATACAATAGGAACTAAAGGAACTGCCCCAAAATGCTGTTAGATCAGGAAGAATACTCTTAGAAGAGTTGAGATGCAAGAAATAGTGAGCAAATAAACCGCTGACATATTGGGCAAATTTAAACAAACCCTGATTTTTATAAAGAATGTTATATGTGGGGTTTAAAAACTGCTTGACAGCATTAATTAAAATGTGTTGAGCTGGGCTCAATAATAACTGCTGGGCTTCCCAGGTAGCGCAGTGGTAAAGAATCGGCCTGCCAATGCAGGAGACACAGAGAGGCTGGTTCCATGCCTTTCAACCCTGGAAGATTCCCTGGAGTAGGAAATGGCAGCCCACTCCAGTATTCCTGCCTGGGAAATATCAGACAGAGGAGCCTGATGGGCTACAGTCCATGGGGTGACAAAGATTCGGACAAGACTGAAAGAGTATGTTTGTATGACTTAAAGTAGTAGCTGCTAAGAACTTTAAACCACAATTACACATTTTCAAAACAGTGGAAAGAAAATATGAACTTAGGGGAAGAAAAATCTTACTCCAAAATAAATCAAAAGATAAGAAATACACAAGTATGTAAAATAGCACAAAATGAGAAAAACAGATGCAGAGACAGCAATAACAACATGTAACGTAAAACAAAATAATGTATAAAAATAATGTAAATAGACTTAAGTTCTTTAAAGACAAAGTTTGTCAGACCGAATCTAAAAAAGGCCTAGCAATATGTCATGGCTAAAACATGAAGCCGTCGGAGGAAGCTACAGCAGGGTCAATGGACGGGGTTCTTCCACTACCTTTCCTTTCCCACCTATCTCGGTTCGCCTCCGACTTGCTTCAGCCTCTCCCAGGTTTCGACCCGGTCCATTCCCGCCCCCAAGTCCCTCCTCAGCCCCTTTCCTCCGCGGCGGGGGGCGGGGAAGCGAGGAGGCTTAACGTCCAGCCCGTCTCCCTACACCAACCGGCTCGCTCTCCCGGCGGCCGCGGTGATGTTGCCGGGGGCGGGCCCCACACTGTCGCGCTCTATTTCTCGGCCCGCCTTTCCGCGATTGGTGAGGAAGAGCGTACGTCACGCTGCCTATAAAAGGAAGGGTTTGTGACGCAGGCGCGCCTCGGGGAGCGCCGATTGGCTCTCTGGACGCGAACGCTCGGCGGATGTCGGAGTCGTGCCGCCGTTCTCTCCGCGACGAGCGCCATTGCTCTCTCCTCTTCAGCCGACGCCACCGCCGCCTGTGCTGCGGGACCGGCTGTATGGTTAGGCCACAGTCTTTAATGAGTAAACTAAGTCCTTCCTGTGGTGGTGTTGGTCACGCATTTATGGAGTTTCTGAAGGTCCCCGGAGACTACTGCCAGGCACAGCACGACCTTCATGAGGAGAAGTGAACTGTAAAAATTCATCAGTGCTCCACCCAGAAGCCCCCATAGGAGCGTCACCCTGGACACAGACGTGTGTTCTTGAAACCATCGGAGCCTTTTACAAGAATTCCGACCCGGATGGGGTAAACCTTGGTGCTCTTCCTTTCCATTGACTCAGTCTTACTGAACTGAAGGATGGCTTCGTGTTAGGAGGTTCGTTTCATTTTCTCATTACTCCCAATTTCGTATCTAAAGCATTGAGAATTTCGAGTGGGGCATATTGGAGTAGACTTCAGTTTCTTTACATCATTTCTGCGTTCGGAAATTTAATTTTTTTTCCCGTAACCGTATCGATTTTTAAAAAAACTAAATTAACATGGCTCCACTGAACCGCCCAGCTCCTGTGGAAGTCACATACAGGAACATGAGATTTCTTATTACACACAATCCAACCAGTGCAACCTTAAGCAAATTCATAGAGGACCTTAAGAAGTACGGAGTTACGACAATAGTAAGAGTGTGTGAAGCAACTTATGACACTGCTCTGGTGGAGAAAGAAGGCATCCAGGTTTTGGATTGGCCCTTTGATGATGGTTCATCACCCTCTAACCAGATCGTGGATGACTGGTTAAGTCTTTTAAACATTAAATTTCGGGAAGAACCTGGTTGTTGCATTGCTGTTCACTGTGTTGCAGGTCTTGGGAGAACTCCAGTGCTTGTCGCCCTGGCGTTAATGGAAGGTGGAATGAAAAATGAAGAGGCAGTCCAGTTTATAAGACAAAAGCGGCGTGGAGCTTTTAACAGCAAGCAACTTTTATATTTGGAGAAATATCATTCTAAAATGCGGCTGTGCTTCAAAGACTCCAGTGGCCATAGAAACAACTGTTGCATTCAGTAAAACTTGCCTGCCTCATGCTGTTGCCTTGGACACGGAACTTGAGACAGGACTTAATTTATCATATATATTAGCATAGGCTTAATGAAGGGCAAGTCTAATGAAGCCTCCCATAGGAATACTGAAATGACACAAGCGTGACAAAATTGTAGCCTCTTTAGCTTACTACTATTCCCATGCCAGAAATAATATACAGGAAACAGAGATTAGGTACCAAAATACTCCTCAGCACAATACTGGGATATTTTTAGTATCATGTAGACTAAAAACCCAAAGAATTAAGAACAGCACTGTAAACCATATGAGGTTTATTCCTCTAGTCATCTCAAATATCGCAAGTAAGGCCTTTATGGTTATTTATCTGCTCCTATGTTTACCACCTGACACGTGTACCTGTGTACATCAGGTTTGTGTGACAATTGATTCTGTTGAATTCTTACTAGGACTTATGGTGATTATTGTCTATCTATAAATCTCATTTTGTGCTGTTGTGAAAGGCTCCAGTTTGAAAAAAAAAATCACATCTCAGAGTTCATGTAAAATATACATCATACAGAAACACGTGTGTGTTTGTAATATTTTTAGACAAAAAAAGTTTTAGAGTCAATCTGTTTACACTTGGGATGCAGTTTTGAAGGGGAGGGCCTGAAGACAGAATGGGAAGAGGCTATGGAAAATTTGTACTAGAAATTCCATGTTGCCTTAATCTTGTGCAGGATGTATAGAATAGTTCCTTTTATTTAGTAAACTTTAAAAAGGGAAAGATACTTTGTAGCTAAAACATTTCTTAATTATAAAGTTTTTGAATGTCTTGTAGTTCTTCAACACACCTATTGGAAGTTATTAACCATTATTTTTAAGTGTAGTATTTTTTCCTTGTCTTTTCAACCAAAATAGAAGAGAGTTTCTACTACTGAACTGATCAGACATCTAACATTTTATGATTTTGAACTGTGTAACTTAATAGTTAGATACTTGATACTTTGTTTTATTATGGAATTGATAAAACAGTGGTATGTATCAGGGTTAGTTCAACCATAGATTCATAGTGTGTGGAAATGTAGTTCTGTGGGAGAAATAATTTGTTAGTATTTACCTTTCATCAGCTAGTACAAAAGCTTAAACATCTAAATAATGAATTATAGGAGAGTGAGATGAACTAAGCAAGATGGTATAGCTGTGTCATTTTTAGTAAAAGTAGAAGCAAGGCATGACTAGAGATAAAATCATTACTTAAAATTTCAAAAGTTCACTTCAACAGAAAGTTACAACAATTCTAAATTCTATGTATCAAATAACATGGTTCAAAAATCTACAAAGCAAACATGGAAAGAACCACAAGGAAAATGGACAAGTTTACCAGAATGATAGGAAATTTTATTATTTTTCTTTCAGAAACAGATCAAGTAGACAAAAATTAGTAAAGATATAGATTTGAACAAAACAATAAGTTTGATCCCATGAACATAAGGACATTGCATCCAACAGTGAGCATCCATATTTTTCTAAGAGTATATGAAATATTTTATTAAATTTGACTGTATATAAGATCATATATAGTTTCAGCAAAATTCTAAAACATTTGAATAACACAAGTTTTCTGACTACAATTAAATTAGAGAAAAAAGTAACATTGGAATTTTGAAAATCTGTGTCTGGAAACTTTCACTTCTAGACAGGATGTAGTAGGTCATGGCAGCCCAACACCCTCTCTGCAATATCCATAAAAATATGGGTAGGTTTCAAGAATCATATGTTTAAAGATGTATGAGAGCTGTGAGAGCAGCATGGACTAGGTGAACAGGAATTCCGAACAGGAAGGAGTTCTCCTGAGGTGAGTGGCCATTTTGTTTGCTGGGGGCATTTACTAGGACGTATTTGCTGGGACATGGACTAAGGATCAGGCTTGGTTCTTGCAGCAGGGTCTCTACTGAGGGAAAAAGAAACCCAGTGAGGCTTCTCTTGTCACTTTGGGGCTGGTGCAACAGATTGGAAAATGGAGAGGTTTGGGCAGTTTCATGTTGCAGGTCAAGTTTCTCAGGAAACAGGTAGAGGTTTGCACTTGGAGGCTTACTGGAGCATCATCTCAACAACACTGTGATGGAGCAAGAGAACCAGCATGCTGCAGAAGCCGAATGGTGATACATACAGATGCAACAGTAGCATTAGCCAATCTCCCAGGGAGCTGTGAAGCTGGGATGGCCATTTAGGGATGTCCGCAATTGTGGCAAGGGGCTTGGACCTTTGGACTCCAGTCATTAGATGCAGGCTGTCCCTGGGGATGAGGGTGTAACCTTGAATGAAGCATCATCTTTCAGTCAAGTGCAGCTCCCAGGCAGCGCTGTGAGCCTGCAGCTGATAATACTGTTGGAGGCTGGCCATGAATGTGTGTTTTAGACCATGCGAGGGATCTGGGTGGTACTGCCACAGCATCCACAGGTACAGCCACTATACTGAAGGACACTTGCTGAGTTCTGGGACCAAGTATGAGAGGCTGGGGATTTAGAATGAAGGTTTTTAAAAGATGGAGGGTAATTTCCCTCAACTTCGTAGTGCTTAGGAGACAAAGCCCTGCTAGAAGAGGTTCTAATTTTCCCCAACACTTGGACTGTTTCTCTCTCTCTCTCTCTTTTTTTTTATTATAGCCATTCTGGTGAGTGGGAAGTGGTATCTCATTGTAGTTTTAATTTTAATAAAACTGTTAAACATCTTTTCATGTACATGTTAGCCATTTGTAATATATCAACTCAAATATTTTACCCATTTTTTTCAGTTGGGTCTTGTCATCTTACTGAGTTGTAGAAGTTCCTTATATATTCTGACTCCAATGCCTTTATCAGATATATAATTTGCTAATACTATCTCCCAATCTGTTACCTGTCATTTTCTTTCCGTTAATGGTTTGTTTCAAAGTACAGAAGTTAAAAAATTTAATGAGGTACAATTTATCTATTTTCTCTTTTATGGATCATGCTTTTAAATTGTATCTAAGAATCTCTTCAATCAGTCACAAAGACTTTTTGGCTATGTTTCCTTCTAGAA
The DNA here is from genome assembly GCF_023091745.1 of Budorcas taxicolor. Classification (NCBI taxonomy): domain Eukaryota; kingdom Metazoa; phylum Chordata; class Mammalia; order Artiodactyla; family Bovidae; genus Budorcas; species Budorcas taxicolor. Next base: position 9,673,498 of record NC_068934.1, on the reverse strand, counting down.
ATTGTACAGATTTTAGCTCTTACATTTAGATCTGTGGTCTGTTTTGAGTTAATTTTTGTATATGGGGTGAAATAAATATCTCTTTCTCTATGTGTGTATATGTATATTTACATGTGGATATCTAGTTGTCCCCAGCATCATCTCTTCAAAAGACCATCCTTTCCTCCACTCAGGTACTTTAGTAACTGAAAAATCAACTTACCATAAATGAAGGACTCATTTCTGAATTCTCAACATTGTTTCATTGATCTATATGATTACACAGTCTTGATTACTGTAGCTTTATGGAAAGTTCTGAAATTGGATCATGTACATCATCCTTTTTCAGAAGTTTTTACTATTCTAAGTCCTTTGCATTTGCATATAAATTTTAGGATCAATGTGTCAATTTATACAAAAAATAGCCTGTAGGGATTTTGATAGGTATAGTGTTGAATTTATAAATAATTTGGAGAGAACTGCAGCCTTGATAATATTGAATCTTAAACATGTACATGGAAAATTTCCCTTAAGTTTAGTTTCTATCTTCAATGTTTTATAGCTTTCATTGTGCAAGATTTGTACCTCTTAAATTACATATTTTTTTCTTTTTGATGGTATTGTGAATGCAATGTTTTCTTAATTTTATTGCTAGTGTTCACTGCTAGTCTGTGGAAATACAGTTGATTTTTGTACATTGACTTTGCTTTCTATGAGCTTCCTAAACTCATTTGTTAGGAGAGAGAGAGGGGGAATGAGGAAGGGAGGGAGAAAGCAAAGCAAGTGCTGTTCTGTTCTTTGGCATTTTCTGCTTACAAGAATATGTCATCTGTAAATAAAGGCAGTTTTACTCTTTTTTTCCCCCAATCTGAATGCCTTTACTTTTTTTTTTTTAAATTGAATTGGCTAGACCCTCCATGTTGACCAGAAGTGGTGAAAACAAACTTCCAGATCTTAGGGAGAAAGTATTCATTCTTTCATCTTTAAGCATGATGTTAGCTGTTGGTTCTTCATTAGGTTGAGGATATTCTCTTCTATTCTTAGTTTGTTGAAAGTTTTATCATAAAACAGGTGTTGGGTATTTTAAAATGCTTTTTTCCACATCCATTGACATGATCTGGTGGTTTGTGTCCTTCATTCTAGTAAGATCATGTACTATATTGATCAGTTTTTAAATGTTAAAACAACTTTGCATTCCTGAGATAAATTCCACTTGTTTGTTGTATTTAATTCTTTTATATTGATACATTTGGCTTGCTAATATTTTGTTTAGAATTTTGCATCTATATTCATGAGGGATATTGGTCTGCAGTTTTTGTGTGTTGCTTTTTATCTGGTTTTGACATCAGGGTAGTACCAGTATTATGGAATGATTTTGGAAGTATTCCATTCTCCATTTTCTGAAAAAGTTTGTGAAAGATTGGTATTATTTATACTTTAAATATTTGATAAAATTCACCCATGAAGAATTCTTGGCCTGGGCTTTTCTTGGTGGTAAGATTTTGAATTACTAATTCAATTCTTTGATTTTTTTATAGGTCTATTGATTTCTACTCTAATCTTTGCTTGCTTTGAATTCTGTTTGCTTTTCCTGTTGTAGTTTCTTAAGGAGAAACTTTGTTATTATTTTAGGACTTTCTCCCCCCCACCCCATATTGGCATTTAAAGCTCTAAAATTTCCCTCTAGGCACTATTTTTAGCTGCTTCTGTTGCTAAGTCACTTCAGTCGTGTCCGACTCTGTGCAACCGCATAGACAGCAGCCCACCAGGTTCCCCCATCCCTGGGATTCTCCAGGCAAGAACGCTGGAGTCGGTTGCCATTTCCTTCTCCAGTGTATGAAAGTGAAAAGTGAAAGGAAAGTCGCTCAGTTGTGTCCGACTCTTAGCGACCCCATGGACTGCAGACCACCAGGTGCCTCTGTCCATGGGATTTTCCAGGCAAGCATACTGGAGTGGGGTGCCATCGCCTTCTCCGATTTTTAGCTATAACTCATTAATTTTTATTTTTCTTTATTTAATTCAACATACATAATTTATCTTGTGATTTCTTCTTACCTTGACTTACTTAGAAATATACTGTTTAATTTCCAAAGAGTTGGAAACTTCCCATTTTCTTTTTTACTGTTGTTTATTTCTAATTTAGTTATTAACTCTATCCAAGAAGACAGTGGCACCCCACTCCAGTACTCTTGCCTGGAAAATCCCATGGATGGAGCAGCCTGGTAGGCTGCAGTCCATGGGGTCGCTAAGTTGGACATGACTGAGTGACTTCACTTTCACCTTTCGCTTTTATGCATTGGAGAAGGAAATGGCAACCCACTCCAGTGTTCTTGCCTGGAGAATCCCAGGGACGGGGGAGCCTGGTGGGCTGCCGTCTATGGGGTCGCAGAGTCGGACATGACTGAAGTGACTTAGCAAGAAGACTTCCTGGAGTCAAATGTATTTGCACTCCAATGAGGAATGATGTCTCCAGGCAGAAAGCTGGTTGAACTGAAATGTAACAAAGGGCAGAGAAGCAGAGGGAAGGACTTTGCAGGCAGAGACCAAGCATGTGTAAGGGCACAGGCCTGAAAGCGCATGTGTTCAGTGTCAGCAAGATGATCCTTGTACTTGGAACACAGGAAATGTAATTATCTTCTTTTCGTTTCCATCAGTATAGCTAACGTTGGTCATTTTAGTTGATCTTGTCAACCTGGTTTCACTGATTTTCTCTACTGTTTTTCTTTTCTGTCACATTGAGTAGAAAGAAGGTGCGGTTGGGATACAGAGGAAGTTGTGGGACAGGATGTAGAAAAGATAGGTGAAAGGCTCCCTGGTGTTCAGATTCCAGCATCACTCTTCAGCCCCTCTTCTGATCACGAGAGGTTCTCGGTATGAGGCCACAGATTACAGAACAGGGATGTTTCCTCAGGGTATTCTTGGCTGAGCACCAGCACCCAGGAAGGAGGTGTTGGAAGAATTAGACCTAGGCAGGGGGTGACGTGATGTCTCTGCTAGTCACTCTTCCAGGATCCCAGGCGCCCCCCTGGCCTGTCACTGAGGGGTGGCACATAGGGCCGGCTCATGGTGGGCAGTGGAGACCCTCAGGCTGAGCCGGCAGCAGGAGGGCAGACAGTGGTAGGTCTCTGGGCATGGATTGTTCTTTCTGGTGTCACTCAATGAAAGTGGAGGCTGGATGCTGCCATGCTGGTAGATGTTAGCAATTTAGCAGGGTCTTCCATTGTGGGGGCCGCAAGCTCATTTCCCCCCCCCCCCCCCCCCCCCCCGCAATCCTCCCCAGGGCTCTGCTGGACACGACGGAGGTGAAGGCTATGACCAAACCTGGTATTAGAGACACTGTATGAAAGCTGTTCCAGTTTGCTGAACTACTTGAGAGTGTGAAGGCCTGGAGAGTTCATCCCTGAGTCAGGAACATGAAATCAAGTCTTCCCTCACACTCCCCATGGTGCCCTTCCCCTCACAGCCTCTCTCCTGCCTTGATTTGCTGCCCGTCCCCACCCACATTTCTCTGGTTTTCCTTTTGGTAATAACCACAAAGGCATGCCCACACTCAGCAGCCCACAGGGCAGTGACCGTTTCTGACTTGTGACTTGCTTTGAGCCAGACACTCAGCCCTCACGCCCTCTGAGTCTTGAAGGGTGTGTATTTGTCCAGCAGAGACTGAACTCCCTGGTGGGTGGGTCGCCATGAAGCCTTCTCTTATGCCCTCATAGGAAGGATCCTCTCCCTTCTCTGAGCACATGACCTTTATCTGCAGTTCTTTCAGGGGCTTAACCACTTTCTCCCTGATGGCAAATTGCCTTGTGCCCATATTTCATCTCCTCTACTAGACCCCAGACCTTGTCAAGGCAGATTCTAGATTTCCACAAGGTCTAGCCAAAAGTTGGCAATTGGTGGATGAAGAAATTCTTGGGAAGGAAGCCTGAGGAGGGTTACAGGAAAGTGAACCCAAGGCCTCCTTCAGGGACAAAGCTCTTACTCATCTTATGCCTGGGCCTCTCCCCTCACACCAGAAAGTTCAAAGGAAAAACACAGTGACAAGGATGGCCATTTTTGAACCCATTTATATTGTCAGTGTTACCCTGGGCTTCATCCAGCCCTATCCCAGCCTTTGAGCTTGCATCAGATGGTCTGAATGTTCATGGCTTCCTCAGGCCAAGTGTAGCTGTCCAGCGTAAAGGAGTCATATTCTGGAGTATAGACCAGGGACCTTACAAAAGCCTCCTTGTCCTCGGGCTCTGGGTAGTAGGAGGCCAGGTTGTGTTTGTACGCGAAGTCGAGGACCTAGGGAAAAATATGTGTGATTGAGGAACTGGCTCTAAGGAGGAGCCTGCCTGAAGACCCTCGCTTGGGAGCTTGTGGAAGGGGATACACCCGCGGCAGGCATGTGGCCCCTGAAGCCACTGGAGGGGAAGGAGCTAGAGCTTTCTGCCTCATAAGGGAGCTCTGACACAGTGGGATAAACATAGTCTGGGTCAAGAGGCTTCAGGCTAAAGTCTGCTTCTGCTTCCGACTGCCTGTGGGTCCTTGCTAGTGATGCCATCCTGGCGGAGCCTCAGTCCTCGCATCTGTGAAGTGGGGGGAATGACAGCTTCCTCTGGCATGGTGTGAGGATAAAGCTAGGTAGCAGGCAAAAGTGTTCAGTGCCTGATACTCTGTCTCTCCTCAACGTGGCTTGAATTGGGAGAACAGCTGGGACAATGTTCTTTGGGTATTAGCTTTGGCTTCACAAGAGTATGAAGCTAAATATCCCTGAAAGGAACTGGACAGGGTGGAGCTGGACTATCAGCTGGACAGTTGGGCTTGAGGACAACAAGCCCCACAGTCTGATTCTGGAACCCACACAGGACAACTCTTGGGGAGTGCGTGCTGTCTGTCGTACAATGCGTTTTCTGAAATTACTCTTAAAACTTATAGAAAATGTAAAATATGTATTAATAGAAATAACGATATAATAAACCCTCACATATTTGTCATCCAGATGCAACAATTATCAGTGTCAGGTCAGTCTTTAGGGTGCTATGTTCTGGTTCTCTGAATACCCATCATCTCTGCATCGTCTGTTGGGTGACATTTATACTTAGACTATTCCAAGAACTTGATCACCCCGTGCCCAGCCATCCTGAGAGAAAGAGAAAGCATGAGCATCTACTCTGGCCAGAAAGGTGCCAAGCGTGGAGCTTTTTCAAGCTCTTCTCGTTTAATGTCCTCCAAAACTCTGGGAGGTGTTTAGTTGCTCAGTCCTGTCCAATTCTCTGCAACCCCGTGGACTGTAGCCCGCCAGGCTCCTCTGTCCATGGGAGTCTCCAGACAAGAATACTGGAGTGGTTTGCCATCTCCTTCTCCAGAGAATTTTCCCAACCCAGAGAATTTTCCCAACCCAGGGATCGAACCCACATCTTCTGCTTGGCAGGTGAGTTCTTTACCACTGAGCCACCAGGGAAGACCCAAAACTCTGGGAGAGAGGAATTCTTTGGAAAAGAAGGAAACTGAGGCTCAGGGAGGTGCAGTGATTGTCCTGAGGAGCCTCTGCTGCTGACTGGCAGGGCTGGGACTCCACAGCCCAAGCTCTTTCCATGATGCTATGCAAGCTGACCTTTTTGTATAAATGGGCACTTATGATTCATTAAAAAAAAATCCCACCCACGTTCTGGTCCACAAAACTATGGACTTTGATGACCTTTCTGCCTGGTGTCTGAGGGGAAGTGCAGGAGCTTCCCAGAACTGCCCTGAGTGGGTGTCGGGATGGGGCTTGAGCTCCAGGCCAGAGTGTGTCAGCAGCCTTTGGGGAGCAGGCAGTATAGGCCAGGGAGCCAGGACATGTCCAGCACTGCCCTCCCTTCAGTCCCCCTAGAGTCAGAGGGAGTTGACAAACGCCGCTACCCGTGTTACGGGGGTGAGGTGCCCCTTACTTTGATGGCGATTCTCAGAGACACGTCTCGGATGGTGCTGAGGGGCGGGTACAGTCTCCCCTGTGACAGATGGTGTTCAGAGACCTCTTGGGCAATTTGCTGGGGAGAGACAGGGAGAGGAGTAAGCTGATTTTCTGCCTTTCCAGAACAAGCCCGACCCAGTACACTGGAGACTCGCCTTACCCCCACAGGTGGCCAGTCACTGCCGTTTCCGCTGTTGTCTTGCCACTTCGTGGCCCTAGGGTGCTTAAAGCTTAGGCTTACAACAAGGACACATCCTTTATGTCCTTTGAGACTAGCCGAGGCTTAAAACAACATGAGGCACTCTGAATTCTGAAGGAAAATCACTAGGGCCAAGATGAATAAACTAGTGACTTGCAGAGCAGCTGGTAAAGAACCCGCCTGCCAGTGCAGGAGACGCAAAGAGGTGGATTTGATCCCTGGGTCGGGAAGATCTCCTGCAGAAGGGAATTCCGACCTACTCTGGTATTCTTGCCTGCAGAATCCCATGGACAGAGGAGCCTGGTGGGTTACAGCCCCTGCGGTCGCAAAGAGTCGGACATGACTGGGCTAACTAAGCACGCGTGCACAGAGCAGACTCCGGGACCCCCCTGGCTGGCCTAGCCTGTTGCCTGGGGACGCCTGAGTCCCTCGCTTCCTAAGCTCCAACCCCTTCCACACACTTAGGAGCATCCTGGGCGTCCATCATGACCGTCCTGTGTCTCTGTATTCAGGGCTCCTTGATTCACCGTCCCAGCCCTGGCCCTGGTGAGGACTGGCTGCTTCTCCACCGAGTGACCCCACAATGGGCAGTACCTGCTCCCTGCATAAATGCTCCGAGCCTTCACCCTGGGACGCCCTCCCTGCTCCAGGGTTGCTCTCTGAGGGGCAGCCCTCCCCCGCAAGCCTCTTCCTCCTGCTGGGGGCCTGGTGCTCAGCCAGCCTTGCAGAACAGCCTTTTTGATGTGGCTCTGAGTGCACCCCCATCCCGCCTTCTTGTGTCAAGTTTCAATCTGGGGAAAAGCCACATGAGAAGTCTTGTGTCCCGGAACAGACCGGGAAAGGAGCTGGTCTTGCCTCAGAGTCTGGCAGATGGGAGGGACATGGGCCATATTTTCATGCTTGGCTTTCTCCTTTCCATTCACTCAGCCCAGCCTTCACAGAGCCCTGTGACTTGCCAGGCTCTGCACTAGGTGCAGAAGGGCATGGCGGAGAAGCCAGTCTTTTCCTTCCTGGAGGCTCAGTGGAAAATGAATGATTAGAGTGATGGCAAGGAGAGGGGACAGACAGGCACAGAGGAGGGCAGGGCCCAGCCCTCCAGGGGCCCCGCTGGTGGTCCAGTGGTTGAGACCCCATGCTTCTAGTGCAGGGGGTTTTGTTGTTTGGTCGCTAAGTCATGTCTGACTCGTTTGGGACTCCATGGACTATAGTCTGCCAGGCTTCTTGTTCATGGACTTCTCCAGGCAAGAATACTGCAGTGGTTTGCCATTTCCTCCTCCAGGGGATCTTCCCAACCCAGGGATTGAACCTGAGTCTCCTGTGTTGGCAGGTGGATTCTTTCCCACTGAGCCACCAGGGAAGCCCTCCAGTGTGGGAGACACAGGTGGATGTAAGTTCAGTCCCTGGTCAAGGAACCAAGATCCTACAATGCCTCGTGGTGAGGCAAAAAAAAAAAAAAAAGAAAATGAGGCAAGGCTGGTGACATGGGAGAGGAAGAGGGAGCAGCCGAGGTAGAGGCAGGCAGCAGAGAGAGAAGGGTAAGACCCGGTTCAGAGAGAAGAGCCAGGCGCAAACTTTTAATAAAAAAAGGCGTCCAGAAGAAAAGACAGAAGCTAAGACCTGAAGGGCCAAGTATGAGTTCCTTGAAGAGAGGAGAAGGAATAGCACACGAAAATTCTTGGAGAGGAGAGAGAGCATGACTGTGAAAAGGATGGATAGGCTGATGGCAGGGGGAGGGAAGGAGGGCCTGGGATGAGCCGCGTGAAGGGGTTTGGACTTTCCTGGGAGCACCAACGAGCCATATAAAAGTCTGAAGGTTAGGAGACAAGAGGGCCTGTTCCTGGCTTCGAAGGATCCTCTTTGTGGAGCTGTCGAGGATGGGTTGATCAGAGGGAAGCAGGATTCCCAGGGATAGATCTGCAGCTAGAAAGCTCCTGCAGTGATGAGTTAGATCGCAGTAGGTGTGGTTGCTTCTAAGACGCTGGGCATTACCCATGCTCTGATGCAGCTTCAAGGCAAATTGCCTGGGGCCCTCCTGGCGCATTGCTCACAAGCCAGGTGACCCGGGGCAAGCAACTTAAACTCTTGGTGCCTGTTTCCTTGTCTATAACACAGGGATGATCGCTGTATTTTACCAGGCTGTCAAGATGACGAGATAGTGCATGTAAATCTCCTAAAATACATATTACTTTTTATATAGAGAAATCAGATGCAACTGAAGTTATCTTAACTTAAAAGCACCCTTTTCAGAAATGTAACCTGCCACGACTTTGAAGACCAGACTGTCAGCTCCAGGGAGGCAGGGGTCTTGTGCACATAACAAGTAACTGAGAAGTAGATTGAGGAGGGGTTCCTGCTTAATTCATGGACACTATTCTGGAAACTATGGAGCAGAACTGTTCCGGAAACTAACAAGTAACTGAGAAGTAGATTGAGGAGGGGTTCCTGCTTAATTCATGGACACTATTCCGGAAACTATGGAGCGGAACTGTCCCACAGCACGAGGTGGGGGTTGGGCAGATGTCTCTAGGGCTTGCAGAGGAAGGCTCTGGCAACCGTGTTTCTGCACAACAGGGAAACTGCTTGCAGGCCAACTCCAAGCAGAAAGTGACTCTTCCTATCCAGTGGGAGTTTCAGACATTTCTGCCCATGATTGCCAAAGCACCACCACCACCAATCAGAGCAACCAGAAGAAATACAAACACAAAATACTTAGATAAGAGGGACAGAGAACCACAGCACAAAACCAGAGCTAGTGTGCACAAGGCTTGCGTGAGGCTGACGGGCCTCCAGGAGACATAGGAAGAAGGAACTTGGTGCGTGAAGCAGTTAGTTTCTTGGGGGGCTCATAGGAGCAGGGCTGGGTATGGCTGTGTGGAAGCCGTTCTGTGTCATGCTGGTTTAGGGCTCTCCCCAGTGCCCTGGTGAGAGGGGAATGCAGACACAGGCCAGAGATCACAGCTGAGCCTTTGGAGCTCACTGGGGATGAATGTATTTGATATTTGTTTATAGTTTTCAGAGTCCTTTGGACTGTAAGGAGATCAAACCAGTCAATCCTAAAGGAAATCAACCTGAATATTCACTGTAAGGGCTGATGCTGAAGCTAAAGCTCTAATACTTTGGCTACCTGATGTGAAGAGCTGACTCGTTGGAAAAGACCCTGATGCTGGGAAAGGTTGAAGGCAAAAGGAGAAAGGGGTGGTAGAGGATGAGATGGCTGGATGGCATCACCAACTCAATGGACATGAGTTTGAGCATACTCTGGGAGATAGTGGAGGACAGAGGAGCCTGGTGTGCTGCAGGCCACGGGGTCGCAGAGTCGGACACGACTGAATGATGACAACAACATAGTTCGGATTAGCTTAACTTTCCAACAGAAACATTTCTACTGCCGTGGTTCCGCAGAGTGAAGATAAATGTGAAGTGCCTGGTATTTAGTAAGCGACTGATGAATGTCGGCCACTGTAGCTGTTATTAAAAACCATTATTTTGAACGTGGGCTCTCATTCTCAGTGAATTGTTTCACTGTTTTCACCGTGTCCAGTAAAGAGCCCTTCTGGGAGCTTTTCTAGTAAGGTTCCTGGGGCAGGTGTACACCCACATCTGTGCTCAAGCTAGGGGTACTCAGAGCAGGCCAACCCAGCCTGCAACCTTCCTTATAGAAAGCTGCCCTAGTGGGGCTTATTTTGCTCCCGCTTACCAGGAACGTGGCCAGCACCCATGGTCGGAAGAATCGATTGCTTGTCATGGTTCATGAGCCCACTGTTTGAGGTGGCTTTGGTGACATTTCTGTTCTTGGCAGGCACACGAGTACTGCCGGGAGGCAGGGAGCCCCACCAGGTATGTCCCCTCAGTGCCAGGGCCTCCTGCCAACACCCCCTCCCACTGACTCTTCCTTACCCAGCTTTGCGCCCCTTAGAAACCCTGTGTGTGTTTTCAGAGACGTTCAAGCCTCAAGGTGATCTTGAGAAGCTTGACATTGGAGCCCTTTGGAGAACCACTGAAGGACTTAGCGGGCAGGGAGCAGCAGAAACAAGACAAAGCGTCTTCAAGGACTAGGGTAGGCCCTCCCGGGAGCGCGCAGGAGCAGGGAACACGGATACCTCTGCCGTCAGGAGGAAGATCTCATCCGGGATGTGCCGGATCCCGCCGGCGATGACTCCCAGGGCCACGCCGGGGAACACGTAGGCGTTGTTGCCCTGCCCGGGAAAGAAGGTCCTGCCATCTTCCAGAGTCACGCTTGGAAAAGGACTTCCGCTGGCAAAGATCCCTCGGCCCTGGGGGCGGGAAGAGAACCAGAGACGGAGCTTGGAGACGGGTTGCGGGAGTGATGGTGGCCTAGTCTGGTCTCCCGAACGTTGACCCCTTCTCCGGCTTCTCCCGAGTGCTCGGCGTTCTGCTGCGGGTGCTGAAAGCAGGCCTGTTCATCTGACCGGAAAGCCGAGCTCGCCACCTCCCCAGAGAGCCAAGCCAGGTGTGCAGACTCTACCAGCGCCTCGAGTTCTGGTCAAAGCTCTATGTGAGGGGACCCTGGGCACCAAGGCATAATGGTAAGAGCCGGGGCTTTGGAGCCAGACCTGGGTTTGGGGGCCAGCTCCATTTTTCTCCCCACCCTACTCATAGGGTGACTCATAGTCACTGAGTCCTCTCAGCCTGGGGCAGGAAGCACTCCCCGCTGACCTCGGTGACCCGGTAGCACTTCTCAGCCGTGCACTCGGCCTTGCTGGTGGGGTTGCTCAGGGCAAAGATGATAGGGTGTTCGTGGAAGGAGGCCATGTCCCTCAGGATCTGCTCCGTGAAGGCTCCTGCGATCGCGGCAACACCTACGGGGAGAAGGGGGGTAGTGGGGATGCCTACACTTTATAAACACCCCATTCCTCTCCTGGTGGTGCTGGCAGGCGACTAGATACAGCGCAGAAGGCTCAGGAGTCTTGGGGGGTGTCATCGGCCATGGGGACAACAGAGGATGAGAGAAAAGGGTCTTCCTGCTTGAGCTGGCTGAGACCCCCCATTAAGTCCTAAGGGACCACTGGTCTGTCCCAGGCCCCTGGCCAGTGAAGATACACCTGTGAAGGCATTCCTGGCCACTGCCCTTTAGGGTGGGCTGCTCCCTCAAGGAGATGGGTGATGCCAGGGTCCCCTCCAAGGAGCTCATTTCATCTTGGTCAGAGAGACCAGCCTGCGTTTTTCCACTCTATGGAGTAATTCTGCATCATGAAGCCCAGCGTGGTGCCTCCATTCTATGGTTCACATGCAGCAATACCTCAATAAAACTCAATAACTCAATAAAAGCACTGAATTGGACGTGAGGGGAAAGAGCTGCGTCTCCACAGGTTGCTGAAGCCCCCTGGTTGAGCCTCAGTCTTCGCCTGCAAGTCAAGAGAATTAGCTGGGCTGAGCAGTGGGCGGCCCCCTCCTCCTACCTATGATGGCTGTGGGCTTCACCAGCCTCACCACCTCCTCCAGGGAGTTCACTTCGGGGTGGTCCTGGGCAAACATCTCCTTTTCATGGTTCAGGTGGCTCCTCCCCTGCAGGGAAAGGAGGAGCACAATGCAGCTGTGGTGATGAGAACCACCGGGTAGGGTGGGGATGTTCCGGAGACTCTCAGAACCTTTCCTGCAGAGCCCTGTGCTTTGGGCTGAGCTGTCAGAAGTGTTGAGGCCCGTCCTCTAGATTGGAACCTGAGGTGGAAGCTAAGGATTTGAAACGTGAATGTTGTGTGTGTGTGTGTTTCTTTAATCCAAACCACATATGGAGAATCCAATAAAGCCTTTCTTTGAGCTGCTCGGGTTGTGGCTTCCTAGGCCAGGACAGAAAGGCTCGGAGGAAACGCCTGAGTCTAACTGAGACTCTTGACCCCAAGACATACAACACACAGGCCCAGTGAGGGATGGGGGCGCAAGGCACCCAGCATCGGGGTGTATTTGATAAGAGCCATTAACCTCCCCACGGGGTCGCAAGGAGTCAGACACACGATGGAGTGACGGAACTGAAACTGAAATTAACCTCTCCAGTGCCTCCCTGGTGGCTCAGATGGTAAAGAATCTGCCTGCAGTGCAGGAGACCCGAGTTTGATCCTTGACTCAAAAAGATCCCCTGGAGAAGGGCATGGCAACCCACTCCAGTATTCTTGCCCGGAGAATCCCATGGACAGAGGAGCCTGGTGGGCTACAGACCATGGGGTCGCAAAGAGTGGGACATGACTGAGCGACTAACACTTTCTCTTTCGTTAACCTCCCTATAAATAAGAATAAGCTGGGATCCAGAACTGGCTTGCAATGGCTGGCTGCTCCCAGTGAGCTCGAGATTCTTTCCACTTCTTCCTTTACAAATTTTATTGGAGTCTAGTTTATTTGCAGTGCTGTGTTAGTTTCAGATATACAGCACAGTGATTCAGTCATACATATGCATATATTCATTCTTTTGCAGGTTCATTTCCCATATAGGTTATTACAGAATATTGAGTGGAGTTCCTTGTGCTATACAGAAGGTCCTTGTTGGTTATCTATTTTATACATAGTAGTGTTTGCATGTTAATCCCAAGCTCCTAATTTTTCCCTCCCTCCCATATTTCCTTCCCTCCCATATTTCCCCTTTGGTGATGGTAAATTTGTTTTCCAAATCTGTGAATCTGTTTCTGTTTTATAAATAAGTTCATTTTTTGTGTGTGTCATATTAAAAAATTAGATTTCACACAGGAGTGATATGTGCTATTTGTCTTCCTCTGTCTGACTTACTTCACATTGTGTTAGATTCCTTCCATGTCTTCACATAGGAGGCAGTGGGTCACAGGCTGGTCAAGGATGACTCCCCTGGGTCAATTGGTCCCACGAGAACCGGAGTGAGAATGGCAGCTCTGACAGACCGTGGAGGAGGGGCGAGCTCAGTTGAGCAAAGTGATAATGAAAGGTGGGCAAGAGGCAAGCGCGGCAGCCTGCACCCATGCCTGGACCACGCTCTGGAAGGCTCTGGGGCAGGAGGCGGGGTCCAGGTCCCGGTCCCCTCCAGTGGGAGTCTGCCCTGAGAGGGTCTGTTGCTGCTTGTGGGGGACTCCACTATTCTTGGCTGAGACCCTCTTGTTCCCATCTCTGTCTTAAAAAAAAAAAAATCTCTCATGGACACATTCTATGTTAGTGGAATTTTGGGAATTAAAACATGGAGCTCTGAGTGAAATCCTAAGGAAGGAGGCCATCCAGCTGGGCCCTCAGCACACTGCAGTCAGAAGCTGGACTGTCTCCCTTACTCATTCCTTCACCAATGCCTCAGATATCAATTATGTTCTTATCACATGCTGGACACGGATATCAAGACTTACAGCCTCACGGGGAGGGAGACCAGCAGAGAGGTGCCAGCCCCATAACGTGACAAGTGTAATATCAATACACGAAGGGCAGACGGCAGTTTCCTCTAGGAGACTAACTAAGACCTCAATGCTCAAGGAACACTGCTTGAAGGAGGTGACAGATGGGGCTGAGCGGGCATGTGGGAAGGGAGATGGGCACTCGTTCCAGGCAGAGGAACAACATATGCAAAGATGGGGAAGAAAGGGAGCATGTCACTTTGGGACAACTGTGGTTTAATATGGCTGGAGGTGAGTGCAAGACAGGAAGCAGGGAGATGAGGCTGGGAGCAGGAGGCAGACACACTCGCACACACATTCAAAGCTTTTGGACAAGAGTGTTAAAGCTCCTGCGGGATGAGTCATTTGCTGTGGAGATCAGGACACTGCTGTCCTGCTCTCTATTCTGTCTGAGCAGTTTGCCCCCTGGAAGATCTCCTCCAGTCCCCTTCCGAGAGTTGCAGGTCTCAGGAAACCTGCAGGTCTCCAGACTGACAGTACCTTGACAATGAGCCCCTTGGAGTCCACCATCCAGATCTTCCTTGTGGCCTCTGCTTTGGGTACACCTTCTTTCTCTAGGGCCATGACAAGGAGGTGGGCAATGCCCATGGCTGCCTGCGAGGTGGTGTTCAGACAAAAGGCCAGAGCTACTCAGGATTTATCAGACACTTCGCCAAGATCCTCCCTTCTTCCCCCAGTCCTCCCAGGAGGCCTTGTTAAGGCCCTGCCTCGAGATACCCAAATGGTGGGGCCCAGGCGGGTGCAATGATCACCATGCTTCTGGGCTGTTTCCTCTCCTCCGGAGCCCAGAAGGCATCCCCTTGTTTCTCCTCCCCGTATTCTTATTCTCCTTCTGGAGCGACTGTAGAGAGCCCTCGCGGGGACTCACCTCACCAGCACCTTGGAAAACAAACACGTGATTGGAGAGCTTGTTCTTGGTGATCCGCAGAGCAGCCAGGATCCCTGCCACGGCCACAGAGGCTGTGCCTGCAACAGAGTGGACTGAGATGACCGTCTGGCCCCCGGGTCCCCCCGCCAAGACCCTTGGCAGAGTTCTCCGTACCTAGAACCTGTGATGGAACAAGCAGCTTTCCCTCGCCCTCACAGAGTCAAGCCTGTAGGCACGCAGGGTGTCCAGCAACTCTCTTTCGCATAATACTCTGCACGCAGGGGTGTGTCATAGCACTCCAGTGCTTCAGAACAGAAATTAACAAATCTTATTGCAATGAAAGAGAGGCAGAGCTGCTGAGGGCACAGATCCTTCAGAAATGAAGGTCTGGGTCATCTTACTAAGGGACGCTGGCAAGCCGAGGTCTTGTCGGAGAATAAGCAAACGTGGCACGGGAGACTGAGGAAGAAATACATAAACACCAACCATGGCTGCATGACTGGTGATAGAAACGAGGGATGTAGTAACCATGCAAAGTTCCTTCCTTGACTATCATGTGATGGAATGGTTCATATTAACTAATTTACTCTCCCTTTTTCTTCCTCTTATAAGTTTTGTTGAAGGTTAATTCTACAATTCAGCCTCTGGATAACAGAGTTTTCAAATGTGACTGAGTTGGAAGAGTAGTTAATCTTGCCCAGATTTGTGACTATCTTCCAGATATAAATATGTGGATTGAAAAAAAAGTGCACACTGTCAGAGTTGAGAGTTAATGCTTATTTGGGGGCAAAATGAGGACCTTAGCCTGGGAGACAGCCTTTCAAATAGTTCTGGGAACTACTCAGCAGCGATGAGGGGGAGGTCAGTATACATGTGATTTTAGGGAAGAGGGCACTGCAGTCAAGTACACATTTCGGCAGGAAGGCTGCTGCTAGTCACCAGAAGGTTATTCCTGGTCACGAGAAGCAGATGTCTCCACTAATGACTTTATGCTTTTGCAGATATGACAAGATGCAAGAAACTGGGTTCATAAAATCTTCTTCTGAAAATATCTAACTATCTGAAGGCCTGTTCTGCCTGTTTTTCCCAGGGCACAGAGGACCCCATCCTTATCGCTGCCCTGAACTCCTTTCAGGGTGTGTTGAAGGTTGGCGACTGCAGGGGCCAGAGACTTCATTCTTGTTGAAACAGACGATGAGCGACATTCTTTAGCTGGTAAACAAAAGAACTGTGGAGACTGCCTCTCCCCATTTCAGGGAGAAGGTAAGAATGTCTGCACCAGTTGGAAAGATAGTTGCATTTTATTAGGCATTTTGTTAGAATTGTTTATATTGTTATCTGGAAGTATCAATGTGTAGAATGGGTGTGCACTGATGCTGAACATCTAAAAGGGTGGGCTCTGCCAGTTACTGGATAATTGTTGCTCCTTGGTCTGCAAACCACTTTCCAGCCTTACCAGTTGGCTTTATGGCGGGCTATGCCAATAGGGGGTGCCAGGGGGTGACCGAAAGGCCAAATGAGGAGGGAAAGAACACTTTTTTCAGCATCATCCCCACCTGGGAAGATTGCTTGGTAAAATGTAAGACATTCAGTTAAATCTGATTTTTAGATAAACAAGAAATGTTTTTTTTAGCATGTGTTCCATGCATTATTATATAAATATTCTAAAAACTTATTTGTCTGAAACTCAAATTTAGCTGATCATCTGCATTTTTGTTTTTGCTAGATCTGGCAACTCCATTGTCTTGGGTTTTTTTTTTTACTCTTACAGCAGCAGTTTGTTCCAGAAGCAGTGGTTAAATCCACTTTGCACTTTGTCCATTACTTCTAGAACTAACCTCATAGCGCTCCCTACATCATCTTCCCTATGTTACCCCAGCCTATGGGGGTGGTAGCAGATCCTTAGTATTTCTTCTTGGCTTTTCAGTTCTTTAATGTATAATCCACAAGTCTTTATGTCAAGTTTTCTTTGTTAAAACCACTGATTTGGATGCTGACAGAGTCACAGTAAAGTACCTGCAGCTGGCAATGCTAAGCATTTAGGATGATCAAAGAAAAGGAAATTCAAGTGGGATTGTTTATGGCTGGTTAAAATTATACAAATAAAAAAGAAATCAATATTATCTCTGGCTGGTGAGGGAGGAGGGAAAAGAGTAAAGTCCCAGCCCACATTCCATTCTAAAGAGCTACAATCCTTTTTGGAAAACTATTTCCCAATATAAACCAAGGCATAAAATGTTTTTGCCCTTTGACCTCATGCTTCTACTTTTGGGAATCTATGTATGAAAAAAATCCAAAAGGTATGTTGTAGGGTATTTATGACACTGTCACTTATAACACAGAATGACTGGAAAAAACAAAAAATCAACAAAAGAGTGACGTTTAAGTAAATTAGCTAATGTAGACACTGAGTAGGATATTGCAGCCATTAAAAATGCTCCTTATGATAGCAACATAGAAAATGCCATGAAGTTAGTAACTGACAGCACAGATTATTCAGAGTGCTTTATAAGTCTTTTTTTTTTTTAAATTTTTTCAGAGTGCTTTACAAGTCTTAATGTAAAGACATTTAATTGTATCATAATCATCCCCATTTTACAGACTGGGAAAGTGAAGTATGGAGCAGTTTGCTGAGTTGGCCAAGATCACATAACAGAGTGAACTCGGGGAATCAGGCTCTTGGGCTGGTGCTCTTAACCCCTCCTATACGTCACTTAATTAGTTGGAAGGATGTGCGAGCATGCTCAGTTGTGTCCAGCTCTGTATGATCCTACGTAGCCCGCCAGGCTCCTCTGTCCATGGGATTGTCCAGGCAAGAATACTGGAGTGTGCTGCCATTTCCTACTCCAGGGACTCTAAATAAACACATTCACTCGCTGTGGAGATGCCGGGATTGAATCCAGGGCCTCATACATGCAAAGCATGTAATTAGTTGGAAGGAAGAGAACATTAAAACAGTCTACATAACCATGATTCTAACTGTATCAAAATATACACACAGAATCTGGATGGTGCTGTAAAATACTAATGGTTGCAGGGTGAGAATAGGAGTGTATTTTTCATTTCTGTGTCCAGTTTTCCATTGGACAGAGAGCAAGTTTTCACCTCATCTAGTTGTATTTCAGGACAGCCTTCTGCCTCCTGAAGAAAGGCAATGAAAGAATCCCAAAGAAAGGCAATGCTGAAGAGTGTTCAAACTACTGCACAATTGCTCTCATCTC
The DNA here is from genome assembly GCF_023091745.1 of Budorcas taxicolor. Lineage (NCBI taxonomy): Eukaryota > Metazoa > Chordata > Mammalia > Artiodactyla > Bovidae > Budorcas > Budorcas taxicolor. The sequence continues at coordinate 9,655,938 of NC_068934.1, read as the reverse complement.
ACACACTAGCAAAGTCATGCTCAAAATTCTCCAAGCCAGGCTTCAACAGTACATGAACTGTGAACTTCCAGATGTTCAAGCTGGATTTAGAAAAGGCAGAGGAACCAGACATCAAATTGCCAACATCAGCTGAATCATCAAAAAGGCAAGAGAGTTCCAGAAAAACATCTACTTTTTATTGACTACGCTAAATTCTTCGACTGTGTGGATCACAACAAACTGTGGAAAATTCTTAAAGAGATGGGAATACCAGACGACTTTACCTGCCTCCTGAGAAACCTGTATGCAGGTCAAGAGGCAACAGTTAGAACCATATGTGGGACAATAGACTGGTTCCAAATCCGGAAAGGAGTCCGTCAAGGCTGTATATTGTCATCCTGCTTATTTAACTTCTATGCAGAGTACATCACGAGAAACGCTGGACTGGAAGAAGCACAGGCTGGAATCAAGATTGCCCGGAGAAATATTAATAACCTCAGATATGCAGATGACACCACCCTTATGGCAGAAAGTGAAGACGAACTAAAGAGCCTCTTGATGAAAGTGAAAGAGGAGAGTGAAAAAGTTGGCCTAAAGCTCAACATTCAGAAAACTAAGATCATGGCATCTGGTCGCATCACTTCATGGGAAATAGATGGGGAAACAATGGAAACAGTGAGAGACTTTACATTTTTGGGCTCCAAAATCACTGCAGATGGTGATTGCAGCCATGAAACTAAAAGACACTTGCTCCTTGGGAAAAAAGCTATGACCAACCTAGATAGCATATTCAAAAGCAGAGACATTACTTTGCCAACAAAAGTCCATCTAGTCAAAACTATGGTTTTTCCAGTAGTCACGTATGGGTGTGAGAGTTGGACTATAAAGAAAGCTGAGCGCTGAAGAATTGATGCTTTGGAATTGTGGTGTTGGAGAAGATTCTTGAGAGTCCCTTGGACTGCAAGGAGATCCAATCAGTCCATCCTAAAGGAAATCAGTCCTGAATATTCATTAGAAGGACTGATGCTGAAGCTGAAACTCCAATACTTTGGGCACCTGATGTGAAGAACTGACTCATTGGAAAATACCCTGATGCTGGGAAAGATTGAAGGCAGGAGAAGGGGACAACAGAGGATGAGACAGTTGGATGGCATCACTGACTCAATGGACATGAGTTTGAGTAGACTCCAGGAGTTGGTGGTGGACAGGGAAGCCTGGCGTGCTGCAGTTCATGGGGTCGCAAAGAGTCAGACAGGACTGAGCGAGGGAACTGAACTGAACTGAACTGAACTGAACTCTGCCTCCCAAAGAGATGTACCAAACATAGAACACCAGGTGGCGCCAGAGATATTTCATCAGAGGACCTCTCAAGGACCCTGCCTTCTTGATGGAGCTTGTCCTCCTTGGATGTCAAGTATCTCTGTGGTTAAACCTGCAGGCTGAACAACAGCTTACCTGCAGAAATTCAGTGCTGGATGGAGAGCACGACAGCCAACAATGGTACAGATGAGGAAACTGAGGCCAGAGAAGGACAGTGGCTTCCCCCGTCAGTCACCAAGTAAAGTGTAGTAAACAGGAAGTAACGCAGGTAAACCCGGGGTGCTGTTCCCGCCCGCTGCCTGGTCTGTGCAGCTTAGACAGCCTTTCCTGACTCTGGAGTTGAAGGCAGCAGCAGTGGCCTCCTGGGCTTTCCCTGTGGCGGTGGGGGGGAACCTGCGAAGCAGGTGGTAGTGGAGGTAGGGAAGTGAACTTAGGCTGTGGACATAATTGTTCAGCTGTGACTCTGGAAGTGGTGGAAAACACAAAAGCTAGGGAAATCTGATCGAAAAGAGTCGAAAATGTTCAAAGAATACAATGGCAACCTCTCCGAATTGATTGTTCTCACCGTGACCTTGGCTCTGTGCTATGTATATGCTTGCCTGCATTTATTTCTTCATTTATTGTTTACAACAACTCTGGGAAATAGGTACTACTGAGCATTCTTTTTTTTCTCCCAGCCCCCTCTCAGAAATGGAAAGAGAAGTTCAGGAAAATAAAAACAGCCAGGAGAAAAGTGAATTCTCTGACCATTAGGCCTATAAAACCTCTGCCTCCGGTCCGTACACTTCGCCTTTCCTCCTGTTACAGGGATGAATGATCCCTGCTCTTAGCGAAAGCCACCTCTGGGTGTGGACTGGACCCTGCCAGGTATACCTACTCCAGGAGTTTGCTTTGTAATTCTCTTCCTTTTCCTCCTCTGGCATCCTCGACTGCTCCCTTTCTAGTGGACCACTGCCATCAGCATGCAAATACGTCGTCAAGTTGCCATCCTTAGAAAGCCTCTTCTTGACCCTATGTCGTTGCCACCCCATTTTTTTTGTTGCCGCTGTTGTTTAATCACTGAGTCGTGTCCCACTCTTTTGTGACCCCATGGACTATAGTGTGCCAGGCTCCTCTGTCCATGGGGTTTCTCAGGCAAGAATACTGGAGTGGGTTACCGTTTCCTTTTCCAGGGGATCTTCCTGACTCAGAGGGTGAACCCATGTCTCCTGCATTGGCAGGTGGGTTCTTTACCACTGAGCCACCTGGGAAGCCCACCCTGCCTCTTACTTCCCTTTATAGCCAAGTTCCTTTATAGAGCTTGATACACTCATTGCTGGCTTCCCTGGTGGCTCAGATGGTAAAGAATCTGCCTACAACGCAGCAGACCTGGGTTCAATCCCTGGGTTGGGAAGATCCACTGGAGAAGGAAATGGCTACCCACTCTAGTATTCTTGCCTGGGGAATCCCATGGACAGAGGAGCCTGGTGGGCTGTAGTGGATGGAGTTGCAAAGAGTCGGACACGACTGGGCAACCAACACTTTCATACTCATGGTCTGCATTTCCTTGCTTCTTGGTCTCCCTGAAACCCAGTCCCATCCAGCGAACCTCCTGTCTTGATGCCACCAGTTCCTCCCCCTTGTCAAGCTCAGTGTCAGTCCTCAGCCCCGCTCCTCCCTGACTTTTCATTACCATTCGATACTGGTGTTCATTCTTTCCTATGGGAAACTCTGCACGTGGCTTCTGGAACCTCATGGTCATTGGCTCCCTTGCTGGCTACTTCTCATTCTCCTTTCTGGGATCTTCCTCCGAGGACATCCTCTGAAGAGGCCAGTGACCCTAATCACAGTCGAGAACTCAAGAGGGAAAACAGCAGTTCTCAAATCCTGTGTTAGAAAGTTTGGCAAATAAAGTCATCTCCATCATTAACTTTCATTTAAGTTTCATAAAGTTTCATTAAAGTTAATGAGGAGGAGGAGGGTCTTGGGTTATGCATTAAGGATTTAAAAACAGAGAGGAAGGAAGCTGCTTAGCTTTCTGGAATCAATCACCTAGAGAAGCCCGGGGGTCCAGGGTAACATCGCTTGCGCCCACACACGCCACGGGCAGCTGAAGGCATGGTTATTTGTTCCTTGTTCATGATGAAAGAAAAACAAATTTTCCTTTTCAGAGGGAGCTTTCCATAATTGCACTTCCCGCAAGCTGAGTACTGGAGGTTGTAGGTACAGAAAATAGCATAGAAGGACACGCTGAAAATGTAGTTGCTATTGGGCTTTTAATAGTCACTTTTAAATTTTATTTATTTTTTATTTTTAATTAATTGTCACTTTTGACAAAGTTGAAGAAGGTTCTATCCTAAACCATGGGTTATCAGAGAAAAGGGGAAGAACTGGCTATGTCTCAGGTGAGACGAGGCTGCCATCCTGGGCAATGAGGACAGGGAGTTAGGCTCTGCCAGGGTGTGGCCAAGGGGCCTGGAGGCTTGGAGCCAGGGCACTGGGAGGCCTCTTGAATAAGGTTGGGCCCACTTTCACAAGTGGGCTGGTCACCTTCTGGTGGCTCAGATGGTAAAGAATCCGCCTACAGTGCGGGAGAGCTGGGTTTGATCCCTGGGTTGGGAAGATCCCCTGGAGAAGGGAAAGGCTACCCACTCCAGTATTCTGGCCTGGAGAATTCCATGGACAGAGGAGCCTGGTGGGCTACAGCCCATAGGGTCGCAAAGAGTCGGACACGACTGAGTGATTTTCAGCAGGGGGAGAGGCAGCAGACCCCTGAGAGCTGGAAACAGCCCCCTGGTGTCCTGGAAACAGGGCAGACCAGCTGGACAGACGTCAGAGCTGGGCCGCTCTTCCCGCTCTGCCCCTTTCCCACCGTCCCGGCACCTGAGTCCGGGGTATTTTGCAATATTGTGCCAAGTGGGTGACCATTGCCCAATGTCACTCCTGGGCTCCTGGTGAAGGGCGGGGTCATCTTGGGGGCTGTGGAACAGGTTTGGCCCTGGGTGGGGTATCCTGGTGGGGGGCGGCGCTGAGGTTTGAGTCTTAAGGACAAAGAGAAATTGGCCAAGAGCAGAAAAGAGTTCCAGGCAGCGGGACCAGCACATTTGGAATTGCAGAGCTGGCATGAAACCCATGGAACTGAGGAAGTCAGGGGGCTGCAGAAACAGGGTGGGTGCGGAGAGTGGAGAGAGGTGAGGTGGAACCCGCCTCGCTTCTCAGCTCCCCCTGTCCTGTGCTCACACTGGTCCTCACCCCGCTCCCATCAAAGCCGCTCTGTTTCACCCCTCCCTCCCTCCCCGCCTTATGTGATTTGCGAGCCTGCGGTGCACCAGGCGTTTCAGTACTTGGTCCCGGAACCGCCTCCGGTTACATGCCTGTTCCTGCCTCTGCATCACTGCAGCCCTTACGGTAACCTGGGTGGCAGTGGGAACATTTAACAGTGCATCGGCAGAGTGTCCGTCCAGCCAGGACTGATGCTCACCTTAGCGAAGCATCCTGGTCTTTCTGGCAGTACTGGCTGAGCGCCTTTCGTGACTGTCAATACGATCATGTTCCTCTTACAGGTAAGGAAAAGAAGGCTGTGAGGAGTTAAGCCACTCGGCCAAAGTCCCAAAGCAGAAATCCCAAAGTTGGGGATTTCGACCTAGGCTTGTCTTGGAAATACAGCTCAGGGGTAGAGCATCTGACGGCAGACCCAGGCTTGTCTGAATCCAGCATCTGACGGTTAAGCACCCGGGCTCACAGATGAAAATTTGAAAGCATGAGGGCTGACACGGTGGCCTGGCACACACTGCAGGCCCCCTGAGCGGCCGTCTGCTCTCAGGAGCGAGGCAGGTCTTGAGGGCAGGGAAGGTCCAAGGAGGACTGGCGGGGCGGGGGGACGTTCTGGAGCTGACAAGCCAGCCAGCTTTCCTGGGTCCATGCGGGCAGCCAGCCATGGGGCCTGGGGCCCGCGCTCACCAGGCCAGCAGCCTCCTGGAGCTGGCTTCTTGGGAAGGACACAGCTGGTGAGTCCCCGGGGCGTGACCATTCCTATCGCTTTTCTCCTTCCAGGTCTCCCTCCTCTGCTAGGAGTAGGGACGCTTCTCTGATCCCAGCTGAAACAACAAAAGTCACCTGAGCCTCTGCCTTTTCCAGAAATTCCTGACGAGGCTGCCAGCGAATGAGTCAATGCTGGGGCGGCCGTGCTTGCTGAGAACCAGCCCGGTGGGAGGAGGCCTTCCACCAGCCTGAGCGGGAGCGGGCTGGAGCAGACATGCAGCCCTGGGGGGCCCTTGACCCTCCAGTGCTGGGGCTCCAGACGCCCCGCCGTGGGGCTGGCCACGTGGGCTTGGTGACTCCCAGCAGGGTGGAGCAGAGGACTGCCTAAGAGATGGCTCGAATCTTCTGCTGAGCCCCAAGCATGGCCCTGCCCTCCTGGAGGGTAACCCTATGGCCTTTACTCATATCTTCTCTTATTCCACGGAGGACGTGAGGCTGGGCTGCTGTTCCTTTTGTTGACTTAAAAAATATTCACGACTTAAAAGTTGGGAGTTAGGTTTTATCTGATGGGAATTTTTAGGACTTACAAGCCTGGGAAGACAGCATCTCACTCAACTAGCCCTGAGAGAACTGCTCTGAGGAGTTCTCTGAGGAGTGAGGGGTTAGAGGGGGAGAGGAGCCAGGTTACCTAGAAATCTGCAACAACGGGCAGGTAATCTGAACGTCAAAAGTATTTTTGTGAATTCAAGAAAACCAGGGTTCCCTTTTCTCCACAGCCTCTCCAGCATTTATTGCTTGTAGACTTTTGGATCGCAGCCATTCTGACTGGTGTGAAATGGTACCTCATTGTGGTTTTGATTTGCATTTCTGATAATGAGTGATGTTGAGCATCTTTTCATGCATTTGTTAGCCATCTGTATGTCTTCTTTGGAGAAATGTCTGTTTAGTTCTTTGCCTCACTTTTTGCCTGGGTCTTTTATTTTTCTGGAATTGAGCTTCAGGAGTTGCTTGTATATTTTTGAGATTAATTCTTTGTCCGTTGCTTCGCTTGCTATTATTTTCTCCCGTTCTGAAGGCTGTCTTTTCACCTTGCTTATAGTTTCCTTTGTTGTGCAGAAGCTTTTAATTTTAATTAGGTCTCATTTATTTATTTTTGCTTTTATTTCCAATATTCTGGGAGGTGGGTCATAGAGGATCCTGTTGTGGTTTATGTCAGAGAGTGTTTTGCCTATGTTTTCCTCTAGGAGTTTAATAGTTTCTGGTCTTACAAATGCAAACTAGTACAGCCACTATGGAGAACAGTGTGGAGATTCCTTAAAAAACTGAAAATAGAACTGCCATATGACCCAGCAATCCCACTGCTGGGCATACACACCGAGGAAACCAGAATTGAAAAAGACACGTGTACCCCAATGTTCATCGCAGCACTATTTATAATAGCCAGGAATGGAAGCAACCTAGATGTCCATCAGCAGATGAATGGATAAGAAAGCTGTGGTACATATACACAATGGAGTATTGCCCAGCCATTAAAAAGAATACATCTGAATCAGTTCTAATGAGGTGGATGAAACTGGAGCCTACTATACAGAGTGAAGTAAGCCAGAAAGAAAAACACCAATACAGTGTACTAACGCATATATATGGAATTTAGAAAGATGGTAATGATAACCCTGTATGCGAGACAGCAAAAGAGACACAGATGTATAGAACAGTCTTTGAGACTCTGTGGGAGAGGGCGAGGGTGGGATGATTTGGGAGAATGGCATTGAAACATGTATATTATCATATGTGAAACAGATCACCAGTCCAGGTTCGATGCATGAGACAGGATGCTTGGGGCTGGTGCACTGGGATGACCCTGAGGGATGGGATGCAGAGAGAGGTGGGAGGGGAGTTCTGGACGGGGAACACGTGTACACCCGTGGCGGACTCAAGTCAACGTATGGCAAAACTAATACAACATTGTAAAGTAAAATAAATAAATTAATTAATTTAAAAAAAAGAAAGAAAACCAGGTATCTTAGGTTAAGGAATTTAGCACTTTCCTGTGTATGGAAAGATGTAGGAGTCTGGGCTCCTTGAAGCCATTCCTGTCACACGTATCTCAGCTGTGGGGCCAGGACCCTGCGCTTTTCCATATCCTGAGCTCCCTTGAGCTCACTGTAGGGAGTGGCTGCAGTCTGATGGCTGCGAGAGTAGCCTCTCCTTCCTGAGCGCCCTTGGCTGCTGCTGCTCCTAAGTCACATCAGTCGTGTCCAACTCTGTGCGACCCCATAGACGGCAGCCCACCAGGTTCCTCCGTCCCTGGGATTCTCCAGGCAAGAACACTGGAGTGAGTTGCTGTTTCCTTCTCCCCCTGAGTGCCCTTAGGGCTCACCAGTTGACCCTGGAGGACTGCCGCTGCATTCGCTGATGACTGTGACATCCTTGTTTACTGATGTGGCAGAAAACATTCCACTTCTCAATTTCACATGGGCAGCCTGGTTCCAGCCCCCGCCTTTATGGGATTCTAGGAGATTCTGACCACGCATGCTGCTAGAGGCCTGTCCCCAGTGACCACATGGGACACGGCTGTAGTGTTGGTTTACCACTGGGATTCCTCCCACCTTCCCTCCCCACTTTCTCCCAACCTTCTCCAATTCTGTGCACTCAGGCACCCTTTCTATTTTTGAATAGATGCTTTTGAACTGTGGTGTTGGAGAAGACTCTTGAGAGTCCCTTGGACTGCAAGGAGATGCAACCAGTTTATCCTAAAGGAGATCAGTCCTGGGTGTTCATTGGAAGGACTGATGCTGAAGCTGAAACTCCAATACTTTGGCCACCTGATGTGAAGAACTGACTCATTGGAAAAGACCCTGATGCTGGGAAAGATTGAAGGTGGGAGGAGAAGGGGACGACAGAGGATGAGATGGTTGGATGGCATCACCGACTCAATGGACATGGGTTTGAGTTGGTGATGGACAGGGAGGCCTGGCGTGCTGCAGTCCATGAGGTCGCAAAGAGTCGGACATGACTGAGTGACTGAACTGAACTGATGTAGTTACAGGTTTCTTTTTACTTTTTATTTGCAAGGAAAGGGGGTCAATTCTTCCACGTTGTCCCATTAGCCCCGGACTCCTCACTAGTCTCTAACTCCCCATTCAGCAGTGAGAGTGCACAGCACAGGCTTCCGGTCCTGGCCCATCACTCACCAGCTGGTGACTGAGTGAGCCCGTCCCTTTCCCCAGGCCCCCTGCTGGGATGTGGGGACTCTGAGCCTCAAAAAGAGTGGATGGAGGAGGTGAAGAGAGCAGTGACAACCACACTGATGTGGGGTTTGGAACGTAATCCTCGGCAAAGAGGCTTTCCACCTCACCCACGGGGGCACAGGCAGCCTGACTGCTCGGAGAGACAGTGCAGAATTCCGGGTGAGAAATAATTAGGTTCTACCTACCGGATGGGCTTCCCAAGTGGCACTAGTGTTAAAGAACCCACCTGCCAATGCAGGAGATATAAGAGACGTGGGTTTCATACCTGGGTCGGGAAGATCCCCTGGAGGAGGACACGGCAACCTACTCCAGTATATTTGCCTGGAGAATCCCACGGACAGAGGAGCCTGGTGGGCTGCAGTCCATGGCGTCACAGAGAGTCAAATACAACTGAAGCGACTTAGCATGCATGCATGCACCTACTGAATAGCGCAGGGAGCTCTAGTCAATGCTCTATGGTGACCTAGGGAAGGAAATCCAAAAAAGAGGGACTATATTGGCTCAGGTGGTAAAGGATCTTCCTGTAATGTACCAGGGTTGGATCCCAGGGTCAGGAAGATCCCCTGGAGAAGGAAGTGGCTACCCACTCCAGTATTCTGGCCTGGAGGATTCCATGGACAGAGGAGCCTGGAGGGCTACAGTGCAAGGGGTCGCAGAGTCGGACACGACCGAGCAACTGCGCACACAGCACAGCCCTGGCTTTATGTCCAGCTGTGGGACCTGGAGCAATACGCTCACCAGCGACGGGGACCACGATGTCCGTTCGCCCTGCAGACGGAAGGCGGGTGAGCCAAGGGAGCTGTGAGGCCGTGTGGATGGAAAACCCTCTTGGAACCTAAAGCTCTGTGTGTGTCTGCACACCTGGAGCCTGCTTCCCCAGCTGCACTTGCCCATGACGGCTTGTGTTCCACTTCCACCCTCCGGCCTGGGCAGCCGGGGGCTCAGGAGGATGATGGCTGTCCTGCTGCCGACTCTTGGGCGAGGGTGTGACCTGGGAGCCAGTCAGGGGCTGGCAGGCAGGTGTTTCCTCCAGGGCTGCAGGCACACCCTACCCGCTGGGTCAGCAGCGAGGGGACCGCTGTTCCCGGACTGTGCCGTGTCTGCACAGCACCCCGCTTGTCCAGGGGAGGCTGGGCTGGCACCACCAATGCCTGTCCCCGACCTGGGGATGGAGTGGTGACAGGCTAGGGGTGGGGTCACCATGCCCCAGCGTCTCCTTTCCGGGCTCCTCTCTGGACACCTGCTCTTCCGGCATCGTGTGTGTGTACACACATTTTGGGTTTTCTTGCTCGTTGGGTCTTTGTTGCAACGCACAGGCTTTTTCTGGTTGCGGGGAGCGGGGGCTACCCTTGAGCTGCAGTGCGCGGGCTTTTTCGGGTTGCGGGGAGCGGGGGGCCACCCTTGAGCTGCGGTGCGTGGGCTTTTTCTGGTTGCGGGGAGCGGGGGCCTCTCTTGAGCGGCAGTGCGCTGGCTTTTTCTGGTTGCTGGGAGCCGGGGCTACCCTTGAGCTGCAGTGCGCGGGCTTTTTTGGGTTGCAGGGAGCGGGGGGGCCACCCTTGAGCTGCGGTGCGCGGGCTTTTTCTGGTTGCGGGGAGCCGGGGCCACTCTTGAGCTGCGGTGCGCGGGCTTTTTCTGGTTGCAGGGAGTGGGGGCCTCTCTTGAGCTGCGGTGGGTGCGCTGGCTTTTTCTGGTTGCGGGGAGCGGGGGCCTCTCTTGAGCTGCAGTGCGCGGGCCTTTTCTGGTTGCAGGGAGTGGGGGCCACCCTTGAGCTGCGGTGCGCGGGCTTTTTCGGGTTGCGGGGAGCGGGGGCCACCCTTGAGCTGCGGTGCACGGGCTTCTATTGGGCAGCAGGGCTCTAGGGTACAGGCAGTCGCCCCATGTGGGCTCCATACTTTCGGCTTGCGGATTCCAGAGCACAGGCTCAATAGTTGTCGCGCACAGGCTTAGTTGGGCACATGGGATGCTCCTGGACCAGGGATCAAACTCGTGTCCCTCGCATTGCGAGGCAGATTCTTAACCCCTGGACCGCCAGTGAAGCACCCGTGACCACCATAGTTTCATCTGAACTACCCTAATCCGCCTTTTAAAAATGTATGAAAGTGAAAAAGTGAAAGTGTTAGTTGCTCAGTCATGTCTGATTCTTTGCGACCTCATGGACTGTAGCCTGCCAGGCTCCTCTGTCCATGGGATTCTCCAGGTAAGAATCCTGGAGTGGGTTGCCATTCATTCCCTTCTCCAGGGGATCTTCCCAACCCAGGGATTGAACCTGGGTCTCCTACATTGTAGGCAGATTCTTTACTATCTGAACCACCAGAGAAGCCGCCTCAAAATATGGAATGCCTCACGCATTTGCATGTCATTCTTGACCAATGCAAAAAAAAAGATCATATATCATATTTCTTTAGCCTTCAGTGTGGACCACAGGGAAGGAAGAGGCATTTGGTTTTGTGATATGAGTACAAAATCTGGGTGGGGGATTATAAACTTGGAATTCAGAGTCCAAATGCCTGGTTTCAAATTTCAGCTCTACACTTACTGGCTATGAACATTAGTTACTCTGTCTGTGCTTCTGTTATTTCATTTACAAGACAGGGTTGGTAATATGTGGTAGGATTAATGTGTAAAGTGCTTAGAACCATGCTTGATGTATAATTAAGATTCGGCTCTAATCCTTAGCTATTTCTGACTAGTCTTGAATCCACCTCGGTTTCTCTCTAACTCTAGTACTTTGGCCACCTCATGCGAAGAGTTGACTCATTGGAAAAGACTCTGATGCTGGGAGGGATTAGGGGCAGGAGGAGAAGGGGACGACAGAGGATGAGATGGCTGGATGGCATCACTGACTCGATAGATGTGAGTTTGAGTGAACTCTGGGAGCCGGCGGTGGACAGGGAGGCCTGGTGTGCTGCAATTCCTGGGGTCACAAAGAGTCGGACATGGCTGAGCGACTGAACTGAACTGAACTGTCTCACTTGGAGAAAAGTTGAGACCTCTTTGGACCTCATCTGCAAGATGCTGGCCCATCTTTAAGTCCCAGGGACCAATACCTGTCCTCTACCAACTTGTTCATATTACCTGACATTTGAAAAGTTCCTCAGTTTGAAAACATCTTGCTTGCCAAACTTCATTTGTTAAATAATAACCTACAAGTCATCAAGGTTTCCATCAGGCTTCATAAAGTACTAGGAACAGCTGGCCATTCTCCTTACTGAGAAATCCTGGATGAGGTGAGATAAGGCCTGAGGGACCACCCCTCCCACTCCAGTGACATGCTGGCCTTGCCACAGCAGGAAGCAAGTGCCTTCAGATACTTCTAGCTCACTGAACAGGGCACCAAGCTGACTCTGAATGAGAAGATGCTCTTGGAGTATTCCAGGGCTCTGGTTATCACTGTGAGAGGCACTTATTCCAGCCAAGTTAAATTGCTGGTGTTTAGTCACTAAGCTGTGCCCGACTCTTTGCAACCCCATGGACTGCAGTCCACCAGGCTCCTCTGTCCATGGGATTTCCCAGATAAGAATACTGGAGTGGGTTGCTATTTCCCCCTCCAGGATATCTTCCTGATCCAGGGGTTGAACTTGCCTCTCCTGCTTGGCAGGCGGATTCTTTACCACTGAGCACAGGGGAAGCCCCCAGCCAAGTTAAGGGAAGGCCTTATCCTGCTTCCCTGACAGTGATACACCTTATGTTCAGAAACTCCAAGAGTGAGTTGTGGCTGGGGAAGGCCATTTTTATGGTGGCTGATGCTAATCATAGCATTGTTGAAAATATCTTTCGTGTCCCTAATCACCTAATTCTTGTTTTCCTCTGAAACAGTAATGTTGTACATTTTACAGGTGAGGAAACTGAGGCTTAGCAAAGCTAGAGGATGTGCCGAAGGTCACAGAGCTAAGAATTAGCCAAGTGGGAGTAAAATCTAGGTATACTGCTCTGTTTTCAACAGCTGCTGGCGGTAAACTGGCTCTCAGGGGGCCCCGCCCCACCCTGGCAGCCAGGTGAGCCTTGTGAGGCCTCAACCCGAGCGGCTTTGTCAGGCTGGGTGGAAACCTACCTTGGATGTCATCGTTGAACATGCAGTACTTGCCGCGGTATTTGTTGAGAAGGCGGAAGGCGTTGGCATTGGCAAAGTCCTCAAACTGGATGAGGCAGTTTATTCCAAACCTGTGGGGAGGGAGAGGAAGGGGCACGTGATTGCCTCCTCGAGCTGGTCCCTGGCAGATGTCAGCCTGCCCTGGGGAGGGGGAGGTGCAGGCCAGGGGCCGAGGGCACGGCTTACTCTCGCGGTGTGTGCCACGTGGCGGGCTCCTGGACTTCTGGCTCTGCCCGCCCCACTAGGGAGGAGGATGGGGAAGGCAGAGGGTATGTATGGGACCAGCTGGAGGCCAGCCAAGCCCATATCATTGTCTCTAATGTGGGCTGGTGGGCTTCCCTGGTGGCTCAGTGGTAAAGAATCCGCCTGCCAATGCAGGAGACACGGGTTTGATCCCTGGGTCGGGAAGATCCCCTGGAGGAGGAAATGGCAACCTACTCCAGGATTCTTGCCTAGAGAATCCCATGGACAGAGGAGCCAGCCTGGCAGGCTACAGTCCACGGGACTGCAAAGAGTCAGACACGTTTGAACGACTAAGCATGCTGCCTTATTTAAAATCTACACTAGAACTGCCTCGTAGGTTTCAAGGTCAGAAAGAAGGTTGTGTTTCCTAAAAAATGACCGGCCTGGTGACCCGTGCTTCCTGTTTGCGCTGTGTGTCAGGAAGCCGAGAGCTGACTTCTGCCCTTTATGGCCGGTTCCGTCAGCCGAGGCTCCCTGCACGTGCCTTCTCCTGACTCCATTCTGGCTCTTGGATCCTGCTTTTTTGCGTTGTATTGTGTCTTCTTGGAGTCTTTCTGGAAGCAAGTGTGATGTGAATTATTAAAAATGACTTAATCCATGAGCCAAAAGAGATGTCATCTCATGGGTCAATTTGTGACTGACAGCATCTGCAGTCATGTTCATTGAGAAAAAAATGCCCTGACTGATCTGTATTGGGGTGTCTGGGCACGAGGGCAGGAGAAATGCCTGCTAGTCCCAGTCGTGTGAACTGCAGGCCTGGGATCAGCTTGGGACCAGCTGTGGAAAGAAAGATGTCTGCCCTTGCAACTGGGCACACGTGGTGGGCGTCCTGTGTTGTGGAGGCGTGTGTCTGATGAGGCTGGGGGCTGTGCAGGGGGTGGAACACCAAAGTGGCCCAGAACACACTGTTTCCAACCTCAGAATTCTGTGCATGGCTTATCCTTCTTTTTTTTTTTTTTTCCAGAATATTTACCCACTTTATTAAGGAAATGGCAACCCACTCCAGTGTTCTTGCCTGGAGAATCCCAGGGACGGGGGAGCCTGGTGGGCTGCCGTTTATGGGGTCGCACAGAGTCGGACACAACTGAAGTGACTTAGCAGTTATTAACACATTGTGATTGCTCTACATTTTATCATGCATGCTCAGTCGCTTCAGTCGAGTCCAACTCTTTGTGACCCCATGGACTGTAGCCCATCAGGCTCCTCTGTCCATGGGATTCTGCAGGCAAGATTACTGGAGTGGGTTGCCATGCCCTCCTCCAGGGGATCTTCCCAACCCAGGGATCGAACTCGTGTCTCTTGCTACATTTGTGGGTGACTTCTCCAGCACTACCACCACCTGGGAAGCCCACATTTTACCATCTTACGCAGAAAATACTGGAAATACAAGCTACTTTGTAAAACCAAAGACAAACATTGAAGCCAAAGATAAGCTATGCTTTACACAATAGACCCTTATCCTGTGGCTAGTATTAAATCTTAAATACCTACTTCTTTTGTTAAAATGATTAACCTACATACTCCTTAATTACATCCGCATTACAAGCACCAGTAATTTTCAGAAACTGTTTCTAGAGGCTTGTTCTAAAAGGAGGTGCACAACCAGAAAAGGGAGAAAGCAAAAATAAGCACAGTAGAAATGTGTGCTCCTACCGCGGTCCTTCCAGAAGCTTAGTGAGTCAGGGCTGTTGATGGGGGGTCTGGAGACAGGTTCATGTTACTGAGCTGAAATGGAGAGGCGGTCACTTGCCACAGTCCGTCAGGAGGGTCAGGAGGGTCAGGAGGCTGGCGGGCCTGACCTGGCGCGGCCACTGCGACCGAGTGGTCTTATGCCTGTCACTTCTGTGTTATGCCTCAGCTTCCTGTCAACAGGCACCATAATACCCATCTGGCCAACTCTGGTGGGCTGTTGTGAGGGTTCAAAGCTGGGGGTGATTTTTTATTCGCTCACTTTTGGCTGTGGTGGGTCTTTGCTGCTCTTTTGGCTGTGTTGGGTCTAGTTGCGGTGGGCGGGGGCTTCTCTAGTCGGTGTTCGGGCTTCACACTGTGCGGGCCTCTCCTGTTGCAGAGCGTGGGGTCTGCAGCCTGGGCCTGGTGGCTGTGGCACTCAGGCTCGGCTTCCGCGTGGCATGTGGGATCTTCCCGGACCAGGGATTGCACCCGTGTCTCCTGCACTGGGAGGCAGATTCTTAACCACTGAGCCACCAGGGGAGCCCTGGGGGCGATTTTTGTCTTTTTATTAATTTTTTTTGATCTTTGGCCACACTATGCGACTGGCAGGATCTCGGTTTCCCAAGGGGGAACTGAGGTCCCTGTAGGCGATTTTTACACTGTAAGGTGCTAAACGTGTGTCACCCTGACCACAATTCTTATTTCCCGTCACAGAGCAAGTGCTGGTGGGGGCAGGGGTGGGGAGCTAGCCACGTCTCCTGACTCACCATCCCTCTTCTCCTTGTACAATGAGTATAAATGGTTTTTTCAAAAAAAGCCCTTTGCTGCATAATTATAATGCTATACTCGCCAAACCAAAATTTACTGTGAATTTTTGCTCAGGGTGTGAATTTCAAGTATTTGGATGGGGACTGGGGAACAGAATGTCTTTGGTGGCTGGTGACATTTTGATATATAGCGTCCTCACAAGACTCCCAGTGTTGCTCCCCCACTAGCCTGGAGCTAAAATGCCGAAAAGGTCAAACGGCGAAACACTGTGATGCACGTTCTCCTTTCTCGCCCATCTCTCTTTCACACACACAAACACAATCTGACCTTTAAGCAACGCCCCTCTTAGGTTAAAAAAATAAGGCAAGGATTAGAAATAAATGCCTGGGTTCAGTACATTATTGCTCTTTCATGTCAGATTCAGTGTCACATAAAAGAATCTTCCCAGGCAGTAATCTGATGAGATATAGGGTAAAATCTCATTTATTCAGGTCACTTTAATCTAACTTGGAATTGGGCAAAAGGCTATGTGAATTGCCCAGCCAGTAAACTAGTTTCAGAGTTCCTGGACCTCCTTGGATTTAAGGGCCTCCAGGGACCCTGTCCACCGAGGATACCATCCCCATGGCTGCTCCCTGGACCTTTCGTCACCAGGAGCGACTTCCACACTGCCTGGATCAGCCTCTGACCACGGCCTTTCCTCCCACCTCGCTCACTGCCACTATGCCTGTTCTTCATCTCCAGTGAGACCTGTGGACCTGTCACCATTTCCCCCCAGTCCTTCAGTAGTTGCGGCACATAGGGTTAGTCACTGTGCGGTATGGGGGAATCTTAGTTGCCTCACCAAGGATCGAACCTGCGTCCCCCACATTGCAAGGCAGATTCTTAACCACGGAAACATCAGGGAAGTCCCCTGCCAACTCATGAAACTGATTAAAAGCCAATTAAGAACAAAAATACAGTTTCAAAGTGAAGATTTAAAAAGCTTAAGTGGCAAAAGCACGTCTCTCAATTCCTTCATGTAGATCCAAATACAGGTAATGAATGGACCATCACACCAATTTCAATGTTAATGATAATATTCATTAAAATATTTCTACCAACAGCAGCAGTGACAAAAACAACTAATGGTTACAGATGGAGCTGGGCATCTGGTTGAGTTCTTTAGAAGGGAAGGTGGAAGGTGAAGTCGCTCAGTCGTGTCCGACTCTTGCGACCCCGTGGACTTCTCCAGGCTTCTCCGTCCATGGGATTCTCCAGGCAAGAATACTGGAGTGGGTTACCATTTCCTTCTCCAGGGGATCTTCCCGACCTAGGGATCGAACCCGGGTCTCTCGCATTGGAGGCAGACGCTTTAACCTCTGAGCCACCAGGGAAGCCCTCTTTAGAAGCATTATCTCAACTAATCTTCCCATGACCATATGTGGTAAGTGTCCTTTCAGAGAAGCAACTCTGAGCTACAGGATGGTCAGTTACTTGCCCCAGGGCTATTTATTCTCCTGCAATTGAAAAGTGGTGGAGCTGCAATCTGAACCTGGCTCTTTCTGACTCCAGAACTTAGTTTAGATTTCACAGCAATATGATTTTTGTAAAAGATAAAGTAGATGTTAGATTTCTTTGGACACTGAACTGGGAAACAGGAAAATCATGTTCTCCTTCTGACATAAACTCCGAGTTTTGGGTGAATTCCTTTCTCTCTGGGTCTCAGTTTCTGCTCTGAGAGCCTCAGGGGAAGAAGTAGGAGCTACTTAACATAGGGTTGGAATAGATACACTAGAAGCTTCTCTCAGATAGATGGTTAAGTCCATTGTGGGGTAGTCTGACCATTCCTGCTGAGGGTCACATGTGACAGGAACACCAGTGTTCCTGAGTCTTTTTTGAGCTGACTCAGAGCAGACCATCCGAGTGAGCAGGCCTGAGGCAGCCACCACCCAGGTCGTAGGGCTGGGGTTGCAGCAGCCCCTCCAAGGGCCCCCCGCTCAGACCCCCTGCTCAAGGCCCCGGGCAGTTTCCTGATTTCGGTGCTAGCGGCGTGTCACTGGCCTTCCACCTTGCCAGAAGCTGGCCCTCACTGGGGAGGTGGTGGTGTGTCTGTCCCCTTCTGCACTTGTGAACTCTTCACCCTGAAGCCCTGGCAGGGACTGAGGAACATCTGATGCTTCTCAGTGGAGAATTCCTGCGATGGAGAAACAGGCGCATCCCCAAGCCACACACAGAGCCGCCCAGACAACTCCACCCTGGGGACTTCGCTGGGAAAGGGCCTTGGCGCTGCCAGGGAAGGCACGCTAAGGCCGGGGCTCATTTAAAGACACAAGGCTGATGGGTGGATGTTACAAGCATTTTCCCCTCCAGCCCTCAGGCAAGAGGAAGGCTAAAAATGGCAGCTTGTGGCTGGGAGCCCTAGGGAGCTGAATGCAACAGTGAGAGGGGACCACGACGGGGCCCACCGAGCTGGGGACCTGCTATCTGGGCTGCGGGGTCAGGAGATTCTCAGGTGGCTGCTCCTCCCCTGCAGCCAGCCAACCAAAGTCAGCTGGAGAGATGTGGTGAAAGCCAAACATTCCAGGGGCTGCAGACCCGGTTTCTTTGCCCCGTAGGTCAGGACCTGCCATTCTTTCAAACACCTGGGTCTGACCTCTTTTGGGCCTGAACAAACACAGGGGACCTGGGAAGAGCAGGTGGATTTGCTCAGCCTGTCCCCAAACAGAATGACTAAAACCTACCCCTCACATTTCCATGGGAGCCCATTCCATGCCCTAACAAAGCACACACACAAGACTCCCCAGTGGCGTGCCCTCGGATGACATCAGTTACTCACGGGGGAAAGCTATTTCTTCTGTTTATTTTGTCCTTCCAGGAATGAGAGCGGACAGAATCACGAAAACACTAGATCTTGGTTTCTATTTTATCCAATCCATTAAATTCTAGTCCCTTGAGTTGCTCTCAGAAAGAGGTTACATGGCTCAGTCTGTCTGGGAAACTCTGAATGTTCATGTAACATGTACAATGTATTATATTAAAGGCTCTGAAAAGTGCTGCATCAAGACACCTGTTTAACTCAGCATATTCTAAACATATTTCACTAGAGACCTTACCCTTCTGGTGCAGCTTGACAGACATAGTTCTCTGCAGAAAGAACTCTGTACTGGGGTTGAGGGGTGTGTGTGGAGGTGAGTGGATTCAAGGGAAGGCCATCTCTCCCTGGGATTCCTGCAGTTGTTACTTCTGGTCAGGGTCCTATAATAATGGATCTCACCTCCAGCCTTATTCCCCTCCTGCCAATCCATCTACTCTATCTTTCTAAACACAAATCCTTGCACACCATTTCTGTTCTGAAAATCCTTACAGGACCCCACTGCCTTTGTGTTCAGACTCCTGAAATGGCATTCACTCGGTCCCAACCTTAATGATCACCCCTGCTCATGTCTTCCAGCACTGTGGGCATATTTTGCTGCTTCCCAACCACTGTGGGCCCTTGCACTGTTTCATATCTTTGCTCAGAGGCCTAGGAGACCTCCTTTTATCCTGGCCAACTCCTACTTAAACGTTGAGGCCCTTATGAAAGGTCATGTCTTCGAGGAAGCCTCCCCTGATCCAGCAATTTCCTTATCCGGGGTGGCAGTAACTCTTCTGTGTCTGGGCTGCCTTGCTACACTGGGCACATCTGTTAGCATGCATCACACTGCATCACAATTATTTACAGAGATTTCTATTTTAATTAGTAAAGGAATGTGTTGGGCAGAGGGTCCTCCTTGTGCCAGCAACTCTCCCGGGTATGACAGAAACATTGAGTTCAGCAGACATGTCTAAGGGGCCCACTGTGAACCAGGGACTGTCTTCCCTGCTAGATGACCAAGGCAAGTTCAAGAATTTCAAGTTTGATGGGGACACAAGAAAGTGAAAAAAAGCAGTGGTGACATCCTTCGACAAGGGCAATAATGAAGGTATGTGCTGGGAACGTGGGAAGCCTCAAAGGGAGCAGACAGCTGTGCTGGGGAGGCAGGGAGGGCTTCCAACAGCAGATCTGGAGGTGCGCCCCAGGGCAGGGCAGAGGTTCCTGGCAGACGGGGCAGGTGGGGTGGGGCGGGGGGGAGGGCGAAGGGCGCCTCAGGCAGAGGAACAGTACTCGTTTGTGCAGGGGTGGGGGTGGGGGGGGGCGAGGGGGCTTCCTGGAGCTAAAGGAGCTACCCAGAGCTGGAGCTCGGGAGGGGTGAGGACGGGGAGGCTTGGGGGGCGGCGGGGCTGGCTGGACTCTAGGGGCCGCCCTTTACACGCCTGTGGAAAGAGCCTGGACCGTCTGGGGGCAGTGAGGCCCACTGAGGGGCTGCAGGCAGGAGACAGTGGCTGCTGTTAGGACATTCGAGCGGGTGTTGGATGGACAGCTGGGCGGCTCAGGTCACGGGGCTGGGCGGGGGTCTCGGGCAGAGCGTGTGTGCGGAACGGGGAGCTAGGCCGAGGACGGAGCCCCGGGCGCAGCTGCAGCCGGGGAGCAGCAGGGTGAGCGGGGGCTGGCAAGGTGGAAGGGGCCTGCAGAGCAGCTGCCGGGCTGGGGGTGAAGCTCGGATGACCCCGTGCACTCTGCCAGAGCACGTTCAGCAGGGAGGTGGCGGGGGAGACGTTCTGCACCTTCAGGACGAGGCTTGGCTACAAACAAGGGCAGGGAGACGGCCCGTGGCGGGTGTGGGACGCAGGGACGGCCTCGGCTTTGATGGGAGGTCTGCGTAAGGGACGGAGGGGCCAGCAAGGAGGGGAGACGCGAGGGGCAATGACGGGGGTCGAGGGCCTGGGGAAACGGGAGGAGGCAGGAGCCAGAGTCCAGCTGAAGAGGGAAGAGGGCACGGTTCCTCCTTCCGGGACCTCACAGCCTCGCCGAGGGCCAGAGACGAAGCTCTGAGCCCGAAGCTCCACCACAGACCCGAAGAGGGGCTGACGCACCCTGCAGGGTGTGGTGGGAAGGGATTCAGCAGGAAGACAGCGAAACGGGTCTGCAGGTGAAGAAACTGGAAACCACAGATTGGAGAAAGGGGGACTATGGCGTCGGAAGACGAAATCCCAGTGGAATGAGGCATGAATGATTACCTTCAAAGACACGAAGGACCATTCTGTGGATGGGGAATGAAGGTAGACTAATCTTTTGTGGCCTTAAGGGAAAAAACAGAGCCGACAGGGGGCGGTCAGAAGACCAGCGATTGCAGGGCCGTACAAGGCAGAGAGCTCTAACGCGGGACGGGAGGAGGCTGTCCCTGGAAGCGATTCCAGGCTCCTCGGAGCTCTGCTGGGCGCTGAGGCTGTGGAAGGGGCTCCAGGCGCCACGGCAGGGGGTGCGAGGGGTGTGCAGGCCCTTCCCTCCCTGGTCCCACGCCGGACGGTCCCCTGGCGTGCCCGGCTCTGGCAGCCAGACTGGCGGGCTCCTGCGGCCCCCGCCCCCCGCTAGCCTGATGGGGGGAAACTCCCCCCTGGAACAGCAGTCACCGGATGCAGCAACTTCCGAGCCCAAGTGCCAGAATAACGTGTCCCTTCCGCGGTCGCTGATCTGAAGGCAGGCCCAGGCCAGGCAGAAAAAAACAAAAACCTCCAGGAACAGTGTGGACTTCCTCCTCAATTTCCCCGTGTGTCTGAGTTCCTGGGCAAACAGGCAAATGGCGCCAGAGAGCCCGGGGCTGGGCAGAGGACGGAGGCTGACCTGCCGACCTCTCGGCCTCTCAGAGGTCAGAGGCCAGACCTGAGTGCTTCCTCCAGAGCACATGGCTCGCTCCCCAGCCTCCTGCTCTTCAAGCCCAGGCGCCTTCCCAGCCACCAGCCCATGGGCGGCCGAGGGCCATGGGCTCTGATCTGCCCAGACTGTATGTTCCAACCATCCTGGGATGACAGGGTGTCCTCCGTGAAGATCCTCCGATTACTCTGGCCCACCCTGATCTCTCTGTCTGGGTGTACTGCCATTGTATCTGTTCCACACAGTCTGTCACACAGCTATGTCTTGGACTTCTAAGCATCTAATGAACTGCCCCTCTCACACGTGTCTTAAGTCACTTCAGTCGCTTTGCAGCCCTATGGACCATAGCCCGCCAGGCTCCTCTGTCCATGAGGATTCTCCAGGCAAGAATACTGGAGTGGGCTGCCGTGCCCTCTCTCATGAAACTGGCTAAATTCTACACTGAATGATGAGAGCCTGGGGTGGAGGACAATAAGGCCACAAAATCCAGTCTGTGTTTGTGGGCTTGTGAAACTGCTGTGAGTCAAAGTCAGAGAGGGGAAGCAGGGCAAGACTAAGCCAGGGTAGGGGACAGCCTCGATCCAGGCAGGCCCGGGGCAGGGTCCCTTGAGGGCAGGGAAGGTGTCTCGCTCCCCTCGTGGTGCTTACTCCCCACGTGGTGCATGACTGCTGAAAAAAGGAGCTGGAACTGACCGCCTCTTCTGCGCCCTGCTCTGAACAAATCTGCTTGAGACATCTGAGTGAGAAGAGCAAACCCACCTGTGGCTGTTTGCCCGGGGCTCTGGGCTTGCCCCGCTCAGCCCTTGCAGGTGAACAAACAGAAGCGTGGATGGTGCCTGCCAGAGAGCACTGCCCTTCCCAGGGTGGCCAGTCACATGTAGCCCATGGGACACCCTGGTCCCTGGGGGCCTGCTCTCCTCTTCCAGAGGCCGCTGTGGCCAAGAATCTTTGTATCACAATAGCTCAGTCCCGTTCCTTTACCCCAGGATCCAAGTCAATGCAAATAAGTCCACAGGCAGGAAAAGGCTTTCCAGTGAGGCTGGGAGAGCCGGCAGGAGAGAATGGAGAAAAATACCACCAAGTGTGGAGTCAGATGCATTTGGGGTGGGCCTAGATTCTTCCTTTTCTAGCTGGTGATTTTGGACAAGTTACTGAACTTTTCTGAATCTCAGTATCTTTATCTCTCAAGGTTGCTGTGATAATTAAAAGTCAAGCACCCAGTACAGAGAAAATTCTTTAGAAAAGTGAGTTGCTAGCTCTTTCCTACGAAGAAAGTCATAACTTTTAACTCCATCTAAATGTCCCAGGTGTTTGATTACCATATTCTCCCATCAACCTCAACTGACACTGCAGGCAAAGCCATTAACTAGGCGGGTGTTAAATCTACACAAACTCAGCAATAATTATTTAAGCATATTTCTATCTTTCCCCAGTCAATTAAAAACTTCTTGAGAGACAAAGGATTAATTTCCAAAATATACAAGCAGCTCATATGACTCAATACCAGAAAAACAACCCAATCAAAAAGTGGGAAAAAGACCTAAACAGACATTTCTCCAAAGAAGACCTACAGATGGTTAATAATCACATGAAAAGATGCTCAACTTTGCTCATTACTTGAGAAATGCAAATCAAAACTACAATGAGATATCACCTCACACCGGTCAGAATGGCTTTCATCAAAAAGTCTACAAACAATAAATGCTGGAGAGGGTGTGGAGAAAAGGAAACCTTTGCACTGTTGATGAGAATGTAATTTGATAGAGCCACTACGGAAGACGGTATGGA
Organism: Budorcas taxicolor; assembly: GCF_023091745.1. Lineage (NCBI taxonomy): Eukaryota > Metazoa > Chordata > Mammalia > Artiodactyla > Bovidae > Budorcas > Budorcas taxicolor. The sequence continues at coordinate 9,633,155 of NC_068934.1, read as the reverse complement.
GAGTCCTTAAAAAACTAGGAATAAAACCACCATATGACCCAGCAATCCCACTCCTAGGCATATACCCCAAGGAAACCAAAACTGAAAGAGACATCTCTATCCCATTGTTCACTGCAGCACTATTTATAATAGCTAAACATGGAAGCAACCTAGATGTCCATTGACAGACGAATGGATAAAGAAGTTGTGGTACATATACACAATGGAATATTACTCAGCCATAAGAAGGAACACATTTGAGTCAGTTCTAATGAGGTGAATGGATGAACCTAGAACCTATTATATAGAGTGAAGTGAGTCAGAAAGAGAAAGATAAATGACATATATGTGCAATCTACAAAAATAGTACTGAAGAATTTACTTACAGGGGAGCAATGGAGAAACAGACACAGAGAATAGACTTGTGGACGTGAGGAGAAGGGAGGGGAGGGTGAGATGTATGGAGAGAGTAACATGGAAACTTACGTTACCATATGTAAAATAGATAGCCAACAGGAATTTGCTGTATGGCTCAGGAAACAGGGGGTCTGTATCAACTTAGAGGGGTGGGGTGGGGAGGGAGATGGGAAGGAGCTTCAAAAGGGAGGGGATATATGTATACCTATGGCTGTTGAGGTTTGACAGAAAATAGCAAAATTCTATAAAGCAATTATCCCTCAGTAAAAAATAAATTAACTTAAAAAAAACTCCTTGAGAGCAAAGTGTATTTCTGACTTACCGCTATGTTCAATAAATATCTGTCTATTAAATGAATTAATGTATGGGCAAATATATGAATAAATAGATAAAAGAGTAGTTGAATGCTGCCTTGAACTGTTTTCTGATTATTTTATGTGTCCATATTACAGTCTCAAGGGAGAATTGAACTCTAAGCAGGTCATTTCTTTGTACTGGCCACACTCTGGGACACAGTGAAGACATGACAACTACAGGCTAAATGGGAACCTGGAAGAGATTTCATGGATGATGTGAATGAGAGCAAGCAACTGGTAAGCTTCCCCTCATTTCCCACTTATTTTGTTATTATCTGACTGTGGGGAGAGAATTTTCTTTCTGGGTCTCAGTTTCTCCACCTATAAAGTGATGAAGTTGGATCAGAGAAGGTCGTTTCTTGCTCAGGTATTCTAAGATTGTGAGACTACAGCCCTAGGGAGGGCCAGGTGGGAAGATAAGACACAGATTGCACTGCAAAAGGCATTCCTAAAATTCAGTGTGCATGAAAACACTGAGCAGTGACTGTCTCAGCTAAGAGGGACTCAGTGAGTGAAAGCTCCTTGAAACATTACAATCAGGATTTAGAGCTAACATTAATGCTCTTTACAATCTTTCAAAATTAAAACCTTGAAACTTTGTCTGTAGCCTGGATGCCCTAAGCTGAGGGTTTTTCCTTTGTATTGTTTAAAACCACCAGAAGCTTGGAGCCAGAGGCTCAGTTTTTCCCCTGGGGCCCGACAGCACTGGCTGGGTTTGCAGCTTGTAGAGAGGCCTGCAGGGGACATCAGTCCCGGTGAAGGACGGGGCAACTAGTCCACTAGGCATTCGGCAGTTAAGAAGGAAGAACTGAGAAATGCCACCCAAGACCCAGATGCTGGGGAATTTTCCCCACCATCAAAAAGGAAAATGATAACTGATGTAATAGAAGCGGTATAATTATATTGCAATATAGTACTGTATCAAGTCAACAGGCTGTATGCCTTAAACTTATACAATGCTACACTTCAATTATAATTCAATAAAAAGAGAAAATAAAAAAGAGGGCGCCTCCCTTGCTGAGGGTGGCTAGAGAGTCTGGAAAATGGGAGTTGATGGCTGATGCCTCCATCGCCTCCCTGATGTTGAGAATGGGTGGGTCATTAACGCTGCCTTAGAACAAGGTGGAGAGAGGAGACACGGATATGGGAAGCACTGATAGACTGGTTTCCACAGACCGTCCTCCCCTTTGTCCTCCTTGCCCGCTGCATCAAGGAGGTGTCTGGAGTAGGTTGGACAGTCTTTTCTTTCATGTAGAAGAAAAAGCACAGAGATTCTCCAAGTCAGAGAGTAGGTTCTGGAGCTAGACCACCTGGGTCACAGCTTGGCTTCACCACTGTTAGAGGTGTGACCTTGGACAAGATCCCTAACTGCTCTGTACCCCGGTTTCCCTGTCTGTAAAGGGTGCCCTCATTCAATAAATGTTTATTGAGAGTCCATGCTGTAACTAGGCATCATTCCAAGCGCTTGAGATACAGCAGTGAACCTGAGACAAGGATCTCTCCCTGGAACTTATATTTTAGTGGGACAGGACAATAACTGTATCTACTTACTAGGATTATTTTGAGTATTACATGACTTGATGTATGTGAGTGACTTTATCGTCCGCAGAAGCCTAGATCAGACTAACACTCACTTTACCAGAAGGTGAAGCCTGGAATGCTTGCTTGCTCCTTTGCTTTTTTAGTTTTTAAAAAACACAAGGAACTGTCTTTGAGAAAGAATTGCTGCTTAACTCATTATTTTAAAAGAAATCCATTGCTTTTCCTAATTTCAAAAGAAATGCCTGCACACAATCAAACATCATAGAAATGACTGACAGCGAAAATCCTGGCAACCTCATGCTCTGACTAGTCACTGTTAATGGCCTGATGCATGTACATGCAGATATTTTTTTCCTTTATGTAACTTACCTTTTTTTTTAAAAAAATTATTTACTTCTGGCTGTGCTGACTTTGTGTTGCTGTGGGCAGGCTTTCTGTAACTGCAACAAGCAGGGGCTACCCTCTAGTTGCAGCGTGCGGACCTGTGGCACTGGCCTCTCTGGTGGGGCACAGGCTCTTGGGCTTCAGCAGTTGCGGCACAAGGCTCAGGGGTTGCAGCTCTTCGGATCCAGAGCGCGGGCTCGTTACTTGGGGCAAACGGGCTCAGCCGCCTTGAGGCATGTGGGGTCTTCCCAGACCAGAGACTGAACCGGTGTTCCCTGCATTGCAAGGCTGATTCCTGACCGCTGGACCACCAGAGCAGACCCCATCACTTATCCTGACGGAAGCATTTGCTTTCGGGATTATGCCCTCCCCCATTTCATTAGGCTCAAACACATTAAAAATCAATGTGCTTGAGCCTAACAAAATGAACGCAGTAGAGTAAGAAGGGACCGCATGATATGCGTGTGTGAATGCGTGAGACATGGAGAAGGAGACACGAAGACAAAATGAGAGCAAATGTGCCACGGGGGTGGGGTTGCCTAGAACTGCAACATCCCCTCTGGCGTGCGATGATGGGGCTCAGATTTGGGCGCTCCAGTCTTCTCTATCCTTTCTTTCCCTTAAGAGAAAGGCTCTTTTCATCAACGGTAACTCAGAAAAAAAAAGTCTTTCCTGAGTAGAACACCTGGTTTCCCAACTCTTTTTGGATCGCCAGCAGTAGGAAAGAAGGGTCTCTGAAATGCCCGCAGGCCGTGATTTTTAAAGATTTGAGTTTTCTGGTGGAGCTTGAGCTAACACTAGTGCACTCTGCTGAATTTCTGTGACTCTGTTGTTCCTTTTCAGAAGTTTGAGCTGTTTCTTTTTCATATCTCCTTGCCATTTCTTAAAGTACTGTGTACTTTCCCTATTACTTCATTCTTGTAAAACATATCTCTTTATTACATCTCAGTGTAGCCACTTTACAGCCTCTCAGAATGTTCCTCTCCTTGGGGTTCTAATTCTTCCATTAGTTTCTGATCTTCCCCACATGGTGGCTTGTTTCTGTGTGGCTTACTGTGAACCATGAATTTACTTCACTAGAAATTGTTTCTTTCCTTCAAGGAGTTCTACACAGCATGGGTGGTGGGCGTGTCACTACAGAGAAGTTTGCTTTCCCTCTGCCAGGTCCTTCAGCCGTGTCACTGGTAGGGACACTTTCATACCCATTTCTTAACTTGGGAATTTCTGCATCATGTGGACATTATAACTGTGGATTCTCAATTCCACATGTAGTGAGACTCAGTTTGCTTTCTTCCAAGAGACATTCCTCTCCTCCCTACGTCACCCCAACCCCCAGCTCCTGTTATTCCCCTGGGATTGGTGAGCAGATCCTATTTCTTCTTCATGGAAGGTCCAACCATTCAAACCTTGCAGTTTTCTGCATCTCAGTTCCAATGTTCTGCCTTGTATAGGCCTCAGTACTTGACCCCACCTGAGTGTGTGGACTCATCTCCAGGTCTGAATAATGAGAAGAAAACAGCCGTGAAAACGGACGGATTTTCAAGGCTGGGGAAAGAGCAAGCATGAAGGCTCTGCAGCTGTAACAGACACGACCTGTGGAAGGAGGAGCAGGAGGGTCGGTGTGGCCGCAGCTGAGGGAGCAAGGGAGGGTGGAGGGGGACGACGTCATCAAAGGCTTCCTTCCAACATCCAAGAGCAAAACACAAGGGATGCTATACGTGTGGTCCCTGAAGAAGTCAGTATCAGTGGGCTGACCTTAAAATTCAGTGATTTTCTATCCTTGGGCAAGTTTCCGGTTCTCATTTCTGTACTGAGAAATGTGTCCCACAGAACATTTTCAGTTCTGCATGGGGCAAAGCTCTCAGAATGGTGGGTCTGTAAGGCCCACCCCTTAGAAAGGTAATCCCTAAGAAAAGCAATGCCAAAGAATGCTCAAACTACTGCACAATTGCACTCATCTCACACACTAGTAAAGTAACACTCAAAATTTTCCAAGCCAGGCTTCAACAGTATGTGAACTGTGAAATTCCAGATGTTCAAGCTGGATTTAGAAAAGGCAGAGGAACCAGAGATCAAATTGCCAACATCTGCTGGATCATCGAAAAAACAAAAGAGTTCCAGAAAAACATCTATTTCTGCTTTATTGACTATGCCAAAGCCTTTGACTGTGTGGATCACAATAAACTGGGGAAAATTCTGAAAGAGATGGGAATACCAGACCACCTGACCTGCCTCTTGAGAAACCTGTATGCAGGTCAGGAAGCAACAGTTAGAACTGGACATGGAACAACAGACTGGTTCCAAATAGGAAAAGGAGTACGTCAAGGCTGTATATTGTCACCCTGCTTATTTAACTTCTATGCAGAGTACATCATGAGAAACGCTGGGCTGGAAGAAACAAGCAGGAATCAAGATTGCAGGGAGAAATATCAATAACCTCAGATATGCAGATGACACCACCCTTATGGCAGAAAGTGAAGAAGAACTAAAGAGCCTCTTGATGAAACTGAAAGAGGAGAGTGAAAAAGTTGGCTTAAAGCTCAACATTCAGAAAACGAAGATCATGGCATCCGGTCCCATCACTTCATGGGAAATTGATGGGGAAACAGTGGAAACAGTGTCAGACTTTATTTTTTTGGGCTCCAAAATCACTGCAAATGGTGATTGCAGCCATGAAATTAAAAGACGCTTACTCCTTGGAAGAAAAGTTATGACCAACCTAGACAGCATATTAAAAAGCAGAGACATTACTTCGCCAACAAAGGTCCATCTAGTTAAGGCTATGGTTTTTCCAGTGGTCATGTATGGATGTGAGAGTTGGACTATAAAGAAGGCTGAGTGCCAAAGAATTGCTGCTTTTGAACTGTGGTGTTGAAGAAGACTCTTGAGAGTCCCTTGGACCACAAGGAGATCCAACCAGTCCATCCTAAAGGAAATGAGTCCTGAATATTCATTGGAAGGACTGATGTTGAAGCTGAAACTCCAATACTTTGGCCACCTGATGGGAAGAACTGACTCATTGGAAAAGACCCTGATGCTGGGAAAGATTGAGGGCGGGAGGAGAAGGGGAAGACAGAGGATGAGATGGCTGGATGGCATCACTGACTCGATGGACATAACTGAGTAATCTCCGGGAGTTGGTGATGGACAGAGAGTCCTGGCGTGCTGCAGTCCATGGGGTCGCAAAGAGTCGGACATGACTGAGCAACTGAACTGAGCTGAAGGCCCCCATAACACTGCGCTGAAACAGCTACAGAAAACGGAGCTCTCACCCACGCATATTCACACGGATACACAGAATGCCTCTCCGTCAGGTGGGGGTGGGGAGAGCTAAACTGAATAGGTGAAAGGGCTGATCGCACATACCAGGCATCTGAAAAGGGACATGGCTCACAGCAATGCTGCCAGGGCTGTTGTTTTTATTTCTTAAGAGGAGCAGCTGGGAAGAGAAACTGGGGAAGAGAAGGAAGGTATTATTGGAACAGTGGGGATGGATGAGTGGGGGACTACGGAAGAAAAAGATGGATATATTCACGGACAATTTAACTGAATGCATGAATGGGGGAGCACTAAAGCATGGCCTAAAGGATGGTGACTTTGGAAACTGCGTAAATTATTGTTATTCATAATAGCAAACATTCATGCTTACTATTACCCAGTTATAACATTTACATGACTTGTCTCATTCATTCAGCAGAAGCATTCTACAAGTTAAATATTAAAGGTGCATCTTGGAAGTGAGGACGCTGAGGCCCAGATAAATTAAGTCATTTGTTAATAAGGGGCAGGCGGAGGCTCAAACTCAATAATCGCTCTGGAAGTAGTGCTTTTAACCACCATTGTTAGTGGGCGGGGTCTTAATGAAGGGCTTCCCTGGTGGCTCAGACAGTAAAGAATCTGCCTGCAATGCAGGAGACCCACGTTTGATCCCCGGGTCAGGAAGACCCCTAGAGAAGGGAATGGCTATCAAACTCAGGCATTATAGTTAACTATAGTTAATGCTTTTAACAACTGTTGTTAATGGGTGGGACCTTAATAAGGCCCCCTTTCTATTTATTTCTTTTTCTTTTTTTAAAATTTATTTTTTTAATTAGAGGAAAATTTCTTTCTTGTTTGTTTCTGCTGTACAACAATGCAAATCAGCCATAATTATACATACACTCCCTCCCTCTTAAGCCTCAGGCCCCCTTTCTTAGAGAGCTACTTACACTTTATAAGCTTCAGTTTCCTCATCCCCTAAAATAAAGCTTATAACAGTAGCCACCCTAGAGGGCTGTTGTGAGAATTAAATAAATTAGTATTGTATGAGAGCTCATATTAGTCTGTGCATAGCAGGTAATAAGTAAAAAAATATAGTTATTGTCATTTTATCATTATTGTTATCAATTCATTATTCTTTCGTCTCCTCTGCTATAATATGAAACTTTCAGGTCTGGGAATAATTTTATTCCTATTTTGATACCAGGTAGTACAGTCCACCTCTTGGGGAAAAATGAAATGGGAATAACCAGTTGGTGTCACTGAATCCATCTCCCCAGTTACGTGAACTTCCTCCATCACATTTTGGCCTCTATTTAATCCGCTTGGTCAGGATAGACGCTAATAGGGTCCTAGAGAGCTCGATGCTGGTTTGCATTTTGCTGCCGCCTTCCAGCTCTCTTTGTAACTGCTGACAGAGTCCTCACAGGCATGAGAGTCTGTTGTTTGACAGCATCCGGCTCCTGTTCAGGTGGGAAAGTGTAGAAGCTGGACTGTCAACAATTAGCCATGCAAGGCTGAGACTGAGAAACGGTCCTGTTTCTTCAGAGGCCAGACAAGCTAGAATGGGTCCTGCTGTTCCTTCCTCCAAGCTTCCTTTTGTATGTATGCTTGGTCGTGTCCAACTCTGTGTGACCCCATGGACTGTAGCCCATCAGGCTCCTCTGTCCACAGAATTTTTCAAGCAAGAACACTGGAGTGGGTTGCGGTTTCCTCCTCCAGGAGATCTTCCCGACCTGTGCATCAAATGCGTGTCTCTTGTGGCTCCTGCGCTGGCAGGCAGATTCCTGACCATTGGGCCAGCTGGGAAATGCCTGAGCTTCCTCAGATGCTGGCCAGTTCACAGCCTTCTATTCACTTTGACTGACAGCTAGCCTGGTGAGGGCTTTCAGCCCCTCAACCAACCAACCAACCAACCATCCAACCACCTGACCCCAATCAAAGATCCAACCAGTCAACTCCCACGCTCACCATTTATGGCGGGTCCACCATGAGCCTAATCACACACTGTGCCCCCAGGGACTACCAGTCTGGTAGAGATGATGCAGAGGTACAGACTTGAGGAAGGAGAGTTCTCCAAAGTCCGTCAGTCCGGCCTAGGCTGGTACTTGAACCTCTCTACAAGAATCCAGGCACATCTTTGCCTAATTTCTGCTCTAATGGTATAAAGACCAAAAAAGGTTATAGAAAAGCTCTAGACCATTATAGAAAAGATGTCATGATGTGATGCATGGTTAATTAACACATGAATTACGTGGTCATAAGTTATGCTATGATTACAAACAGGGCAAGGGTTTCAGGCCAGGCTGGTCAGGGCAGACTTCCGTGGGAAGGGCAGAATTTGAGTTGGGGTGTTACCATGGCTTCTGTTCTCGTCTTCTCCCACTTCTTGTCAATTTCAATACTTCTGTTGCTCAAGAACCTACCAAGCCTCCCTGCTGCTCTCTGCATCAGGTTCCAACTACGGCTTTGTGAGGATTGATAATTTTCAAACATTTTTAGTAGAAGTTTTTTTTTTTAATTAATGAAATCTTGAACAGAACCATGATACAGAAAGCAATTAAAAACAATGATATTTTTCTTCAAATAGTTTTAGTCTTGTATGGTTGCTGGGAAATATTCATTTCTAGCAGCCTGGATGCACTTCTGTAAAAGCCTGGAGTCTGAGGAAGCTTGGTTTACAATCACCTAATTATCGGGACTTCCCTGGTGATCCAGTGGTTAAGAGTCTGCTGTGCAATGCAGGGGACAGGGGTTCAATCCCTGGTCAGGGTACTAGGATCCAAAGTGTTGCAGAGCAAGTAAGCTCGCACACCACAACTACTGAGCCTGCACGCCCTTGGAGCCTGTGCCCCAAGTAGACTTCCTAAGCTGCAATGAAGGATCCTGCATGGTGCACCGAAAGTCCTGTGCGCCGCAACTACTCAGTGCAGCCAAAATGGAGAAACAAACACACACATAGATATTGAAGAGAACACTGGGTTAGATAGCTTAAGTCCTTTCTAGTTCTGAGCTCTAATAGTTGCAACCCTCTTCCTGGATTCCGAGGCCTATCAAGCAGCCCACTCTGCTCCTGTGTGTGCTTAGTTACTCAGTGCTCAGTTCTATCCAACTGTTTGTGACCCCACGGACTGTAGCCCGCCAGGCTCCTCTGTCCATGGGATTTCCCAGTCGAGAATACTGGAGTGGGTTGCCATGTCCATCTCTAGGGGATCTTCCTGACCTGAGGATTGAACCTTGAGTCTCCTGCATTGGCAGGAGGATTCTTTACCACTGCACCACCTGGGAAGCCCCTATACCTACTTAACTTTATTTTGAGCCAATAAACACCCATCTCTGTGGGACCAGTCCTCTGGAGTCTTTGCCTACTCCTTGCCTTTGCTGTGTGCTTGCCTTCCTCACGATGCATCATCCATGTGGAATGTGCTCTCTCTCCTTGGCTTACTCACATTAGGCCCTGCCTCTGTTTACTTTCCATCTCTCCCCAGTCACCCGATTGCTCCTTTCTCTGAATTTCGATTGAACTGAAGGCCAATACTGAACAGTCGAGTACTTAATTCTTCTCTAATTACTTCCTGTTCAAAATGTTGTCTCTTTGGAAGACCTATAAGAATCACGAGGACACAGTGCATGTCTTTTATTTCTTTAGAATTTCATTACAGGGCTTAGTCAAGTTCTGGGCATGCAGTCATTATTCAAACGCCCTGGAAAAGCATGATTAGCTCCATTGTTTGTGCTGCACTCAGCTTTCTCAGAGCTCCTCACCTCAGTGCTGAAAATAAAGCTCAGTTCCCAGGATTAAGAGACCCATACCTCCTGTTCTTATCTTTTTGCCAAAAATTCATTCCCTCATGGGTCGAGTTGGAAAAGTCAAATTCTGAAAAAAGTAGACAAATTTGTTGGGAGGGTGATGTGACTTTCTGTATTCCACAGGAAGTTTTTCATAAGAAATCCCCTGAACAAGAGAGTCACAACTGTTGTTACTGATTTATCTATGTGTTAATACTTATTTTGGGCTGTACTGGGTCTTTGCTACTGTGCTCAGGCTTTCTCTAGTTGTGGCGAGGGGGACTATTCTGGCTGAGGTGTGGCTTCTCTTGCTATGGAGCATACGCTCTGGGCTGCTCGAACTTCAGTGGTTGTGGCCTGAGGGTTCCAGAGCTCAGGCTCAGTAGTTCCAGTCCTCGGGCTTAGCTGCTTCACTGCGAACGGGATCTTCCCGTACTAGGGATCAAAACCAGGCCCTCTGCGTTGGCAGACGGGCCCTCACCCACTGGCCCACCAGGGAGGCCCTTGGAGTCTGTATGACTGATACCTGTCCGGGTGCATCGAGTGCCAGGCCGGGTGTGGGAACCACAGGTCAGTATTCATATGCCTTCGTGTGTTTGACCCACTGCTTTCTTCCAGCGTGGGTGGCGGGTGGGCATGGGGGTGGAGGGTATCATGGGAGCAAAGTCTATGATTTGTAACTCAAGAAGCAGCTGTAATTTCATGTGGATCTAACAGACAGGCTTGGTGTAGTTCTTGAAATATTCTGAACACCTGGAGATGAGAAGTCTTCAGCCTCCAGGATCCTCTGGCCTCTGAGTTGCTCCTGGGCTTTAGGGGTTGCAGAAGGACCAGCACACGTGGGTGTTCATGGAGCCTCAGATGCTGAGGCCACAGGCTCGACCAGATCCGGGAGGTGAAAGCACGGCACACGTGCTGCCACGCCTCACTGCCCTGCTCAGGGCAGACACTGCTGATCAGCCACAGCCCCGTTTCCAGTGGTGCTTAGACAGGCCTCAGAATCCCAGCAATCAGTGCTAGCACAAGGAACAAAACCTTTTACTCTCCTTGCCGCTCCTACCAGCAATATCCTAGTGTACCCCTGGTGGCTCAGCTGGTAAAGAATCCTCCTGCAATGCAGGAGGCCTGGGTTCGATCCCTGGGTTGGGAAGATTCCCTGGAGAAGGGAAAGGCTCCCCACTCCAGTATCCTGGCCTGGAGAATCCCATGGACTGTATAGTCCATGGGGTCGCAAGGAGTCGGACACGACTGAGCGACTGTCACAGTGTACACCCAAATTTTGTTGAGCAGATTATCTTGCAGTTATTCACAGGGCACAGTTTCAAAATCAGTAGTAAGACACACTCTCTGCTCTCTTTTCCTAGGTGGACCCCATCATGCCCTTGACCTTACACGTGCGCACTCGTGTGTGTGTGTATGTGTGTGTGTTAGTTGCTTAGTTGTGTCTGACTCTTGGAGAGCCCACGGACTGCAGCCCACCAGGATCCTCTGTCCATAGGATTCTCGAGGCAAGAATACTGGAGTGGGTAGCCATTCCCTTCTCCAGGGGATCTTCCCAACCCAGGGATCAAACCCAGACCTCCTGCATTGCAGGCTGACCCTTTACTGTCTGAGCCACTAGGGAAGCCCTTGACCTTACATACCATCTATGAACTGGTAACTCCCAAATTTATATTCCCACCCAGAATTCTTCTTAAGAGACTCGGAGGCTGAGAAAGCTTAGAGGTAAGGTCTGAACTCCAGGAGGCAGATAAGAATATCTCTGCATTCACAGACCCTTGAGAGCAGACTGTTTATTTCTCTGAGGATTGCCGACTACACTTGACACAGCGTCTTATATACAGCAGGCACTCAGTAACTGACTGCCAGCTGTGCATGACGCACCTCCCTGTTTCTATGTGGAAGGAGGCTGTTTTTCTTCTCTGCCCTTCTTGCATTTCTGGGGCACAGCCTCTGGTAGTGCTGGCTGCCCCGTTCCTTGTCCCTCCCAGGCTGGATGGGGTGTGGTTGTCTGTTACCTTGGTGGCTCAAAATGAACCATGCCTCCTGATGTTCAGACCCTCATGTTGCCTTTCCCCCTTGGAATCGGGTGTGGACCTGTGATGTGCTTTAACCAGTAGAATGTGATGGAAGTCATTCTGTGCTAATCCCACTATGGTATGAACCTCAGGTCTCTGGTGTAGGATGGTGTGTGTCTGTATGTGTGTGTGTGTGTGTGTGAGAGAGAGAGAGAGAGAGAGAGAGAGAGAGAGAGAAATAGAAAACCAGAGAGAAAGATGGAGAGACTCAAAAAGACATTTTCCTGGAGCTAAGACGCAGATGACTTTCTTTTAAGTCACGTTTTAAAAAATCTAATATCTCCCTTCTTTGTTATCACTCTTATCAAGAGTTTAGAAATCTCTATATTTGGAGTTTGGGGAGCTAGAGAATGGGGGTGACTTCCTCTTGTGGCCTGCATAAAGGCTGAAGCCGCTGCTTCAGACATCAAACGCCTGTCCAGCCCAGGCCAAGCATCAGACAGAACTGGGGCTCCAGGGGCAAACTTAGAATAGACTCTGCTGTAAGTAACAGAAATGAAAAACGTAAGTGGAAACCATTGGGAAAAGCCGATGACTGAGGTGCATCATTCCAGGGTCCAGCGCAGGGCAGGGAGAGTGTGGGGAGCATGGAAGGACTGGTCTTCGCCATGGGAACACCAGGCTGTGCGTCAGCTCTGAGCCGGACACGCACAGTGGCTCACGGCTGCGGTTCGCAGGTAACACGGAGATTCCTTCTGCCCTCGTGGGTCTCCCCCAGTGGCCACCCCCTAGGGCAGCAGCTGAGCCATAGTAACTTTTTTTGTTCTGCCAAAAACTCTTAAGATGAGCGGGCAGAAGCAAGCTGGTGGAGCTTTTACTTGCAGGACTTTTGAAAAGAGACGAGGATGTTGAAGGCAGGAATCAACGTTTCCCAAGGCTGTTTCTTAAAATACATGGTGTTTGGCCTCAGGGGGGCTGACTCACCGGCTGTCCCGGCCGGGCACCCCATCATGGGGCTACTATAATCCCAGGAGACCGGCTCACTCCCCACCTACTGCATCCACAGCAACATCTGTTTCAGCTTATTAGAAAGTTTAGCAAGTGTCAACCCCTCATCTTTTCCACTTAAGGACACATTCCTCTTGGCTGACGCACATCCCTGCCCAAGGGTTTACCCCTGGACTGTGGGAGTGTGTCTGTGAGACTGTAAACTGATTTTAATGATAATTTAAGGAGCCTCTTACATCCTAGTTTATTTAACCTCCTCACACGAATAGCAAGGCTTCTCTGTGGGGAATCACGGAATGACTACTGACTTTACTAGATAAGCAGGGAGCCCTGGAAACAGGAAGCCAAAGAAACGTGCTCTCAAAGCCAAACGCATTCCCGTGTGTCATCCACAAGTAACTGCAGAAAGCAGTCTGGCCTTGGAGTCAGCAGACTCATGGTCAGTTCGCTGTCCTGCCAGGTGCTGTGTGACCTGGGACAGGTTCCATGACTTCTCGAAGCCCTCAGATCTCTGCCCTCAGATCTCTCGTCTGCTATCCTGCCGGCCACACGGGATCTTCAGAAGTCTGAATGGGCACCGGGGTGGGGAGGCTTCTCAGCGGACAACTGATGCTTTGCTTCCTTCTATGACAGCACCACCCAGATGCCATGCGGCCCGAGCTTGAAACTGTTCTCACAGAGCGCCTAGTGCACTGCGGGTTAGCTCAGATCTATTCTGAGCTGAAAACTTCCTCCTTTAACATTCTGTCACCTGGTTCTTCTCTGGGTGAAACAAGAGAAGAAATTTACAGAAACAAGCCCGGTCCCTCCTCCGTAAGAACACCTTGCAGGTTTCTGGAGGGAGTTCCGCACCCCTGTGACCCGTCAGTCCTTACACCTTCTCCCCACCAGGCCGAGCCTTTGCTCCTGTTGTGGTTATTGGAGAACTATAACCGTGATACCTGCTGTGGTCATTGTTTTCCAAAGGCACGTTAGGCAATTTACGATAATTTACCACCCTCAAGGTATCTTGTCTGGAACTGAATGTGGTATTCAGGATGATCTAAATGGGGGAGAATCAGGTGAGACATTCACCTCTTTTGTTCTAGATGATTCTCCCCTGCCCGTGTGAAGTGCAAGTCGCTCAGTCGTGTCGGACTCTTTGAGACCCCATGGACTAGACAGCCCATGGAGTTCTCCAGGCCAGAATACTGGAGTGGGAAGCCGTTCCCTTCTCCAGGGGATCTTCCCAACCCAGGGATCGAACCCAGGTTCCTGGGTTGCAGAAACCAGCTGAGCCACCAGGGAAGCCCTCTGTCCATGTAGCTGACCCTTGAATGGGCTGTTTCAGTGGTCCCATCTCAACAGCAATACTTCCTTCACAATCCCAGCTTTGAACCCTTGACTTTCTGATTATCTCTTCCCTTTCCTGCTTATTCCATCTGGTACCCAACTCAGTAATTCTCAGGCCTCACCAGGACCTACTGTCCACAGTCCATACCACACTCTCAGCCCTCCTCTCCACCAGACCCTCATCTATCCCTTCTTCCCTGGCCTAGACCTCATGACGCATCATTGCAATCATCCCCTTGAGGACACTCTCCAGCCCTTTCCTTCTCTTTCTCTCGCTTGCCTGGCAAAATCTCAACCCTGATTAAATCCTTCTCTCTGTGTCTTCCCGTCCTGTATTCAGACAGTGGAAACCAGTTAGAGAAAGTCACAGGTAAGTTAAACTCATGACCTAAGTTAAGTTCATGGCCAGTAACCTGAAGGGGGTCCGTGAAGCCACCCAGCAACCATTCTCTAGCTCTGAGTCAGGACATTCCAGGTCCTGCCTCCTATGCCTCAAACCTGCATCCCTCAGTCCCCATCCTCACTTTCAGCCGATGCCCCTGCCATCCAGGAGAGCTCCCACGGACTCCCCCACATCTACCTACCTGCCAGCGTCTGTGCCCGGTGCACAGCCTTCCCTCTGTGTGGATGGGCTCTGTGCTTCCATCTCAGACGAAGCACCCAGGTGGACACTGGACTCTCATCCCCCCGCTTACTGGGCCCATCCACCCCCGTACTCCACACTCCGCTGTCAATCTCATGTTTTCTATAGAATCATCCCCACCACATATAGCTTCACTATTACTTTCCTGCATCTTCAAAAATGAAACCAGGGACTGCCCTGGTGGTCCAGTGGTTAAGAATCCACCTGCCAATGCAGGGCACGGGGGTTCAGTCCCTGGCCCAGGAGGATCCCACGTGCCGCAGAGCAACCAAGTCAGTGCGTCACAGCTGCTGAAGCCCAGGTGTCTAGAGCTGGTCCTCGGCAACACGAGAAGCCACCGCAGTCAGAAGTTCGCGCACGCAATGGAGAGTGGCCCCTGCTCGCCGCAATTAGAGAAAGCCCCCACCCAGCAACTAAGACTCAGCACAGCCCCAAATAAAATAAGCAAATAATTAAAAAAATAAAGACAAAAACAGTAAAACGCTTTCTTCTTATCCCTGGATAAGGAATCCAGGTAATCAGGCTTTAAAGTCTGGTAACCTGCCCGAGGTCACAGACCTGGAAGTGGTGGGGTGGGTGTGTCCACCCCCAAAGCCCACCCAGATGAGATGTCCTGGGCTACAGAGGCCAGTCCAGCTCTCTCTCCAGCCAATCGCTGAACCCAGACAACGAAGTCCCTTGTCAAGGATGTGCAGACCAGCTCTGCTCTCCCCGGGCACTCTTGGGGTGGCAAGCAAGGCTGGAGATTTTCAGTGAGAAGGGACCTCTGGATCTGTGGGGACCAGCTGAGCTGCTGAGACTGTCTTGACTGACGGGCCTGTCAGACTCGGTGTGGGAGGACGGGGGCTGTTTCCAGAACAGCTGGCATGCCATCCCAGCAGCATGCCAGTCCCTGTAGGGAGAGCGGGTGGCAATGATGGCAGACAGATGGGGCAGGCTGGGGCGAGGGGCAGGAGCTGCCAGCATGGCACACCCTTGTGCAGAGATGACACCTCGTAAATCTCGCAGGCCTGCCCGTGTGGCCTGCAGCAGTGGCTCATTAACACCGCCTGGTCGTTGGAGCTGGAAAATGACAGCTAACAAGGCCAGCTGCCTTGCAGGCCATTCCATCAGAAGAACACGCTTCTCTCCCCCAACACTAAGAACATCTCTATTTCTGACAGGAGCCCAGAGCAGCTGGCCCAGGGGGGTTTTCCTCCCAGGACATCAGATACTTAACTGTCGCCCGATTACAGGGCCTTCAGCCGTCACCCCTCCTCTCCCTTCTCGGCTCCCCAAGATTATCTGAGAGAGCGAGCCCGTTTGGCTTTGAGATTTCCAAGGACACCAGGTCAAGTTGGAATTTTTGGACCATCTGGAAAAGCACGTGTCTCTGCCAAATCCTGTGTTGACTTAGTCATCCTATCTCTTAACGATCCTCTTCCACAAGGGGCGGGCTGACCCACTTACTTGTCCGTCACAGCCTGCATGAACTCGTCCAGAAGGTCGTCATACTCCTGCCCGCGGACGCGCCGGTGCTTCAGGCCAATGTATAGGGGATCCCTGAGCAGCTCCTGCAACAGACAGCATCTGTCTTGTGAAGGGTCCTGGGTTGGCAGGAAGGGGGCGGTGAGGAGGGCTGGGGGGCACCTGTCCCCCACTCCCACTCCCCCGGTGCTGCCTGGAAGGGTCTGGAGGCGAAGCCACTGACGCAGCGTGGACCTCTGGGCAGGGGGTCTGGAGTTTAGGAACCAAGGATGCTGGAACTAGCAAGACTCTCTGATACAGTCTTCCAGCCTCTGGCTGCAGCTCTGGGTTCATCCCAGGGCTGCTCAGCAGTAATGCCATGGACACTTTGGCCTGGACAATTCCTTGATGGGAAGGTGAACCTGCATGTTGTAGAATACTTAACGTAGCAGTGTCTCCAGGTTCTCCCCGCTTGAAGGGAGTAGCACTGCCCCAGGTTGTGACAATAAAAAAACGTCTCTAGACACCACCAGATGTCTCCCCAAAGGAAATTTCCTAAAGGAGATCAGTCCTGGGTGTTCATTGGAGAGACTGATGCTGAAGCTGAAACTCTAGTACTTTGGCCACCTGATGTGAAAAGCTGACTCATTGGAAAAGATTCATGCTGGGAAAGACTGAAGGCAGGAGAAGGGGACGACAGAGGATGAGACGGTTGGATGGCATCACTGACTCAATGGACATGAGTTTGAGTAAGCTCCAGGAGTTGGTGATGGACAGGGAGGCCTGGTGTGCTGCAGTCTATGGGGTCGCAAAGAGTCAGACACGACTGAGCTACTGAACAGAATTGAACTGAAATGTCTCCCTAGGGGACAAAAATTGACCCCGTTAAGAACTGCCACAGGCAACATCTGGATCGAAGTGCTGGGTCTCAACCAAAGTCACTGATCTGTACTCAAATTAGGAAACCTTCCCTTCCTCCCTCCTGTCCTTCCTGTGAATGCTTACTGAATACCCATCATGTGCCTGGCACTGTGCCAGGCCCTGGGGACACAAGGAGAGACTGATACAGCCAGCATTTTCCATTCAGGAAAGAAGCCTGCTGTAAGCAGCCCCGTGCCAGGTGCCCCCATTGTCTGTGTCTGCACTGGTCTGGCGGCCCCTCCCGCCTCTCCTGTACCCCTCACACACACGCCTACACAGAAGCTGTGGGCTTATCCATGCACGACACATTTCCTGACCCTTTACTGACCTGCTAATGGCCTGCTGCTCTTGGGTCTCTCAGGGGCTTTGTGGGTAAGAGATGGTCTCTGCCTTCAAGGCGCTCAGTCTACTGAAGGTTGGCTGATGAGTCAGTAAACTCGACTACAGACTGACATTCCTTCAGCACAAAGTGTGGTCCATGGTAGCAGAGAAGGAGCGGAGAAGTTCCCACCAGGGACAAGTGGGGATGATGACATAGAAGGAATGGTCAGCATTTAAAGATGAGCAGAGTAGGGGAAGGACTTGGGGGAGGGGTGGTTAGGGAGTCTGGGATGGACATGTGCACACTGCTGAATTTAGAATGGATAACCAACAAAGACCTCCTGTATAGCATATGGGACTCTGCCCAATGCCAAGTGGCAGCCTGGATGGGAGGCAAGCTTAGGGGAGAATGGATACAACATTGTTAATCAGCTATATCCCAATACAAAATAAAAAGTTAAAAAAAAAAAAGACAGATTTTGCCAGGTGGGCTGGGCTCTCCAGGCTGAGAAGTCAACACAAAGACTGGGAGCTGGAGGTAAAAGCAGGAAAAAGCACCTGGTGAAGAAATAGGAAGCAATTTTATGTGTTAAGGTTTTTGGAAATTATGTTTTTGTGTCCTCCTTCCCCAAATATGCTTCCCAGGTGGCGCTAGTGGTAAAGAACCTGCCTGCCAATGCAGGAGATGTAAGAGACAAAGGTTGGATCCCGGGGTCGGGAAGATCCCCTGGAGGAGGGCATGGCAACCCACTCCAGTATTCTTGCCTGGAGAATCCCCATGGACAGAGAAGCCTGGAGGGCTACAGTCCATTGGGTCACAAAGAGTCAGATATAACTGAAGCGACTTAGCACACACACCCCTAAATATGAGCTCCTTGGGGTCACGGTTTTGTGTTATCTTCAAATCTCCATCTGGACTGCTCCTGCAGGATTCAGAGACAAGCATGTCATGAGTCCTGCCCTCAAGGGGCTCGGCATCAAGTCTCAGCTCCAGCACTGACTAGCTATGTGACCTCAGGTAAATCATGTGACCTCTGGGAGCCTTCTTTTCATCTGTTCAGTTCAGTTCAGTCGCTCAGTCGTGTCTGACTCTTTGCGACCCCAAGGACTACAGCATGCCAGGCTTCCCTGTCTATCACCAACTCCTGGAGCTTGCTCAAACTCATGTCCATTGAGTCAGTGATGCCATCCAACGATCTCATCCTGTTGTCTCCTTCTCCTCCTGCCCTCAGTCTTTCCCAGCATCAGGGCCTTTTTCAGTGAGTCAGTACTTTGCATTAGGTGGCCAAAGTACTGGAGTTTCAGCTTCAGCATCAGTCCTTCCAAGGAATATTCAGGACTGATTTCCTTTAGGATGGACTGGTTGGATCTCCTTGCAGTCCAAGGGACTCTCAAGAGTTTTCTCCAACACCACAGTTCAAAAGCATCAATTCTTTGGCACTCAGCTTTCTTTATGGTCCAGCTCTCACATCCATACATGACTACTGGAAAAACCACAGCTTTGACTAGATGGATCTTTGTTGACAAAGTAAAGTTAGATGGGAATAAGATACCATCTGCCCAGCTTGATGGTGATGAGGAAATGAAATAATACTGATATATGTGAAAAAGCTTTGTGAATCATAACATATGCTGTAAAGTAATGGCAGCAGCTTTAACATTCATAGTGTTTCCTATGTGGCGGGTACTTCAGAAGGAGGGCCAGACACAGCGAGGTTAAGAGACTCGACCAGCCCTGGGGCTAGTGAGTGGAGGAATCTGGATTCAAACTCGTGGCTGCCAGCTCCAGAGCCCATGATCCTAACCTCTGGGCCAAGCTGCTTCAGTGGTTTTTTGGCGCATCAACCAGAACTGACTTATCCTTTTTAAGACACCAGTCTAGGTCCATATTGTCTTGATGGTGCTGTAGGAGGTGGTGGGGGGAAAGTGTAGGGGACAGAAAAGATCAGGAAATATCTACCTTCCCAACCCCTCACCCCCCAATCCTCAGTCCACATATCTGAGGTGGATTTAACACTTTCTCCAAGGAACCACACGGCTACATCTGAGAAACGTGGAACCTAAACTTGATTTCTCAGTCTCTTCACTTCCTGGGTTATGCATCCCTGAGACTGTTTAGGACTCTGCTCTAGCGGTTGTGTGTGTGTGTGTGTGTGTGTGTGTGTGTGTGCATGCGTGCACGTGCACGTGTGGGCAAATGATGTGAATGGGACATATAGCCTGTCACCGGCCACTTTTACAAAATGACCATCTGAAAGCCACTGAGAGACAGCAAACATCCAGCCAAGGGGACCAAAGAAGGGAATGATGATGTAACAACAAGATGGACAAGTAGGCGGCCACAGAAATTGGGTTAGGCCCGTGCAGACCCCTGGACAGACATGTATGAGATGATTTAAAATGGAAAAAGCGGGAAACAAAACTGCACAGATATCCCAGTGTCATCTGTCTGAAACACATCAACTCAGAAAAGGCATACACAGAATGATAAAAATGGTATAACTCTTGGCATTTGCAGGAAACATTCACTTTTTTCAGTTCTTACAGAGATGAAAGGGTCCATGGTAAGTTATAATTTGTCATGTTTCCAAGAGACAGATTGATACATTAGGCAGCCAAGAATGGCTTTCTTGGTGCTGCATATGTGGTTTCTGGGGGCAAGTCCAATTCTCCAGTGTTATTGAAGAATTTTAGAATTTTCCAGAAGCTTCTCAGTATATCTGCCTTTAAGATGAAGGGTTAACCCTAATGCAGTAGTAGAGTTCTAAAAGTGGCTAGGAAGCTTTGAAAAAAGTCTTGATATTTTATAGTACTTATTTTATTTATAGTAAAACATTTTATATCTGAAATATTTCAAAACTAAGTGCACCAAAAAATTGGGGAGAAAGTTTCTATGTGGAGATGACGCAAAACTATAGCTTCTCATACTTGTACAGAACTTTCGAGTAATTCACTTGTTCTGAATCAAAAGTAGCTTGATTCGGGACTTCCTCGGTGGTCCCGTGGCTAAGATTCCGAGCTCTCAGTGTAGGGGGCCCGGGGTCAGTTCCTGGTCAGGGAACTAGATGCTGCACGCCGCAGCTAAAGATTCCGCGTGCTGCACAAAGGCAGCAAGTAAGACCTGGCACAGCCAATAAATAAATATTAAAAAGAAACCATGTGAGGAATATGATGCAAACATTTTTCTAAAAAAGTAGTTTGAGCCTTCTGTCTTGCATGTTCTCATGCCCATTTTACAGATGAGGAAGGTGGAGTTCAAGGGTTTAAGTAAATTACACAAGTTCACACAGCCAGAAAGTAGCAAAGCTGAAACTGAGCCTTGCTTTGACTGGATCGCCTGATGGGGCCCTTTCCACCCCATCATTTGACATTGCAGGGACCAGGGAATGTGGCTCCTGACCCCTACCCTGGTCCTCCTGAGAGTCCAGGCGTGGCTGGAAGCTCCAGCTGGTGCTGCTGACCCGGCTGGGAGCAGCGACAGCGGGGTGGGGTCTGGGGAAATGCCTTTGTCCACGTCTCCAGTCAGCTGGTGGTCCTTCGGCAGGAATGAAGATGGCTTCTCATGAACAGCAGAGGGTGGAGCTTCCACACTGTCTCACATGGAACAATTCACCCTGTGTCCCACCAAGTGACATAAAGTGGGCTCTGGGATCAGACGTGCCTGGGTTTGCATTCACGCTCTGTCACCCAATGAGCTCTGAGACTCCGGGGACTCGCCCCTGCTTCGTTTTGCCTCTCTGTCCAGTGGCGATAATAATTATTTCTCTATATATTTCATTGAAATATAGTTGACTTACAATGATCTCCACTGCATAAGTTCTTTGAGGAAAGGGTCCTTATTGACATGCGTCTCCCTAGTGATGTTTACAGTGCTGTGCATGGCAGGCCATTTAAAAGCATTTATGATGTGAGTTGCAATTATGACTGGGCTAAGGAGATGCTGAATTAAAAACTACGCAGGTCAAAAAAAAAAAACTACGCAGGTCTTAGAAATCACTTGGATTGGCTTCCTCCAAAGGAGTTTTTGAGGCCCGGAAAGGTTAAGTGAACTGCCTATGTTCACAAAACGAATCTGGTGGAAGCAAGAGGCTGGCAATGACTAGAGCATGGGGTCTTCCCAGGAGGGACCAGCGTCCTCAGCTCCAAGCCTGCTGCGTTCTCTCTGCTAGGTTGTCGCCAAGTTCCCGCTGGCACTAAGTCAGTCTACAACAGTAACTTCAGGTTGAGGCTTTACTCAAAGCAGAGTAGATGAACCAGGTGGACCAGAACTTTCTCCACTGCCATGGCAGTTGAGTGTGCCCTCCATGGGTGTCTGCCTGGCTCTGACTCTTTTTTTTTGAAGGGGAAAGAAAGTACTTTATTGAATCACAAAACTGAAGAGTATAGACGTAGACTGACTTCAGATATAACTGAAGCCAGGTACCAAAATAATCATCGTAATGCTCATTCTTGCTGTTTAACCTCTCTCTCCAAACCCTAATTTCATAGCTCTTCCTTCTTCGTGTTGCATTCAGTTTTTTTTTAATTGTGATAAAAGTCACATAATATAAAACATATTATTTTAACCATGTTTAACTGTATAGTTCAGTGGCACTAAGTACCACTTAACGTACCACAATTGTACCTTATTGTAGAATTCTCACTATAATCCATCTCCCAAATTTTTCAGCTTTTCGAGCTGAAACTCTGTCCCCATTAAACACTAACTCCCCATTCTCCCTTCTCACCACCCTTGCCCCCGACCACTGGCACCTACCAAATATACTTCCTGACTCAATGAATTTGACAATTTTGGGTACCTCGTATAAGTAGACTCAAACAGTATTTGCCTGCGCCTAATGCATGTTGGAATGCGGGCTTCCTCGTGGCTCAGCAGTAAAGAATCTGCCTTCTATGCAAGAGCTGAAGGAGACTTGTGTTCGATCCCTGGATTGGGAATATCCCCTTTAGGAGGGTATGGCAACCCACTCCAGTATTCTTGCCTGGAGAATCCCAGGGACAGAGGAGCCTGGCGGGCTACACTCCATGGGTGGCAAAGAGTCAGACACGACTAAAGCGACTTAGCACACACAGGTTGGAATGCATTATTAAGGTTAACTTAATATATGCTGGCTCTGACTTTTCAAGGTGAAAAATTTTGGAGACTAAATGTCATGGAAAACAAAATGGCTTGCTCTTCACCTGCTGTGTCATCTTGGTCTGGAAAAATACTTATCTTGCACAGCAACAGGCACACAAAGGTGTTATTCAGAGAACATCTGGGGTTCTGAGGAGGTCATGGGATTGGGTCCAAGGTGTGGACACAGGGCTGTTTCTCCCTCCAGGTGGCAGCTGTGCCTACCACGTACTTCTCTGGAAGCTTGGTCAACCCAAGGGTAAGCGACAACGATCCTAGGCTGGGCCTCCTCACTGGTCACAGGTGCACAGACAGCCAGCGCCTGAAGGCGCTGTGGGTGAACCACATTATTATCTGCAGTGACGGCAGTCTTGTCAGGGAGGAGTCCTTCACCCTCCGGCTCTGGGGGTGATCCCATGCTGCCTCGGCAACCAGCAGCCCCCAAGGCACCGACGACCAGGCTCTGCCCGTGATCCGTCTCCTCCACCCGCCTCTTTAGTCTTTCCGATGAGACTCTCTCAGAGTCTCCTTGAGAGGAGATGCCATCAAAGCCCCATAGAGACTCTCACAGCGTCTCCTTGAGGGGAGACTCCATCAAATCTCAAGATGTGGGCAGGAGAAAAAGCGAGGGCTGAGAAGCCAAGCCCAGGTTGCCCCATAGAATCCTTGGCACAGAGTGGGACAACCGCTGGGTTTGCACTTAAATCTGAGGGAAGTCATTTCTGCCCTGGGGCCCCTTTTCCTGTGTGAAACCAGGGAGGGTGAGCCAGAAGCACTGACATCTAATATCTTGTGTGTGTGTGTGTGTGTGTATGTGTGTGTGTGTGTGTGTGTGTGTTAGTCGCTCAGTTGTGTCCAGTTCTTTGTGACTACATGGACTGTAGCCCATCAGGCTCCTCTGTCCATGGAATTCTCCTGGCCAGAATATTGGAGCGGGTTGCTATTCCCTTTTCCAGGGGATCTTCCTGATTCAGGGATCAAACCCAGGTCTCCCATATTGGAGGTGGATTCTTTACCTTCTGAGCCACCAAGGAAGCCTAGGGGTGGGGGATGGGGGTGGGGGATGTGTGTGGGGGGGTGGGCCAGAGCAGGTGCCCTGCTGAATGGGGCGGGGCTCCCTCTCCCTGGCGTTTGGAACATCATGGGATGGCCCTCCCTCATGCGCTCATGCCTCACATATTTATTTTTCCAGACCTCCTTGGTGTCGGCAGGTAAAAGTGACTCAGAATTTCAGGGCTGGAGACACAGATGTTTTCCTTGAACAGGAAACCTGGAGGGGTGTTTTCTTTGACTCTGATTAAAGCTCCTTTTGCTTCAGGAGTTTTTTTTTAATAGACACACACACACAGTTGGTCTAGTTGTTCTGGACACAAGCCTTCACTGCAGCATCCTCCCTGAACTGGCACAGAGATGGTAGCTCAAGCAGGCACTCCCTCTCCCGTGCTTGCTCTGGGCAAGAGATGTGCCCCTCAATTTCAGGCAGAAAAGTCTTGCAAACTGGTTATTTTCAAAAAGACCTCTAAGGTGGGACACCACGTAGTGAATGTGTTTGTGAAGAGAGAGATCACTGTCTTCCATCTCCCAAGGTGGGCCTCTTTGTGACTTCCTTAAAGATAGTCTGGAGGGAGCTCGCCTCTGCTTGCCGGGGGAGGACTGTGAAAATGGCATCGCGAAGCCTTAGTTTGATCCTGATTGTCTGTGGAACCCGAAGTGTGGGAAACACCTCCTTTCCCACTCTTAATCACCCAGCCTATAACACAGATGCTTGACATCTTGGAGCAGTGTGCCATGGTAGACAAGGCAACTCTGGCAGCCAGGGAGAACCTGGGCTCAAATCTCCGCTCCGACACTTAGAGCTGTGGGGCCTGAGGAAAACAATTAGCACGATTCAGTCTCAGTGTCCTCAGCTGTAAAATGGGGAGACCAAGCTTGTTTAACTTCTATGCAGAGTACATCATGAGAAATGCTGGGCTGGGAGAAACACAACCTGGAATCAAGACTGCCGGGAGAAATATCAGTCACCTCAGATATGCAGATGACACCACCCTTATGGCAGAAACTGAAGAAGAGCTAAAAAGCCTCTTGGTGAAAGTGAAAGAGGAGAGTGAAAAAGTTGGCTTAAAGCTCAACATTTAGAAAACGAAGATCATGGCATCCGGTCCCATCACTTCATAGGAAATAGGTGGAGAAACAGTGGAAACAGTGTCAGACTATTTTTTGGGGCTCCAAAATCACTGCAGATGGTGACTGCAGCCATGAAATTAAAAGACGCTTACTCCTTGGAAGAAAAGTTATGACCAACCTAGATAGTATATTCAAAAGCAGAGACATTACTTTGCCGACTAAGGTCCATCTAGTCAAGGCTATGGTTTTTCCTGTGGTCATGTATGGATGTGAGAGTTGGACTGTGAAGAAGGCTGAGCACTGAAGAATTGATGCTTTTGAACTGTGGTGTTGGAGAAGACTCTTGAGAGTCCCTTGGACTGCAAGGAGATCCAACCAGTCCATTCTGAAGGAGATCAGCCCTGGGATTTCTTTGGAAGGAATGATGCTAAAGCTGAAACTCCAGTACTTTGGCCACCTTATGCGAAGAGTTGACTCATTGGAAAAGACTCTGATGATGGGAGGGGTTGGGGGCAGGAGGAGAAGGGGACGACCAAGGAAGAGATGGCTGGATGGCATCACGGACTCGATGGATGTGAGTCTGAGTGAACTCCGGGAGATGGTGATCGACAGGGAGGCCTGGCGTGCTGCGATTCATGGGATCGCAAAGAGCCGGACACGACTGAGCGACTGAGCTGACTGAACGTCTCATATATAGCTGGCATGAGAATGGAATGAGACCGAACCACACCAGGTCCTGGCACACTGTGGGTGGCGGCTGAGGTCTCCCGGGACTGGGTCAGAACTGCTTTCTCTCCCACAGATAGTGTTGCCTGGTCAGGGTGTGCTCTGTCCTCCAGCTGGGGAACTCTCTGGTCCTTTCTAACAGGAGGGAGTAGGCCCAGGGGAAGCTCTCTGCCTTCCACACCCAGGAAGGAGAGGTGATGCGGGGGCCAAAAGCCACAGGGGAGGTGGGGGGGAAGCAGACCCTTGGAGTAGCTGTACCCCTTGAGCCATTAAAATGATCCATTATGTGACAATGCTGAAACTCGGACAGCTAGACCAGTCCACCCACGCCTGGCTCTCGTTTATCTCCCGCAGCCTCACTGAGTGCCTGACACCTACTAAACACTTCATAAACTTGAAAAAAATAAGTAAAGAGAAAGTGCTGACAACATAATTCTCACTGAAGAAATCAGAACAAAATTAGGGGTACGGTGTGACGACAACTTGGCAACAGGACATCCATGTAGACGCACCAGGGACACGTGGGATGGGGCACTGATGTGGCACAGCGGGAGAAAGGCCGCTTCCTTCTTCCTTTAGAATTCTGAATAACGCGCTGAAGTTACTTTAGGAATACAAACTCTAAAAGTCCAGAAGTGCCTTTTCCTCATAAAGCGACCAGAACCTGGGCAGGTGGTGTGGGGAGGAGGACACAAGTGGTTAGGCCCCCTCCTGCCGAGGCAGGAGGTAGACGGGCCCCTGGGCTGGACACCTGGGGTCTGTCCAGTGGAGGGAAACTGAAGCTTTGCTCTCACCCAGACACTCCTGGGACAAAGCGAGCTGCAGGAGCTGAGCTCTGCTGAAGTGAAGAGGGAAGGTGACTACTCAGGTGACCACTCCTAAGGTCAGGAAAACGTCCCTGTCTGCACGTGCTCAGGAAGGCTCCTCGGGGGTCACAAAGGGAGGGGGTGCCAGCCCATAATAAGTGTGGACATACCCCCACAGGCCTCTGTGGTAGAGTCCATCTTAACAAAAAGTTGTAGTCATATCTTGGAAGAGTCCTAGGACAAGTCCCATGTGAAAAAAGAAACAAAATAATTGGCCAGATACAAACAAAGGCCTTAAAGGACCGTCCTATGTAAGTGATTTAAGTCAGCTCTCTACTGCGCGCCTCACTCAGGATTCCTGCACTCCTCTCCAGGAGCATCTCTGCCTATCTTCTGACTTCCTGTACTCCTCATTAGAGAAGGCTTCCCCGGTAACTCAGTGGAAAAGAGTCCATCTGCAAAGCAGGAGCCGCAAGGGACTCGGGTGAATCCCTGGGTGGGAAGATCCCCTGGAGGAGGGCATGGCAACCCACTCCAGTATTCTTGCCTGGGAAATCCCATGGACAGAGGAGCCTGGCAAGCACCTCATTAGAGAGGATGCCTATTCCCTTTGTCTCCAGGTGTGTATTTCTGCCTTGCTTCTGTCTTAAATATTAATAAACAAACTGTTTCGCTGTGAACTTTGTACCTGTTATGACAGTTTTTGCCTCCTTGTAACATTCTTGCTTTCAGATGAGGGAAAGAACCAGGGAACTTTGCTTCTAGCCTCTAGCCCCTGGCGGTCTGGTGGTTAGGACTCCTGGTTTGCATCCAGATTACCTAGGGTCAGTTCCTGGGCAGGGAACTAAGATCTCTCTCCAGGACCACTCACTGCTCTGCCTCCAAGATCTCTGCCGTTTCTAGCAGATCTTAGGGAAATTCATCTCTCTGGGCCTCAGTTTCCTCAGCTGTAAAGAGGGTAATAACTGATGTTCCACCGATAGGGTTACTGTCAGGCTTAACCAGGGTGGTCCATGCAAGGGCCATGGTTACTCCTACTTTCCACCACCTTTTCTGATGGGTTTGTCACAAGTGGTAGTAGCGCCGTTGTTCAATCATGTCCATCTCTTTGCCACTCCATGGACTGTGGCCCGCCAGGCTCCTCTGTCCATGGAGTTCTCCAGGCAAGAATACTGGAGTGGGTGGCCATGCCCTCCTCAGGGAATCTTCCTGGCCCAGGGATTGAATCCAGGTCTCCTGCACTGCAGGTGGATTCTTTACCATCTGAGCCACTGGCGAAGACCCTGGTAGTTACAAGTTGAGGCCCACTCTAAACTGTAGCACATCATTGCTGGGTGCTGGACTTTTAACGATAAAGGATGTCAGACACCTGCTAAAGGCAGCCAACAGCCTTCCAAGGGATGCAATGGCCTCAGGATCAACCTCAAGCCATTCCATTTCTCATCTAGAAACAGCTTTTAGGAGAGAGAGGGGGAAAGGTCTCGATTACATCCAGTTGGAACACAGCAGGAGGTGATGGGTGGGAATAATAACAGAGTTTGCTCTCCTCATCCACATTTACACGGCTTCCCCACATGTTCTTTGTGGTTGAGGGACAATTTCAGCAAAACTCAGGCATCTGGTTGGGCAGGGGAAACCACAGCACGGGGCAGACCTTAAAGACTGGTCTTGATGAGCAATGATAAGGCGTGTCCCAGTGCCCAGCTGCCCTGCTCCTAGGCTGGTGGGGAGGCATGTGGAGAAGTGCTTTGGATGTGGGAGCGCACTCGGTAACCTTCTGGCCCAGGCTCCAGTTTCACTGGCAGGGCTGGAGTCTGGAGGGATACAGGGACTTCCCTGGCCATCAGGGCTGGGGGTCAGGGCCCGTGTTCCCAGCCCAGCCCTTTGGCTGCCGGCTTGTCCTCCGCCAGCCCCTCCCACCCCCACGGGTTCCCAGCCTGAAGCCAGGTCTGTCTGCGTCTCCCTCACTTGACTGCATCTGGGGATGAAACCTGAATAAGCATCATTTCTCACTAGGGGCTACAGTGTGTATTCTTGTTTAGAAATGAGAGTGTTGTGTGGTGTCCAGAGGGGAAGGAGACCTTGGGAAGAGCCATGAAAAGTCTTCCTGAGAAAGATCACACAGGATACCAACAGTATAAGCTTTTCTGACAATGACCATTCTCTTTGCCTCAATATCTCTGCTTGTAGGAGTTTAACCTTGGGAAATCATCAGGGACAGGAAGACTGACCTGCAAAAATGGGGACGAGAGCACAATTATATTTCCAAGAAGACAGAGACAACCTGAGTGTCCAAGAGTGGAGAGTTTCTTACGTGCACTGGGAAACACCAGGCAGCTATGTAAATGACATTGTGGAAGAATGGCTGTGAGAAAACTCCTGACACACACTACCTTTAAAAAAGCAGGAAACAAAATTGTATATGCAACATAAACTTCCTTTGTTTCTTTTCTTGAGAAAATCAGATTTCTGAGTCTCAATAGCAAATCATCAGCTTAATGAGATTTTGTGTAAATCATCATGTATTTAATTTGGCTTTTATAAAAGCTAAATTTGGTGGGGGTAAGGCTGGAAAGAAATATTCCAAATTGCAAACAATGATTACTGGTTGTGTGACTAATATCGGAGAAGGCGATGGCACCCCACTCCAGTACTCTTGCCGGGAAAATCCCATGGATGGAGGAGCCTGGTAGACTGCAGTCCATGCCAAGGCTCGGACACGAGTGACTTCCCTTTCACTTTTCACTTTCATGCACTGGAGAAGGAAATGGCAACCCACTCCAGTGTTCTTGCCTGGAGAATCCCAGGGACCGGGGAGCCTGGTGGGCTGCCGTCTATGGGGTTGCACAGAGTCGAACACGACTGAAGTGACTTAGCAGCAGCAGTGACTAATATTTTATTTTTAATACTTCTCTGGGTTTTTCTCAGATGGACATGCACTGATTTTAAATCCAGAGATAGATGTCATTAAGAAGGAGTTCTTTCATGTTCTCTGACACAATGACACAGAGCTGTGAATCGCAGATAGCATGAAGAACAT
Organism: Budorcas taxicolor; assembly: GCF_023091745.1. NCBI lineage: Eukaryota > Metazoa > Chordata > Mammalia > Artiodactyla > Bovidae > Budorcas > Budorcas taxicolor. Next base: position 9,603,929 of record NC_068934.1, on the reverse strand, counting down.
GACCCATGGTGGTGGTACCCGGAGCAGACAAACTACTGGCTGGGGTTTGAGCTCCTTAAACTATAAATTTCCCCAAAGCCTGCAGGGGCTCCCAGCCAAAGTTTGGGTCAGTTTCTCCCCATGGGTTTACAGGACACTCATGTGCCTGATCCAGGCATTTCAGCCATGGCCTCAGTGCTTCGAGTTTTAATCCTTTTACAGAAGTAGTAGTAGTTGTTTACTCACCAAGTCATGTCCGACTCTTTGTGACCCCAGGGACTGTAGTCTGCCAGGCTCCTCTGTCCATGGGATTTCCCAGCCAAGAATACTGGAATGGGTTACTATTTCCTTCTCCAGGGGATCTTCCCTACCTGGGGACCCAACCTGTGTCTCCTGCACTGGCAGGCGGATTCTTTACCACTGAGCCAGCGGGAAAGTTCTTTACAGAGGTAGTTTGCCTCTAAAATGCTGAAAAAACTGCCCAGCAGCCACTCCCACCTCAGTGGCTTTCTTGGTTAATGGATTAGAGAGAGAGAGAGGCCACCAGGGTAATGGAAACTGCCTGGGGTCACAGAACAAGGCAGCACAGAAAGCCTGTGCAGGGGCACCTTGGCAGGAGGGAGGGGAGCAAGAAGACCCAGGGGTAGGACAGTGGGGCTGGGAGGGCGGGGTGGGCAGCCAGGATGGAGAGAGGTCTTTGAGTCACTGCTGTGCAGGCGAAGTGTCCTAGCAAAGAGGACCCCAGAGAGAAACAGCCCCCTTGCAGAGAAAAGCCAATTCTGTGTCCATGTTGTAACTGTTTCTTTGACTTGCTTTCTTTTGCTTTTGTTATTATTTTTAAAAAATGTAAAAAATAGAATGGCATGCTTCAGAGAATCCTGCCCCTCTGCCTGACTGCTAAACTAAAGTCCCTTTGTTCAGGACCCTGTCCACCTGTGGACAGCTGGAAGGAAGAAATGAACACATCCCCTGCCTGAGGTTTGCCATTCTAGGAGATATTTGCAAGATTAATGGCCTTTTTACTTTGCTTCCTCACTTCCCCCATCTCTGAGCTGCAAAAGAACCTGGCATCCAGCCCCTGTAAGATGGTTATTTTGAGACATTAGTCTCTCGTCTTCTCAGATGGCTCTCCGAATAAATAAAGTTGCATTCCTTGCCTCAGCACCCCATCTCTTGGGTTTACTGACCTGTTGTGCAGAACAGCCTGATGCTGCATAGACAGATCACTGCACAAGGGTGCTCCCCACCCCAGCCCAGCTGATACCCTCCAGCTCCCGGCCAGGGCAGTACATTACCTCGTTGTTGGTGCCCACATCCAGCAGCACAGGGAGGCACTGCCGTGGGTTGACGCCTCCACATGCTGTGTACAGGGCCAGCTTGCCCACAGGGATGCCCATGCCATAGCAGCCCAGGTCTCCCAGGCCCAGAATGCGTTCCCCGTCAGTCACCACCACCGCCTGGAAGGACAGGTAGGACATCTGTATGAAGCGCCTGTTTGTGCAGCGTGTTGGGCCTGACAACGATGCTTACTGTGGGAATGGCAGGGATGTGTGTGCTCAGACGCTCAGTTGTCTCCAACTTTTTGTGACCCATGGACTGTAGCCCTCCAGGCTATTCTGCCCATGGGGCAGGGATAGAGTAGGATAATCAAAACGTTAGCTTAGAAACCCCACTAAGGAGGGAACTTTAGGGGGATTTGAGAGACCACAATAAGACTAATGATCACTCAAGAAAATAATGAAAAAATTCTGAAGCACTATGGGCTTGCTTCACTCACAGAGCAAAAGAAGCCCCTTAGCATCAAAGCCAGATTGGATGCTGAACAATAAAATCAGGACAACTTGCTCAGCAAGTTAAACTATGCGACAGACAAGCCCCCAAACAAAACAATGGAGAGGTGAGACTCACATCCCGCCCAGTGAGCTCAGTTAATTAGTAACCCCCAAAACATGCGCTTTGGCCCTGAAGACATGTTCTTTGCACACTGACCCCCAAACAATAAAACAGTAGTAGCGAATAAAGCCTACAACTTGCCCAGTGGTGTCTTCAGGTTAATGACCCTCAAAACATGCTGTGTGCACACAAAAAACAATCATTTATGGAAAGGTGACTTTTCAAAATGAAAGACCCTTATTGTACTGAGACCTGGAAATATTTTTCCAAAGTGCTATGACAGTGCTGGCTGGACCATATAGGGACAAGAAAACTTCCCTGCCCTACCTGGGGGAGGAACTGATGAGGGAAACATGATGTCTACTCAAGAAAGACAACGAAGATCTTCTCCCCATCCCCTCTCTTCCTGTGATTATGAAAATGCAACCCACTGAGTACTCAGGGCAGTGAGAGCCTGCCCAGGAACCTTACAACCTTACAAGTGAACCAACTCTAGTAAACTTTGTGTGCAAAGTTGCTTCAATCGTGTCCAACTCTGCGACTCCATGTAGCCCGCCAGGCTCCTCTGTCCATGGGATTTTTCAGGCAAGAATACTGGAGTGGGTTGCCCTTTCCTTCTTCAGTGGATCTTCCCCACCCAGGGGTTTAACTCATGTCTCCTGCACTGCAAGCAGGTTCTTTACCGCTGAGCCATCCCTGGGTCAGGGCACTTTGCAAAAGACACTATGCTAAAACCTAGGGGAAGGAGCTTCAGTTTGCTTATCTATAAGAGCAAGAATGCGTGGACCCTGCCCTTGAAAGGAATAAAGGGCAGAAGAGAGATGGAACGTGTATATTTACACTGACTCTGGGGTAAAGTATGAGAGCTATGTCGTAGTTCAAAAATAGCAGAGACAGAAGGGAGAGGCGCTTCCTGCAGGGCAACCCTTCTTGGATGCGGGGGAAACACACGCCAGACCTTGGAAAGGTGGAGATTACCCATTTGATGCAAAGGAAATTAAGGTCCAGGGTGGAAGTGGTGGGGGTAGAGGATGTGTGTGTTGGGGGAGGGCAGGTTCGGGTCCCAGGAAAGGAGGCAATGGAAAATCAGGCTGGAGTCAGACTGAGGGGAGCCCTGAATGTCAGGCCAAGGGGAGCCCCTCAGGGTGACAGTGAACTTGTTTGTAGGTCACCCCAAGCTGCTCCCCAGCACTGGTTCCCTACATCTCCAAATGAATGGAGTTTACCAGGCCACCCAGCCCTCCCCTGGAACCAGCTTTGGGTCAGGACGTAGGACCAGCTCTGAGATGTGGATGTCCCGGGCACTACAGGGGTCACTTTACTCCACATGGCACAGTGCTGGGCCCCGTGGATAAAGAGATGAAGACTCCATTCTGCCAGGAAGGGTTTAAGATCCAGCACCCACAAGCTCTGTAGAATCTTCTCTCTCTTTCTCCTGGGGTGAGAGAGCACACAGGGCCTTTTAATAGAAACTGGTGTATGGATTTTTTAAATACCCCTTCACCTCTGGAAAGGGGGCTCTTGAGAGGGCAGCGGACGCGTGACTATCTTGCTGTCTCCTTGAGACTACTCTCTTGCCTCTAGGGCGAGGGCCCCTCCCCCGACCCTGTCTCACATCTCACCTGGTTTTTCCCACACCTGGCAGGGAGGCAGGTCTGTGATGGTTATCCCCGATTCACAGCTGAGCAAACTAAGCTCCTGGACCTTCACGTTCTGTACATATTTGCTCAGCATCAGCCCCATGCCAGGCACTGCACTGGATGTTTCCACAGCAGTTATCTTAGAAACGCTGGGTGACTTACCAAGGGCACCTTGCTTGTGAATATGGCAAGTGGGGGTTCTAGTTAGGCTTCGGGTTCCTGGTCTGGGCTCCCTCTACTCCCCGCATCCCAATCCCCCCACCATTCAGCTGAGAAAAGCACCCGTGCTCTTGGCAAAGTCCCGCCCCATCTCCCATCCGACCTCTCCGCAGCCTTCCTCTGACCCCCTCCTGGCCGCTCTCCCCGAGTCCTGTCTTCACACTGTCCCTGGGGGCCCAAACTTTGCACATTTCCCTACCATCTCTCCTAGCTAAAACCCCCTTATTCTGAGTCCCAATCTCTCACACTTTCCCTCTGCTGAGGCGCAGAGAGAGACACGGAGTTCTACAGAGGAAACCAGCTACGACTCCAGGGTGCTCTCCTTACAGCTCTGGGGCTTTTCAAGATGGTGGTGGGGGACTTCCCTGGTGGTCCGCAGTTGAGACTCCGCATTCCCAAGGCAGGGGGCATGGGTTCGCTCCCTGGTCGGGGAACTAAGACCCCGCAGAACACACAACATGGCCAAAAAACAAAAGATGGTAGCAGAGGCCTGACAGAGTGCCTCCCAATGTGGAGACTGCGGGCACTCGACTGCATGCCTGGCCCCTCCGAGGGGATCTCTCACCTCCATCTGCCATCCACTCTCAATCCTCTTGTGCTAACAGTTGCGTTGCTTATTAATTTTCCTTTTTAAAAAAACTGGAGTGTAATTGCTTTACAATGTTGTGCTAGCTCCTGCTGTACAACAGAGTGAGCCAGCCACATGCATAATATAGCTGTAGCCCCTCCCTGCCACCCGCCCTCATCCTGCCCCTGCAGATCATCTCAGGGACCTGAGCTGAGCCCCCCGTGCTATTCAGCAGTGTCCCCCCAGCTATTTCACAGAGCCTCCCTGCGGCTCAGTGGTAAAGAATCCACCTGCCAAGCAGGAGATGCGCAGTCAATCCATGGGTTGGAAAGAGCTCCTGGAGAAGGTAATGGCAACCCACTCCAGTAGTCTTGCCTGGGAAATCCCAGGGACAGAGGAGCCTGGTGGGCTACGGTCCATGGAGTCGCAAAAGAGTCGGACATGATTTAGTGACTAAACAACAGCAAGTGTATATATTGCAACAGCTTCACAACCAGGCTCAAAGGCCTTTTTTCGTTGTTGTTCAGTTGCTAAGTTGTGTTTGACTCTTTGCGACCCCATGGACTGTTGCCTGCCAGGCTCCTTTGTCCGTGGGATTTCCCCTTTACTGCCTTCTAACTGTCCATGAAATAGAGTCCAGAAGGCTTATCTCTAATGACAGGAACCCAGCACGGCTTCTGGAACTCATCTGCATGCAATTGCTCTCTTTGGTCAAATTGGCCTCACTCCCGCCAGAGGAGGGACACACTCTGTATTTACCTTTGGTCTCTCGCCTCTCAGCCTCTGTCTCCTCCTGCGCTTTCCCCCGCAGTGCAAATCCTGCCATTCCAGCCTAATGTGATTGCTGCTAGCACCTGCTGTATTTTCCATGCTCCTGGCCTGCTCACCCTTCCTGGCTGCCCGCCCGCCTTCTGCAAACAATAATTAAGCACCTAAAGCCCTTCATAAGGTGCAATTAAAGCCTTTGATAGTAACAGCATTTGCATTCTTATTTAACATTTAAAAACTGCACATTTTATCTCACCCAACAGCCTAAAGGTTAACAGCATGGGTTTTGGCATCTAATAGCCAGCACTTGAAACTAGGCTTCTTGATAATGTACCATATGTAATCTTGGGTCAAACAGTAAGTTTTCTGAATTTTAATTTCCCGTAACGTTAGAATAATTAAAATATCCAACTCATTAGAAAGCTGTTAGTCACTCAGTTGCGTCCGACTCTGCAACTCCATGGGTAGAGATGAAATTAAATAATAAATGTCTCATTTTAACCAGGGGCCTTGTACAATAAAGTAAATGATTGGCAAATGACCACTGCTCTTATGATTATATTGATGATTATTATTTAGGGCAAAGGCTACATATTAGAATTTTTAATTGTTTCATCGCTCTTTAATTCAGCCTCACCGCAGAAAGGCCATGCAACAATCGTCTGTTAAACGAGGGCGTGAAAACGAAATCATGGCAGACCTCAGCAACTTTTAAGAAAGTCTGGCTCTATGGGCTTCCCAGGTGATGCTAGTGGTAAAGAACTCGCCTGCCAATGCAGGAGACGAAAGAGACCCGGGTTTGATCCCTGGGTCAGGAAGAATCCCCTGGAGGAGGAAATGGCAACCCACTCTGGTGTTCTTGCCTGGAGAATCCCATGGACAGAGGAGCCTGGGGGGCTGCAGTCCTTGGGTCGCAGACAGTGGACATGACTTCGAGACAGCATACATGCACCTGGTCTTTCTACTCCTGCATCTCCTTATCCCATTTCGTTTTTCAAAGCACACCTCGATCTGTCGTTTTCTTGCCCCCGCACCTCCAATGGCTCCTGATGCCTCTAAAATAAAGCTCAAACATCTCCAACTGACACTTAAGGCCTTCCATGATCTATGTCCAATCTAATCTTTGAATTTCCCTTTTTATCCATTCCATGCTGCACCCAAATGGAAATACTGCTAATCTTGTATAAGGTATGTGTTTTCTAGCCTACATGCTATTTAACACCTCAATCCCTATACCTCCTTGATCCAAATCCTACCATCCTTACATGTTTCAAGGAACAGTTCAAAAGACACTTTCCTCCATATGAAGCTTCCCTTCTGGAACATATCACTCCCAGCTCTGAATTCCTATAGCATTTTAATCTCCCGTGTCACCTAAGCCTTTCTTCTTTGTATGACAGTTATATCTATGTCCTTGTCTTTCATAGCAACTCTTTAAGGGCAAGTAAAGGATCCTGTCCTCTTTGATTCTTTAGCACTTGGCTTGGGATCTGCAATGCAACCTGAACTCAGTAAACGATGGGCAATGTGATTGGCCCAACAGAGAGAGCAAAGGCTCTTCTCGGGACTGAATTCAGACCTGGAGAAGACAGGCAAGTTCAGAGAGAAGACGCTGCCTCCTGTTTTTCGTGACATCAGGGGACCTGGGCCTGGGACCACAAGAGCGGAGGGAGTCAGAAGGCTGAGTGCAAGCTGGAGCTGCAGCCTGGGGTTTCAGAGCCTGGCGATGGCTACCCCGAACCACAGCATCACAGTTACCACGCCTGGATGGCCTTTACAGCTCGTGACCCCTCGGTATTTCTGATAACAAGGAGAAGATTCGGATGACTGGGGGATGCTGTGCTCCCTTCTTCCTCTGTCCAGCCGGCTTCTGACTTACTGTCCACCTCCCTCAGCCTGCCTGGCCCCAGAGAGGCTGACCCAAGACCGATGCAAGGGCCCCGTCTCCTGGCCTGCCCCGGCTGTGGTTACCCTGGGCTTGAAGCTCTGGGCGTGGGCCGCCCTCAGCACTGTGTGTGAGGCCCTCTTCCTCCTCTTCCTTCTCTCTCACCCTTCCCATCTCCTCCTCCTCTCTGCCTCTTCTCGTCTCCCCAGGAAATAATGCCCAGGCTGTGGTTTCAAATCTTGGTTCCATCCCTCACTGGCATTGAACCTAACTTCCCAGTTGCCTTGTCTATAACACGGGGGTGACAATAATTCCTGCCTCTTGGAGGGTCGCTGGGAGAAGCCAGTGAGTTCGTCCGTATAAAGCACTTAGCGGGATGCTGGCAAGTGGATGCGGTGCGGTGCTGTCCAGACCCCCTCAGAGGAGAGAAGGGGTCATTGCCTGAGCTGTACTTTCAGCCTGCTTGGGTTCCTGCTTGACTGAGGAGAGCTACCTTGATCACCGTCACGCTCCGTTCCCAGGGCAGCAGCCCACAGCCAAGGACCGAGGGACCCCTTGGCCCAACTCGGGATGATGGAAGAGCCATCCCTGCTCCTGAACCTCCTCTGGCACCCCGCTGGGTCTCCTGGGGCCCCCCAACTCAGCCCAACCTATCCCTCTCCTCTGTCCTGCCTCCTTTCCTTCTAGAGGCTGATCCCAAGAGCCCTTCCTAACACGCTGATCTCCATCCAAGAGAAATGTTTCCGGGGAAATCCAACTTCTGACACTGACTGGGGCTTACCCCTTGGTGGGTGTGGGCAAGGCAGGCAGGCACTTGGCACTAAGTCTGGTCCAGGTTTAAAGGCCCAAGAGGCTGGTGCCCATAGGCAGGGGATGCACCCTTGGATCCAGGGCTCAGCTGCCTCTCGGCACTGTTAGCTGTTAGGCCTGGGATGAAGGAGGGATTTAGGAGCCTGGGAAAGCTGTTGAGAAAGAGGGCTCTTCTGAGCCGAGCCTTCCTCCCGGCTCCGGGAAATGGCCTCTGTGGGAAAGAGTCAGAAAAGCAGTTCTCAGTCCCCTCTGTGATTTACACTGCAGGGCTCTGGGGAGCGGCGGGGCAGGCGGCTCTCCCTCCCTGCGAGAGAGGAGTCCCCCAAACCCCATGGTCCCCCAGCCTGAGACCGTGACCTTACTTCCCTGACAGCCTACTCCTCTTTCTGCTCAGTTTTCAGTCCTGCTTTCCGGCTGGGAAACCAGAGAAAGTCCTGTTTTATTTTCTGAGTTTTCAGAAGCATCTCTCTCTCTCCTCTTTTTAAAGACTACCTGGCTTTTCTTCCAACGCTGCGGTCCCACTTTATATACCCGTCGACAACGAACAAGCGCTCCAACTGCTCCGTATCCTTGCCACCCCTCCTTTTCCACTTCCTGCATGCTGATGGACATGCTGTGGTAGCTCACGGTGGGTTTCTTTCAGTTCGTTTGTTTATTTTTGGCTGTGCTGGGTGTTCGTGGCTGCACCTTGGCTTTCTCTAGTCTCGGTGAGCTGACTCCCCACTGTGGAGGTTTCCTCTGTTGCTGAACACAGGCTCTAGGGCGGGCTTCAGTGGTTGCAGCATGTGGGTTCAGCAGTCGTGGCTCCCAGGCTCCAGAGCACACGTGCAGTAACTGTGGTGTGCGGGCTTAGTTGCCCTGCATGTGGAATCTTCTCAGACCAGGGATCAAACCATGTCCCTTGCACTGGAAGGTGGATTCTTAATCGCTGGACCACCAGGGAAGCCCACAGAAGCATCTCCGGGTCACCCCTCCCCTCCAGCCAAGAGGCGAACTACATGAGGGTGCAGAAAGACCTGCGCCTTGAAAAGCTCTGCCTGCCCTGCTCAGCTGCTGGGCTCTGGCTGGCAGCGACACTTACTAGTGGGGACCGTGGGCATCACTTCACCAATAAACAACAAAGGCTGTGGCTTAGAAGATTCTGAACTTTTGGAAGGGTAGTCCTGGAGTGAGAGGGAAGAACCCTCCAGAAAAATGCTGTCATGGGGCAGGGTGGCGACTGGGGGCAGCCTGACCGGTCCTAACTGACTTGTATGTGCGTGTGTGTGTGTGTGTGTGTGTGTGTGTGTGTGTGTGAGTCATTCTGTCCATGGAATTCTCCAGGCAAGAATACTGGAGTGGGTAGCCATGCCCTTCTCCAGGGGATCTTCCTGACCCAGGGTTCAAACCTGGGTCTCCTGCATTGCAGGCAGATTCTTTACCGTCTGAGCCACCAGGGAAGCCCAATTGACTTGTACACATGACAAACCAGGGGCCCAGTATTCATAGCTCCTGCCTTTTCTAGAGAAGTCAGAAATTCAGGGTTTTCAAATTTTCAAATTTTGTGTTTTATGTTTTGTGTTTTTTCAAATGAAGTCTCTTAAATTTAAAATGTTGCCTACAAATTAAAAAAATCTCAAAAATCACTGAAAAGCAATAGTGTCTGAGAGCCAAATTGCCTGGCTGTGCTTTTGTGGTCTGCTGGCCCCAGGTGAGGGGATGCCCTCCTCGGCTGCCCTCAGGCCCCTGCAGTCTCCCCGCAGCCTCGCTGTGTGGGCTTACGGCACTCTCCAGCGATGGCAATGCCCACCCCAGTGCCCGTCAGTACAGTGCAGACTTCATCGGAGTTGGCCCTCACGATTTTCTGCTGTGAGGTCAGAGAGGCTATCAGCCCACATGGCAGCTAAATGGAAGATCCAAGACCAGAACCCAGAACCCAGGTCTGCCTGGTTGCAAAGCCAGAGCTGACTCTTCTACATAGCTTCCAAGACGACCTCAGGGTTTCTGCAAAGTGGAACAGCAGTTCTGCGTGGAGGGGAGGTGGGGGCCCCAGGGATTCACCCATCCGCTCTGGGGTACCACAGGGTGAGTGGTCAGGCGACCCTGTTGCTCCTTATTCCCACACTCCTCTCTTCGGCAGCACAGACAGAACATCTCAAAGTGTTAGCCGCTCAGTTGTGTCCAACTCTGTGCGACCCCATGGACTATAGCCCACCAGGCTCCTCTGTCCATGGGATTCTCCAGGCAAGAATACTGGAGTGGGTTGCCATGTCCTTCTCCAGGGGATCTTCTTAACTCAGGGATCAAACTTGGGTCTCCTACACTGCAGGCATATTCTTTACCATCTGAGCCACCAGGGAAGCCTCGTTGGACATTTTATTTACATAGTCTCAAAGTGTTAGTCACTCAGTCGAATTGTTTCTGGGTCAGTCTAACTGGACTTCAAGCTCCTTGAGATGCCTGTACACCATCTTTATCCCCAAGCCCTCAGGGAAATCTTACAGAATAGATGTTTACTAAATGGCTGTTGGGCTTCCGTCATAGCTCAGTCAATAAAGAATCCGCCTGCAATGCAGGAGACCTGGGTTTGATTCCTGGGTCAGGAAGATCCCCTGGAGAAGGGGATGGCAAACCACTCCAGTTTTCTTGCCTGGAAAATCCCACAGACAGAGGAGCCTGGCGGGCAACAGTCCACAGGGTCACAAAGAGTCAGACACAGAGGAGCGACTAAACCACCACCACCACCAAATAGCTGTTGAACACAGCTGAATTAGACGCACTGGCTCATGCAACTCGCACTTTCCCTAGAGGCACTGGATGCTTCTCCTTGTCTGAGCCCTGCCTCATTCCACCTCTTCCAGAATGACCCCAAAGCCCCTGTTTCTCCTCTAAAATCACAACAGGTGCTGTCTTCAACTCTCTGGTAAGTAGCACTTAGTACTTGGAAGGTTCTTAAAATATGTTGGTTGAAGTCAACAGATACTGAGCAGCTAAGGTTCGAGTTTGAATTCATATCTCGATTTCCCAAGTGGAGGGAAGCCCTTTGGGGTCAGGGTCTGTGTTCTCCCTATTCTGCACTCCTCGGAGCAGAGCTCTGGGTGCAGCTTTGTAAGTTATGCCCTGACAGGAGGAGAGATGGGAACCTGAAATCCAGCCCATGAGCCGTCAAGGCCCTGTGCTAGTCTGGAGGAAGGAAGGAGAGCTTTTTTTCCTTAAGAAAAGAGGGGATGTCTTTTCATCATTCTTTTAAACTCCCCATAGCAGGTGGCGCTAGGAGTAAAGAATCCGCCGGCCAATGCAGGAGACACAAGAGAAGTAGGTTCGATTCTTGAGTCAGGAAGATCCCCTGGAGAAGGGATAGGCTGCCCACTGTAGTATTCTTGGGCTTCCCTGGTGGCTCAGACAGTAAGGACTCTGCCTGCAGTGTGGGAGACCTGGGTTCTATCCCTGGGTTGGGAAGATCCCCTGGAGTAGGGCATGGTATTCTTGCCTGGAGAATCCAATGGAGAGAGGAGCCTGGTGGGCTACAGTCCATGGGGTTGCAAAGAGGGGGCAAGACTGAGTGACTGAGCATGCGTGCGTGCATGCACGCACACACACACAGAGAGCTCACACACACACACAGAGCTCACACAGAGGCACCACAGATGTCAGTGCAGACCCCATGACTCTGCCCCTGGCACAGGCCTGGTATCTGAAAGATGCTCATCAGGTCCCTCTACTAAGTTCATTCAGTTCAGCAAGCATCTACTGAGCACCTACAGGGGACAAGTCTCTCCATGGCTGAACTGTCCAGGAAGGAGGAAAGATTACACAGGGCAGGCTGGAGTTAACTTTCCATCAGGTGAGCTGGCTCCCCTTAATGAGCTCAAGATTTCATTATACATTCATCCTGACACACCCTGGAAGCTTGCTTCTTCTGAGACTGGGGCCAAACCCTGCAGGGTCAAGACCTGCCTGTAACCAGAGTCTAAGAAGACAAGCAGGAAAGAGGAGCACCAGGCACTTCACGTGCGTGACTGCATACTCAGTCTGGTCCGACTCTTCACAACCCCATGGACTGTAGCCCTCCAGGCTCCTCTGTCCACGGGATTCTCCAGGCAAGAACACTAGAGTGGGTTGCCATGCCCTCCTCCAGGGGATTTTCCCGTCCCAGGGATCGAACCCGAGTCTCTTCCATCTCCAGCACTGGGATGTGGATTCTTTACCACTGAGCCACCTGGGAAGCCCCAGGGCACATTACACCCAGATGGAAATGTTCCATCCGAGCTCTTCACTGAGGTCAGGACTGGAATCCAAGGGCCCTGGCTGTGGCGCCAACCTGGCTCCCAAGAGCCAAGGTCCTGTCCTCCTTGCTGTGGTTCTGAACCCCACCACGCACCCAAGAGGGCCAGAAGTGGGTGGAGCCCAGGAGAAGGGTTAGAGAGAAGCTGCGCTTGGTGCCTGGTGGAGGGAGGCGGCCCAGGGAACGGGCTGGGAGCGAGGGAGGGAGAAAACGACTGTCAGCCTCTCAGCAACTGGGTGAGGTCTGCTCCAGTCCCTCCCCTGCTCATGTGCCAGAAACGCCCCCACCAGGCAGCCAGGAGATGTTCTGTAATTCTGCTTCAACCATTTGTTTGCAGGGGCTTCCCAGGTGGTGCGCAGGAGACCTAAGAGATGCGGGTCCTTCCTGGGTCTGCAAGATCTCCTGGGGCAGGGCGTGGCAGCCCACTCCAGTATTCTTGCCTGGAGAATCCATGGACAGGGGAGCCTGGTAGGCTACAGTCCATGAGGTCGAAAGAGTCAGACAGGACTGAGCAACTAAGCAACAAAAATAATGTACCAGCGCTGTAACGGGTGCTGGGAGCATAGCAGTGGGCCACAGAGAGACATCCTGTCCTGGGCGCCCGATAAGCTGATGGGATCTGACCCATTAAGTATATTCCTTTCAGATACAATCTTTACAAATTTCAAATACAGGATTATAGAATCATAGACGTGAAGAGACAACAGAGGAGATATTCCTTTAGCCCAATGCCTTTCTGCCCTCGGCTGAGGTTCACACCTCTTTTACAATACATCAAGTGATCATGCGGTCCCTCCTTGGATACCTCCAATAGTAGGTGATTTACAGTCCACAGGGTCACAGAGTCGGACATGACTGAATCGACTTAGCACACACGCATGCATGGCGTCATTCAATAAGATTTGTTTGCAGAAGTGATGGTGATGTTAGAACCCAGAGTCCCTGAAATCTTCCACAAAAGTCCCCACGAGAAGAGATCTGGCTACACAGCCAGAGGCTAACGATTTTCTTCAAAGCTGCACTGATATTGCCTTTTATATTATATCATTTATTATATAAAAAATACTTTTCTCCTTAAATGTTTTCAGTAAAACTGGAAACAGTGCCAGGTTCATTTTGTCACTCTGCACATACATCCCTTCTCTCCCACACTGTTCCCCCACCCAACACATACACTGCTCTGCACACCCAGGTGTGAAGATGTTGCTCATCATAAACCTTTTCTCTTGGTGCAGAATGTCCCTGCCCTCCATCCTAGTCCCTCCAATGCCTGACTGTCCAAATTCTACCCCTCAACTCAATGCTTTGCTCCAATGTCACCTCTTCCATGAAGTCTTCCCAGATTACCCTGACTGAAAGGAAACTCTTTGAACAGCCCCAGCTCTTCTGTGTGCCTCATTAATCTCTGATCAAGTTCCACCTGTTAGTCTTTTGAGTCTCTCTCTCTTACTTTTCTCATGAAAAGTTAGCTACTTGAGAAGAGGGTCCATGCTGGATTTTACCTGAACCCACGATGGAAAGCAGCAGTGAATATTCAGCTAGTACTCAATACATGCACTAGTACTACTATTAATAATGATGACGATGATGACAGACAGTTTCACAAGGGTATCTGGTTAATGCAAGCCTTCACTCCATGGTGCATTTGTGCTTGTCTATAACTGGACTATGGTCTGGGACTGGGGGAATGGATTTGGTGTCCTGTCTTCAGTGTTGCAATGGCCCCTTTTACAGTTCAGAATGACTAGCGCAGGCTGAAAGGATTCATCCAACAAGAGAGCAATAGCAAAGAAAGCAGGATCATACCTTAATATCGTCTTCAGGCCAAGAGTTCAGCATTGTTGCGAGGTGGCCCTTGTCATGAATGGTGATAAACAGCCCACTAGGAAAAATAAAGCACACGCACACAGACAGACCAGTCAGACCAGGAACACAGCAGGGACCACAAGTACTGTGTATCACTGTATCACTTAATTTTGGCCACAGATCTGGGCTGAGGGGGTCCCCGTTCAAAGTCCAACTAGTTTACAGGACCCTGCACTGGGCTTCCTTCAACTGCTCCCCACAGGGGAAGGTCTCCATGGGGCCAAGGGATGTATCTACCTGGAGTCTGTGCTCGCCGCAGCCTGTACCTTTCTTCCCCTAGACCAGGCACCCAGGACCCCAGAATTATCTCCCTGAGTGGTCCCAGGCTGCCTTCAGGGGCTGTGTGGGCCTCTTCTCTGGGCACCCCCTTCCAAGGACAGACCACACTGCAGTGGGTGGGTCCCCGAGCCTGGGGCCATGCCTGGAATTGGACGTGTGGGCGGTGATGTTCAGATACATGTCCACATGGTCCCTTGCCGTGGAGGATGGAGCTGGGGACAGAAAGGGGCGGGCTGCCAGCCACGAGCCTATTTCCTCTGTACTACTTGAATCTGAGAATTCTAAATTCAAACTTGGCCTTCCAGACCATATGAAGATATATCTGTAAAGTAGGAGGATGAAACATATTTTACTTGACAGTTTGTTGGCTTGACTTTGAACTTTTAATGTTTGGACCTAAGTCTGTGGATATGAATCTCCTGTCCTGGGATCAGTGGTGAGAAGACAAGTGTGCCTGGTGGGGAGGTTGTGGGTGGTGCAGAGGATGACAAGTGGTCTGGACCACTTCTTCCCCACCCCCCCCCCCTTTTTTTTTTTTTGACCAATGCACCCAAGAGAGAGAGGCTCCTTTGAGTTGTGAAGTACCCAGGCCCAAACACTCAGTCTGTTTTTGCCAGTGTGAGAGGGTTGGGGAAGTGTGTGGTAGAAGTGTGGTTCCCTGTTCTGCTTGCCCTGCCTAAATCAGAGTGCTTCCCCCAAATGGCAGCCCCGGCTTCACCAGCTGCTTGGATTCTGTGACCCATTACTGAAGTCATGCCCTCGTTAACACTGTAAACACCATGGCCCTGTTCTTCGGTCCTACCGTCTTGTGAAACCCTCACCCTTAAGAAAACCCACTTTCCGCTCCCTGTGCCTTCCCAGCCAGGCCGCCGAGGGCAGATGGAGACAGCCCTGCTACAGGGCAGACTGATCGCCCCCACCATCCACTCTCGGCATCAACCCAGACTCTCAGCATTGACCGGTCTCCATGCCTACAGTGTTTCTCTGATCAAAATTCACTCTTCACTCTTCGCAAAGACTGTTTTAACTTCTTTGCTCTCAGACCTCCAACTGCCTCACCTTTCCCCTCACTGCCCTAGTGACCGTGTCTGTGATGTCACAGGAAGCATCTCTTGTCAGTTTTCCACCAGCAAACCTATACACTTCTGTATCTACAGCCAATCCCCCCATTGCAGTGATAATTACAGAGCCTGAAACAGACAGAAACTGGAGAGGAATCTGCCTCTGAGAGCAGGAATTATACCCTTTGAGATTTGCCAATCTGTGGCTTTTGCTTGAGGGCAGTCTAACACACAAGTAACCTGGGGCAGCAGAAAGCCTCAGTCCTACTAGTTTGAGGTGTCAGAGAAGTGAGTTACAGCTGGTAGAGCACTCAGAAAGTGAAGGGGAAAGTTCTGGAAGGGAGGGAGATGCAGAAAGGATGAACATCCAAGTTTGTGTATAAAACCTGCCCAAATAACTGGCTGATGATTCAACTATACATACCCAAGGGTCTAGCAAAAAAAACAAACAAACAAAAAAAAACTTCAGCTGGACACTGAAAGAATCCAGCAGAGATTTCCACTGCTGCCCATCAGTAGGGACAGTTTGGAACTTGAGTCCAGCCTACTTAGACTCCAAAATCACTGTGGATGGTGACTGCAGCCATTAAATTAAAAGAGGCTTGCTTCTTGGAAGAAACGTTATGACAAACCTAGACATCACATTAAAAAGCAGAGACATCACTTTGCCAACAAAGGTCTGTATAGTCAAAGCTATGGTTTTTCAGTAGTCATGTACGGCTGTGAGAGCTGGACCATAAAGAAGGCTGAGCACCAAAGAACTGATGCTTTTGAACTGTGGTGTTGGAAAAGACTCTTGAGAGTCTCTTGGACTGCAAGGAGATCCAACCAGTCAATCCTAACAGAAATCAACCCTGAATATTCATAGGAAGGACTGATGCTGAAGCTCAAGCTCCAATACTTTACCACCTGATGTGAAGAGTGGATTTCTTGGGAAAGACCCTGTTGTTGGGAAAGACTGAGAGCAGGAGAAGAGGGTGGCAGTGGATGAGACGGTTGGATGGTATCACCCGAATCCACCGACGTGAATTTGAGTAAACTCCGGGAGATAGTGAAGGAAAGGAAAGCCTGGCGTGCTGCAGTTCCTGGGGTCACAAAGAGTTGGACACGACTCAGCAACTGAACAACAACAACAAAAATTAAAATTACTCTTCTGAGAAACAAAACAATCCGGAGTTCACAGAATTCAGGGCACAGAGAGGTCTATTATAATAGCCTGCTTACTTTATCTATGTTAGACACCATCCATAGTAAAAAATTTAAACAAACTAAAACAAGAAAAACACCACTGAACTCCAAACTATTCTTGACTTCCACGTTCCTTGCCAAGGCGGTTTCTTCCTTCTCCTCCCTCCCATAGCTAAACTTCTTGGAAGCGCTGTCTACACGAGCCGCTTCCATTTTCCCATCTTCCACTGAAACGTGTCGTTACTTAATAATGTGCAGCCAACACTGCTCGTGCCAAGGCCCCGGACGACGTCCACTCCAGAAATACAAGCAGCTTTCTGGCCGTCGTCTCCTTTGTCTTCTCAGCAGCATCTGACACTTTGAGCGCCTGGCTTCGGTGACTCCGCTCCCGTGGTTTTTCCTCTACCTCTCAGGCTGCTCCTTCTTAGGACATTCCTGCCGGATCGTCCCCCCACTAGGTGTTAGAGCTCCTCCTGAGTTTGCACTGCCCCATTCGCCTTCTCACTCTTCCTCTTTCTCTATATGGTCTCATCAGTGTCCAAGGCTTTTGGCCAGTGACTCTCAAAGATCTGCAGGCCAGAGCTTTTCATTTTTGGTACTACTGACGTTTTGAGTGGGATAATTCTTTGCTGTGGAGGGTGGGGATGTCGTGTGCGCTGTAGAACGTTGGGCAGCGTCCCTGTCTCTACCCACTAGATGCCAGTAGCATCCCCCACACTGCTGTGAGAGCCAAAAACCTCTCCAGACATCGGTGAATGTTCCCTGGGGAGAAAATGTGCCTCTGAGTTTAGAGCCATTGTTCTAGACATTTATTCAACTGCCTGCCTGCCATCTCCCTTCATATGTCTCAAAGGCACTTTAAACTTCACCTGTCCAAAACCAAATTATGATCTAAACGTGCATCTCTATGAGTCAAAGACAAGACAAAAAAACTCAAGACAAACCTGATTCTCCTCTCCTGCTCCCTTTCGCAGTGACTATTTCCCTCAGGCATGTAGTTTAACAATCCCAGAGCCCTGGAAGCATCTTCGACACTGTCCTTTTTCCCTTCTATGTAACCCCTGCCAAGTCCTTCACGTCTGCTGTGGAATTACCTCCTGGTTCATACACTTCTTTCACCCATGACACCACTGACCTGGTCCAGACTCCCAGTACAGCTGTTCCCTAAAGCACCACAATAACTCGGTGACATCCTCTCCTCCTAATCTAGTATCTACACAAAAGAAAGAGCGATGCTCTTGAAATCAAAGCCTTACTGTGTTTTCGGCTATGCCTCTCAACTTGCAGGCTCTTAGTTCCCTGATAGGGACTGAACCTGGGCCACGGCAGTGAAAGCACCAAGTCTAACCACTGGACCACAGAAAACTCCAAAACCTTACTTTGTTATCCCCTGTGATAAATATGCTTCATGTCTTTCCACGGTTCTTGGGACAAAGACTCAAGTCCTCAGCCTGGTCCACCTACAAGGCCCTGTGTGGTCTGGCCCTTGACAACTTCTTCACTTTATCCTTATTTCTTTCTCTAGTCACTGACCACGCTGGCCTTCTTTCCATTCCTCCACGTGTCAAGACTGTCTTAGTCCGTGGCCAGTTCACACACTGTTCCCTTTGTCTGGCAGCCCTGGTCTCTGCATTCTATCAATATGCTTAGTTAATTCCTACTTATTTTTCAGATGACTTCCAAGTCAAATTTGGGGCTCTTTGTTATAATTCTCAAGTATCCCATCCTTACACACACAAACCTATTGCAGTTATTTATGTGGTTATTTAGTTAAATGCTACTCTCATTAGACTGTAAACTTCACTGGGGCAAGGCAAGCATTTACTCTCTTGTTGTTGACCACTGTATACCTAAACCTAGTCCATAATAGATACTCATACATAATTTTTGAAGAAATGAGTAAGTGAACTACAAGGATGGTTAAAGGTTGAGTGATGAAGATGAAACGTATAGAGTTTGGTATAAGTTGGGTGTAAGTTGGAGTGAAAGAAACTTTCATGTGGCCTATGTTGTATCATGCTCAAGGGATCAGTGTGCTGGGCTTGGTGGTACTGGGCTGTGCTTGTGGCTCAGAGCAGGGAAATACATCTATGAAGGCAGTGGACAGGCCAGTGGGGAGACAAATTCCAGAGCCTAAGACTTGGGAGTTGCCAGGCTCTTTCCACCATGTTGACTGGGGACAATGTGGGTCTTCGAATTAACTTACTCATTAGGTTTGAGAGCAAGTTCCAGGAATTTTCTGGGCTACTCTAAAATGACCATAGGGCACTTAGTTGTATCCATCAAGACAAAAACAAGAATCAGATTGGTTTCCTGGAACTTGTTGCTAAAGATCATCTCTATGCAGTTTGAGTTTGGAAAAAAATCATACTGTGTTGATAGTAATGAACTTCAAAGACTTCCCTGGATGAGAGAAACAGTCACACATGGTGGGCATCCTGAAGTTTAAATACTGGTACGTGCCTTGGGGTCTTCCCCAGTGGCTCAGTGGTAAAGAACCCACCTGCAGTGCAGAAGACACTGGTTCAATCTCTGGGTGGGGAAGATCCCCAGGAAGAGGGCATGGCAGCCCACTCCAGTATTCTTGCCTGGATAAGCCCATAGACAGAGAAGCTTGGTGGGCTACAGTCCACGCGGTCACAAGAGTAGGGCAAGACTGAAGTGACTTAGCATGCACGCACGCATCTGCCTTGGTGTCAGCAGCAGGGTAAGCGGGCCAAGTTGAGCCTGTATGCCTGGGACCTTTCAGAGAAGCACTCTCTCTATTTCCAACCAGCTGCTGCTCTGAGGTTTGGCCTGAGGAGGCCTTGTTAGGGACTGTGACTCTTCGTTAGCTTCTATTTTTCCACAGCCGCAGTTCTGATATTCATAAGCAATTTCCGCACCCCTCCCCGGCCAGGTCGTCTGGAACTAGTCACGTGGAACAACAATGCTAACAAAGGGGCCCATTCTTTCCAGCTGGAAAAACCAGGTCTCAGCCCAAGGCTCACTGATGACTCACCGGGTGACCTTGGGGAAGTCATTTACTCATGTTAATTAATTCTTATGACGCATTCCTGGCCTCTAGAAGTTCTTAACCCTGACCTGTTTTGGAAATGTCCCTTAGAGCCAAACAACTCCTCTTCTCAACATTACTTTTTACAAGATAGAGGCTTAGTAATGATATTTAGCAAAAAGCTCACATGTTAAGATTCAGGCACCATTTTAGACCTTAGCAGAGCTCTCAAGTGATTAATTCTAAACACAGGAAAAGTATGATTATGGAAATAATTGGCTACATTAAAATAGGCTCTCTTTGTGGCAGATAAGAAGAGGGTGGAGGGACATTTCAAATGATTGTTTTTAAACTGAGATTTGAGCTACAAAAATTTCAAAAGATGACTTTTTTTTCCTTTTTTGCATATATAATTTTATGCTCTGCAGGGATCACAGTGCAAAAATAAAACTGAAATATATTAACAGCTTTTAATGACTTCTCAAAGTGCATTTCCATTTATTACATAACTCACAGCTACCAAGCTTCCCCAAAGGATTGCCCTGGAAGAGGATTTTGAGATATCCAGTCCAAAGACCTCACTATATAAACGAGGACATGGAAATTCAGAGAGGTGAAGTGATTTCCCTGAGGTCACACAGCTCACAAGAGGCAGAACCTACCTGAACCAAGATGCTGAGTCCAGTGTTCTTTCTGTTGCCCCAGACTGCCTATTCTTTCCAGAGACCTAGTTCCCAATGAAGAGCTAGGGACTTGGACCAAAACAGGAGCATCATAGATGCTCATTGGAACTACTGATGAAAGATTTCTCTTGATGTATGTTGGTGAGGAAGTAAAATGTGCAGAGTGAGGGATTATGAGGTTAAACAAATGGACTGTGGGTTCCAGCGGGATCCTAGGGGGAAATCCTTTGCCCATCCCTCCACTTCCTACCTAAACTGCATCCAGACCAGCTCAAAAAGTAGGTATTTCCAGGGAAGAAGACCTCTTAGATGCCCTCAGCAACCTATTTTCAGGTTTAACTACTTCCACTCAAAGGATGGGGCGGGCATTAGTTTTTCCAGCAATACATGGTGATGGGGTTGGTTCTTATCTCTGCCGTCATGAGGTTCTGACCAAATGAGAAACGCAGACGCTCACTTCTCTGCCTTCCTTCTTAGTGGCTTCAGGAAGAATACTTCAGTGCCTGGGAGGGGCACTGACCCACACCTGCTCAGTCTCACCAGAGATCTCTGGCCCATGCAGTCCTGGGCACTGGCAAGGGGATTTTCAGGGATTACTTCCAATAAAACAGATCACTAAGAGTGATGAGGGTGCAAGCGACTCCAGAGAAGTTCAGAGAAATGGCAGGGGGAGGTGGCAGAGAGGAGGGGTTAAATATATGTGCTCTGTGGCCGCAGCACCAGGGTTCAGAGCCTGCCTGCCTTCGCTCCTCACTGGCCGAGTGGCTGTGGACAGGTCGCCCTTCCCCAAGCTGCAGTTCCTTACCTGTACGGTGGAGAACCTGACCGAGCTGCTTCATGCCTGTTAGAAGGATCAACTGCGACAATGCATATTCAAGGAGTTTACTATGGCCCCTGCTGGTGTGCAGTCAGTGCCCAACAAATGGCAGCTCTAACAGTTGCTGGGTTGGCGTAGTTAGTGGTTAGGAGTGCAGGCTGGGGCGTCAGCACCCAGATGCTGGCAAGATGCCCAGCGAGGAACTGCTCATAGTAAGTGCTCAGTAAACACTCAGAGCTAATTATTCATTCATATTTTAGTGAGACTTCTACCAAGTCAATGTGCGTGCTTGTCAGGAACTAGGGTTGACAGTTCAGTGTGCCTTTGGTGAAACAGGAAGGCAATCAAAGTTTGGTAGAAAATCTTGCAGGATGAGGGTCACCGAACGAGGGCAAGACAGAGTTCTTTGGTGATGCACTGTTGGGACTAAAAGTTTCCATGTTCCCTGCAAGAGCTAGTGTTCAATAAGGATGAGATCAAGGGCAGCTGGAAAGGGAATACACGTCACGGAAGAGCAATATTCATCCTCTCTGTCATTCAACCATCCATTCGCTCATCCACTGAACAGGCTCTTTGATATCTCTGGAACCCTGTTTAGCCCTTTATGTACATCATCTTATTTCTCACACAAAGCTCTCAGATGGGCTTCCTCCCCATCTCTATAGATGAGATTCAGATGGAAGTGATGTGAAGGCAGAGGTGAGGTTTAAACAGAGGATTCTTGGAAGTTTGGAAACATGGCTCCTTCATGCGTGTGATTTGGGACCAGTCATTTCAACTTCATGGCAAATAGATGGGGAAACAGCGGAAACAGTGGCTGGCTTTATTTTTCTGGGCTCCAAAATCACTGTAGATGGTGATTGCAGCCATGAAATTAAAAGACACTTACTCCTTAGATGGAAAGTTATGACCAACCTAGACAGCATATTAAAAAGCAGAGACATTACTTTGTCAACAAAGGTCCGTCTAGTCAAGGCTATGGTTTTTCCAGTGGTCATGTATGGATGTGAGAGTTGGACTATAAAGAAAGCTGAGCACCTAAGAATTGATGCTTTTGAACTGTGGTGTTGGAAAAGACTCTTAAGAGTCCCTTGGACTGCAAGGAGAGCCAACCAGTCCATCCTAAAGGAGATCAGTCTTAGGTGTTCTTTGGAAGGACTGATGCTGAAGCTGAAACTCCAATACTTTGGCCACCTGATGTGAAGAGCTGACTCATTGGAAAAGACCCTGATGCTGGGAAAGATCGGGGGCAGGAGGAGAAGGGGACGATGGAGGATGAGATGACTGGATGGCATCACTGACTCTATGGACATGGGTTTGAGTGGACTCCGGGAGTTGGTGATGGACAGGGAGGCCTGGCGTGCTGCAGTTCATGGGGTCGCAGAGTCAGACATGACTGAGCGACTGAGCTGGACTGGCTTCAGCTCTCCGTGTCTCAGTTTTCCCTTCAGTAAAGTGGGAACGGTGGCTTCTCCATTACGGAGTGACCGCGAGGACCAAGCAAGGTGAGTTCACACACTCTGTACACTGTAAAGGCCTGCAGACATGTGAATCCTTGTAGCTGTCTGACCTTGGGACAGGTCAGATAGCTGTGAGAATCCTGGGAGTTCTATGGGGATTCTGAGCAGGGGCGGGGCCTCTCTGGTTTCCTGGCGGCCCCTTCTGGCTGAATGGGCTAGTATTTTGGGTGCCAATTTGCTCTAGGTCTGTTTCAATCTTCTCTCGGTGAGAAGAAGCCACCCTCCCCCACAACCCTGAACCCTACCCAGAATGCGGCCACGTGAGACGCTGCCGTGATGGCTGGTGTGATGCTCTTGGCCTATTCTGGGGCACAAAAGGGGGCAGGAAGGCGGGGAGGTCCAGGGAGCACTGGGCCTGGCTCCGCTGAGACGCACAGGCACTTCCGGCTTTTGAGTGAATGCAGGCGGCCCGGGGAACCCCTGGGCGCTGAGCACCCTGCAGGGAGCTACGGTAACCTGAGTGCTCATCAAGGCTAAAGACTCCTCTGAGCAATCAGAGCAGACGCCCTTGGCTGCTCCTGGTGCTGTGATGACGGGCCTCTGTCTGAGAGGCGCTCACAGGGATCTCTCACGTTAACAGCCCTTAACTGAAACAAGAAAAAAAACCAAAAATAACTTTGGCTTCTGATTACTTTCCCCAAGTTTTTCCTGTTTACTTCAGGGAAACAATTTTAAAATTTCAGGAAAGAAAAAAATAAATATATACATAAAGAATCCAGCAAGCTGCCAACCTATGGAATCAGGGCTTAAATGAATATATGCCCTGCTTTACAGAACATTCCTGAAAAGTTGTGAGTTGTGTCCACCTCTTTGAGGCCCTATGGGCTATAGCATGCCAGGCTCCTCTGTCCATGGGATTCTCCAGTCAAGAATACTGGAGTGGATTCCCATGCTCTTCTCTAGGGGATCTTCCCCACCCAGGGATCAAACCTGGGTTTCCTGCGCTGAAGGCGGATTCTTTACTGCTGAGCCACCAGGGAAACAAAATACACCTAAAACAATACTGTATGTGTATTTGGGAGGTTACTGTTTAAAGGGAGACTGCAGAGAATTGTCCAGGAACATAAATCACTGTCCCCTGGTTTACAGCTTTCACAAATTTGGACCTTCCTACTTTGGTTTCTAGAAATAGAACCCAGGTTCCTTCTCAGCCGATGCTCGGACAGCAGGGCCTGAGCCGGAGTGGCTGGAGACAGCGCGCAGCCCTCTCCCGAACGGAGTTCTGGGCTAAATATGTGGCCAGGGAAGGGAAAGCATTCGTGCCTAACAAAAGTGAAATACCTCTTTTATTCTCGCACGTACTTAAACTCATTTGGCCCAGAAGACATGTTTGCTCCAGGTCTGACCTGACACTTAGGGGCGCGAGTGGAAAGCTAGTCTGTAATTCACCGTCTGCTCCTTCACTGGGGCCGTCGGCACTGTTCCAGAGGAGGCCACCGCAGGACCCGGCGCTGGAGTGGGGATGACGCTGAGCACAGGCCCCGGGTGACCCATGGGTCATGATGCAGAAGCAGCGAGTAGGCTTTCAGGGCTGCGTGTTCCACAGCATCACCTAGCCACGGCCCACGCTGTGCCACAGCATCCTTCAGAGGTGCCCGCGACGTAAATCGAGATACTGGTGCTCTGGGTAAAGCAGAGGTAAGAGCCTTCCGTCTTGGAGGATCTTCTCATTACTCTTCATCTCAGCAATCACTGTTCCTACAGCAGAGCTCAGGCAGTGACAGCAGAGGAGAAGAATTCCTATTTGGAGCCGGTGCTATGGCACTGCAGGTTAGCGGCTGTTATTTAGAACAGTACGTCTTCGGTGCACAGCTCCTCCCTTGAAACAGCATGTTCTACGAGGGCAGGATGACATCGGTCTTGTTCACGCTGTAACCCTGGGGGCTCAGCATAGCACCTAGCACACAACGGGTGGTCCGGAAGACAAATACGTGTTGGGTATGCTGAGCGGTCCAGAATGTGGGTGCTGAAATGAGACAGAGCTGAGCCTTTATGTTTTTAGTTAGAAACAGGGCATACAATAACACCTATCTCAACGTGTTTCTGTGAGGATTCAATGAAATAACAGGTCAGGCAGAGGGATAGTGCTTGGCGTGCAGTAACCACTCGCAAATGGTGGCTGATACTGGTTACTTAGACTAGGAAGCTATAACATATCCAAATATTTTCTGGGTGACAGAAAATACCAAGCCAAGAAATTAAAACAATTCAGAATTGAATTGTGTGCCTCCCTCTAAAAAGACATACTAAAACCTTAACCCCTGGTACCTTCTGTGGAAATAGGGTCTTTGCAGATGTCATTAAGATGAGGTCATTAGGTTGTTTCCATGTCCAAGCTATTGTAAATAGCGTTGCAATGAACATTGGGGTGCATGTGTCTTTTGGAATTATGGTTTTCTTCAGGTAAAATAATAATAATAAAAAAAGATGAGGTCGTTAAGGAGGTCTTTCACTCAAAATGGGGTTTCCCACATGGCTCAGCAGAAAAGAATCCGCCTGCCAATGCAGGAGACACAGGAGTCATGAGTTCAATCCCTGGGTAGGGAAGATCCTCTGGAGCAGGAAATGGCAACCCGCCCCAATATTCATGCCTAGAAACTTCCATGGGTAGAGGAGCCTGATGGGCTACAATCCATGGGGTCACAAAGAGTCAGACACGACTCGGTATACACACACTCCATCCAAAATGACTGGTGTCTTTATGAAAAGAGGCGAAGATGGAGACATACGGGGAGAAGAAGGCCCTGTGGTGATGGAGGCAGAGGTTGGAGTGGGGTGTCTACAAGCCAAGCGATGTCAGGGACCACTGGCAAACTACAGGAGCTAGTGGGAAGGACTCTCCTCTACAGATCTCAGAGAGACCTCGACTCTGTCGCCACTTGTCAGGCTTGCAGCCTCCAGAACTGTGGGACAATGAATTTCTGCTGTTTTCAGCCACTCTGTTTGTGGGCCTTTGTTACAGGGAAGCTAGTACACCAGTCTCCAATTTTTGTGCAGTGCCTACAGCCAGGGGTGATCCTGATTTCTTCT
Organism: Budorcas taxicolor; assembly: GCF_023091745.1. NCBI lineage: Eukaryota > Metazoa > Chordata > Mammalia > Artiodactyla > Bovidae > Budorcas > Budorcas taxicolor. Next base: position 9,578,464 of record NC_068934.1, on the reverse strand, counting down.
CTGAACCTGTCTTAAAACAGTCTGTTGGGATTTTGTCAGGGCAAGTGCAGGAGAGGTTTCCTCCCACTGGCAAAGGCCTGTAAATGACAACGCTATCTCCACTTTTCATCAGGAGCCAGAAAATTCTCTTGAATTTTAGAATTCAGTTACACCGAGAAAGAAAAACAAAGATAACGCTCACTTAAGAGAATGCTTTTTCTTGAGAAAAAGACTCTTAGCCCTTATCTCCCCCTGCAGAGGAGGGACCCTCAGAAGTTTCCTAAAATAGAAGTGAGAGAGGAAGAAAAAAAAAAACCCAACAAAACCCACTCAAAGAGACAACATTCATTTAGGCTTCCTGGCACCAAGTCCAACAAAAAAAGGAGGACTTAATTAAAGCAGGGTCAGTGACATCAGGCAAACCACCGAGGCCCGGCTCAGGAGGAGGGAGGTGAACTTTCAATTTGGGAACAAAGGCTCGCTGTTGCCACGGAACCACCATTCCGCACATTTTTGGCAGCAAGGAAACCTGGCCTCCGAAAGCACGCAAGAGGCTCTTTTTAAAGCCTAGCAGCAGCCTCCTGGTCTCAACAGCACAGCTGGAGAAAGTAGGTCGGAGAAGTCCCAGGGCCTGGAGGCCCAGCACCTGGCGAAGCAGAGGCTGAGGATGCGGCGAGGTAGCCGCCCTGCTGGGAGGAATGTAAGCATCACGTTCTCCTCTGGTTCTGCGAAACGTCCGCCCGCGGGGGAGTGTGAATAAAGGTGCGGGGAACACCTATCCGTGGCAGGTCACTCACAAGCCTGCCTGGGTTTTAGTTTCCATCTCGAGGGACGTTTTGACTCTTAACCCACTGAACCATAGCTCACCTGCCGGCCCTCCTGCCGCCCCTGCTGTTGTTTCCCCTTGTCTCCCTCGGAGGCGGGCAGGTGTCCCCTCCCACCCTGAGATGGCCCCCTTTCCTCCTGGCCCTCCAAGATGACAGTAAGGGAGGGTGCCTGCCTTCGCAGTGAGGCATAAAGGCGTGAACTGGAGTTCCAACCGGGCCACTCGACTCCGGCAGCGGGGCTGGGGCGGGCGGGGCTTCCTTGAGGGTACCGCCTGCCGTGCCCCTGGCTTCATGCATCCAGCTTTAAGCAGCCAGCATAGTGCTGGGATCCTGGGAAATAAGGAAGAATGGGACTTTACCTCTGATCCAGTGGAGTTTTTTGTTCTAGGCAGACTAGGAAAGAAAAGAAAATAGAGTATAATGGGCAACAATGGAGATTCGCTTAGAGGGTGGGGAGATGACAGAACAGGCCACCTCTGGATGGCTGTCATAGAGCCGCAGAGCTGGGCGGGGAGCCCCACTGGGCCCTTCCCTCTCACCCTCTCTCCTCTTGCTGCTGTTGGACAGTTTCCTTCAAGTAGACCTGAAGCATCTGGAGAGAAGGGACCGTGTCCTCCACTGATGGCCATGGGTCCCCCCAGTACAGCCCTATAAACATTGTGTCCACTTCAAAAGGGAATCTCTGAACAGACTGCTTTCTCTCCTCTGTGTGGGAATGGAGTCGTCGGGAAAAGGGCACTAGAAAATTTCCACTAGTATATCCAGCTCTGTGAGTGTTAAAAAGTTATAAGATGTCTCTGAGCTTGCTTCCCCATCTGAAAAATTCATCAATAGAAGGTAGATCACATAGCCTGTAGAAATCTACGGGTCTGTGACATAATCTGGGCTTCCCTGATGGCTCAGTGCTAAAGAACCTGCCTGCCAGTGCAGGAGATGTGGGTTCGATCCCTGCGTTGGAAAGATCCCATGGAGAAGGAAATGGCAACCCACTCCAATATTCTTGCCTGGGAAATCCCATGGACAGAGGAGTCTGGCAGGCTACAGTTCATGGGGTCACAAGAGTTGGACACTTAGGTATTAAACAACAACAACAATGACATAATCTAGCAAGCCCTGAATGTTAGATCTAGAACGGTTGCAAGAGCATGAATTTGCAGGTAGACAGACCTGGACTCAAATCCCAGGTCTTACCCTTAGTATTACGAACCTCACTGAGTGTCAGTTGCTCATTACTAAAATGGGGCTCGAGTTAATAGTTAAATCCATCTCATTAAGCCAATGTGAGCATTAAATGAAATAAGGTCACAAAGCAGCCTCTTAAAAAATCTTAAACTGGAACATAAGATGTGTTTCTCAAATGAATGAATGTCAGTTTCTCTCTAAGAGACACAGAAATGCATGCTGTGGTTCCTAAGTAGGGTGACCACATATTCTAGTTTGCCTGTGTCTTGACACAATTATTTGTTTTTCCTTTCACTCTCAAAAACTTATAGAACTGCAGGTCCAGCCTATTAAATTCAATACTGCAAACATGTATTGGGAACCTAGCAGGCAGAGTCAGGGTCATTTTTTGGTGGCATCATTTGAACCCTTTCCCAGTGTAGTCTTTAAAGTCATTAATATGAACCCTACTGGCAACAAGCATCTGTGAAGTGTGTAGTAGCACCAACAGTCTTTTGCTCTCTATGAATTTTGGGAACAATCTACAACATAGCCTGTGCCAAACTCTGCAGAGTGGGTGTTGAATCCACACAGAGGAGGGAGCCTTCAAGGCTTTAAACCTACGAAACTCAGGCTTGTCTTAGCTCTTTGAAGGCCTGGTCTTTGGCCTCAAGTAAGTCATGTCATTTTTACTGCAGTTGTGATAAGTAAAATGAAGAGAGAAAGAGAAGAAACCAGTATTTGTTTCATTCCTGCTATGGTCTGAATGTGTCCCTCCATATGCTGAAATCCTAATGTCCAATGTGATGGTATTAGGAGGTGGGGCCTTTGGGTGGAGCCCTCCTGAATGAGATTAGTGCCCTTATATGTGAGGCTCTGAGGAGTTCCCTAACCCCTTCTACCATGTGAGGATAAAAGGACAAGTCTATTACCAAAAGTGAGCCCTCATCCATGCCATTGACCATGCCAGTGCTCTGATCTCAAACTTTCAGCTTCCAGAACTGCAGAAATAAACTTCTCTTGTTTATAAGCCACCCAGTCTGTGGTATCTTGCTACAGCGGCCAGAATGGACTAAGACAGCTCCCCGTGGGAGCATTTTATAAATGCTACACCATTTCCTCACCACCGTGAGCCCAGGAAGCTGCCATTATTATTCTCATTCACACCTGGGAGTACTGAGGGTCCTTGAGGCAACATTGCTGAGGCAGGAAGTAGCCTAAACAGTAAGGCAAGCAGGTAAGAGGTCATCACGCTTTCCCATCTGTCTTGCTGAAGCTTCAGAAGATATTTGTAAAACACTAAGCCCCCTAATAGACAGGCTTCTATTAACATAGAGAAAAACTGGAATAAGTTTCTAAGTGTTCCAACTATTTTTTTTTCTTCCTGGAATTTGCACATATCATTCGCTGCTCTGATGTCTTTGATTAGGAGATGCTTTTTGGCAGGAGAAAATTGTTCAAGTCGAATTCCAAGGGTTGAGGAATTTCTCCATCTGTTCTCTTTGAATCAGGAGGATCATGATAAGGTGTAGAATAAGAAACTGAAAGAAAGTGTGGTTTTCATTTTTAAGAAAGCCTGTGTACACGGAAAGCTGGTGAAAAGTGTATTTCCATCACATCATTAGCTGAGTGAACAATTTATAATCCGGAGGGAAAAAAGGACCCATAGATGAAAATTTCAGCTGAAACTGACACCCCTGTTCAAATAGCAAATCACTTCAGAATCTGAAAATTCTAATTTTGCAACTCACAGACGCTTCCAATTAGAACGGGGAAGGTTAGTGTGGTTTCAGCTGTTACTTGAAAATATTAAAACATGCCAAGAAAACTCAGAGTTGGTACAAAGGAGTTTCTTTTTCTACTGAAATATTTACTCCTCCAAAAATAATAATCACAGAGACGTCAGGCCCCGTTTCCCCCAAGAAGTCACACTTAACACTCTTCACTTTCTTTTATGGCTGGGAACGTGGCACAGACCCACACATGCCTCCACTTTATAAAACAAACACACACCTTCCTGCCGTCTGGAAGGCCTTGAGTTAATCTGGGTCTGTGGGCAATAAGTTTTTGGAACGTGGCTCTGTTCTGACATGAACTTCTGATTTATCCAAGCAAATAATCATCAAACCTGAGAGTCTGAAACTGCTATACCTCTGACTCAGAGGCCCTGCCAATAAGTCGCTTGTTTACAGGTATGTGCAAGATTGGGAGAGAGAAACATCCTGTTTTTCCAAAGCAGGTTGAAGAAGTAGCCAGCATATTTTTTTCCAAGTGAGTCATAAATCTCTGTAGCCTCAGTTTGAGGAACAGGCTGGGAGCGCAGAACCCTGTCGAGAAACAACAGGCCTCTAAGTAAAGGGCCAGCTGAAGTTGTACAAGCTCAGATCCATTTTATGCTAGCATGTAGGAGATGATTCTATGGGCAGACATCTGAGCCCTGTCTTGAAGCAATTTGTAAGCGGAAGATTCTGCCCACTTTAATTTGTCGTGTAAACAGCTCTGGAGTTATCACCGCATATTAGTCATGAAAGCTGGAATCTGATAAAGAGAGCTGAATGCAGTTTTCAGAGAGGACAAAAGTTCACTGGGAAAACATATGTGCAAACCTCAGGGACCCTGATCAGTGGAAGCAAATGCAAGAGACAGCTAAGTGCCTGGAACCAAATGAATGAGAGAGCCACTCATCAGGTGTAATCAAGTGGGGATGAGGGGGGTGTGTGTGTGGGGGACATTTAATTTAATTTATCATTTTGACCGAGTTTAGCCTTTAGATCTTGAGAAAACTCAAGATCAGGAATGTTCAAGGCCGAGAAAATATTTGCTCTGAGATGGCTGGAAAACAACATATGTTTCTCTGGTCAGGAGAAAGTTCCAACTAGATCCACTCAATTCAAAGCCCCAGAGTTACGGTGAAGCTCGAGAGCAGAAGCTCAGATAGACTTAGGCTCAAATCTCAGGTCTTCTGATTAGTAGCCGAGTGACCTTGGCAAATGACTACATCTGAGCCTCAGTTTCTTCATCTGTAAAGTGGGGATAATAAAACATTCCTAATCAAGTTGCCTGAGACAATTAAAAGAGATAACATGTGGAAAGCAGTTAGTACAATGCCTGGCACATTTAGTAAATGTGCTCAATAAATGGAAGCTATTTCTACACTTATTCTATGTAAACTATCCTAGAGAATCATTGCTATCCCAGGCTTACTATGGATAGCAAAACATATTGAGTAAGGATGAGAAAAGTTAACTTGATCCGATTATATAGGTATGAGCTATATGCTTGCAATATTACTTCTGTTTCTTGATTAGAATCCCTTGGGTCTATAGAGCTAAGCCTCAAACTGTTAGATGACAGAAATGTCAAGTGGGGAGCTTAATCATGACTTGTCTGGGAGACTGTGCTTACGCTGGTGCCACTGTGAAAAATTTGTACTGGTACACTGAGAAACATAGCAGGTCCAGCCTTTTCAATTGGTTGTTTAAGCTAAAGCACTCATTCATGAATTAATTCAATAATTACTTTTTGTGACAAGACCTGTTCTGGGCACTTGGAATGTTCATTTCAGTTAATAAAACAGGCAAAATCCTCTGCGCTTATGGAACATATATTCATCCATTCACTCAATCAGAGCAGAGATTGATGGAGCACATCTCTAAATAACTACCGGATAACAATGTAGTAATTTCATTAGTAGCCTAGTAGCGGAGGCCATTGTGGACAGACTTAGAGGAAGGAGCAAAATATTCTGAAAGCAAGAGTGTGGGGACACAGGGACCTCCCTGGTGGTCCAGTGGCTAAGACCCTGCACTCCCAACGCAGGGGGCCCAGGTTTGATCCCTGGTTGGGGAACTAGATCCCTCATGCTGCAACAAAGATTTTGAATGCCACAATTAAAGATTCTGCATACTGCAACTAAGATCTGGCACAGCCAAATAAACACACAACTTAATTAATTTTTTTTTTTAAGTATGGGCACAGAGACTAAGGAGGGAGCAAGAGAAGAAGACATTTTGGATGATTTTAAAGAGTAAGCAGGAATTTGCTGTTGGGTAAGATGGGGAAGGACTTCACAGGTAGAACCCACCTGCCGATTCAGGAGACATAAGAGACGTGGGTTTGATCCCTGGGTTGGGGAGACCCCCTAGAAGAGGGCATGGCAACCCACTCCAGTATTCTTTCCTGGAGACTCCCATGGACAGAGAAGCCTGGCAGGCTACAGTCCATGGGGTCGCAAAGAGTGAGACAGGACTGAAGTCACTTAGCACACACACACAAAATAAGAAGGAGCATTAGGCAAAGCAAACAACTGCTGGTTTCTGTCAATTAGGGAAGCATTTGGTAGAATGTAAGATTAAAAGGAAGCATAAAATATAAAGTGCAGTAGCTTATTTCAGAAACTCATCTGTCATCAATCACCGACTAATTAAACTCTGGTTTTTATTTTGTTTCTAAACTAAGGCTAAGTAGAAAACAGCTTTTATTTTTCCCTAAATTCTCCCATCAGATGAGAACAGCTGAGTCGGCTCCAACTTGAGTTTGATTTCTGATGTTCTATTTACCCAGAGGAGGCTTTATGAAATTATGGTCCATGTGCTACCAATATAGTCTATAAATTTCATGCAGAATAATAAATTGTGGACAGTTTTAAGACAGAGATTCTTGTGCTCCACTCCTGACTCAATGAATCAGAACCTTGGGAAAGAAAGCTGGAGTCTGTAATTTCTTAAAGTGGACTCTTAGGACAAAAGTTTAAAACCAATGGCCTGGGAAGAGGTTTACTTTTAAACACTCCTCCCCTCCCCCTCATTTTTGGTTTGATCATCAAAATCATTTAGTTGCCTATTTAATTGCTAGAATTTTCTAGCCAGCACGTTGCCTGATTTTCTCTACTGCTACGTGAATTCTAATTTAGTGCGCCGTCTTTGTCTGGAAAGAGAGAAGTTTCTCTGCTTGTCACTCCTGGTTACGCCCACTCCCACCCCCATATGAGCCTAGGAGGTTTACTCCAGCTTCATCTATTCTTCCGATCAGTGAAAGCGTTACCATGACAACCTCACATCCAAGTCCGTCCACTTGGCTGCACATGAGAAGCACAGCTGGCTCATGCCAGGTCCATTTTGCACTGGCAGGCAAGGGCAATCTATTGCCCTCACCACCTATTCGTAGTGAGGACCAGACAAAGTTATTAACCCTTTTGAACCGAAGATTCTGGAAATGCAGGTCCTGATCTCATTGACAGGCCTGGATGTGGGGATAAAGTCATTTTGCAAATAATAAACTCTTTTCTTTAATTATCCAGTAACATGGAAACTCCCTGCAGCTACATTTATGTCCCCAGCCTCACTTTTAAATCCAGTTAAACTCCAGAGATAGTTATCAAGTTCCTACTATGTTCCAGTCCTGGGCAAGTCTTCCTGTTGAATATTTTTAAAGGAATCCAATGTAATTTATATTAGTATTAAAAAATTAGGGCATAATGCATTTTAAACAAAATTAGAGTTAAAGCTCTTTGTTTTTAAGTAAGGAGCCATTAATAGAAGCTCACTCCCCAAAGATCTATTAGAAGTCATCAGGAAAATAAGACTCCAAGTTTCTTTTACCCTGTTTTATCCTGTTCTATCTACTGATCCTTCCATCTGTCCTTCCTTTCACCTAACAAGGCGTGTACCTAGGCTCTGTCCTGGGTGCTGGGTATCAAATGATGAGCTAAACAAATATGGCTCCTGCCCACTGGATGCTTAGAGTCAGTCCAGTACTGGAAGGACTCCTGAATAGCAAATAGAAGAAAAAGTCTAGGTTCTGTTCTCTTACAGTTAGTGCAGCCTGGGGAGTCAAGCTCTGGATCCCTCATTTCCTCATGTGAACAGTGTTGCCCTCTCTGTTTCAAAGCTCAGTTTGGTGGGATTGTATTTGAATTCATTTTGAAACTTCAAAGTGCTAGACACAGACAAGTAACACAAATCAAGCTTGGTTCAAATGGTGGGAAACACCCCTCTCTCTCTGCACAGAGCCAGGGGACCTGACTTCCAGCCCTACTGTTTCTACTGACTTGTGCCCCTGGGGAGGAGGTGCCATGTCCCATCTAGGCCTTGATTTGAGCTCCATGATCCGGTCACCATAGGCTGCAAGCAAAGGCAAACCTGTGACGCGCTGAGCTCAAGGGTCTCTTAAGAGCTAATTGATTCCACCTCTTTACAGCCAGGGCCTCACCTCCTCTTTACAGCCAGGGCCTCACCTAAGACTCCCTGGAGAGATGTAACTCTTCTCCAAGTCCTCTGAGGAGGTCAATGTCTCAGCCTGTTTCAGAACCCAGAGCAGGGAGCTGTGTGGGTTTTGGGGAGTGGGCCGCAGGGGGCACACAGGTAACAGCTGTGCTGGCTGTGCATGGGGTGGGCTTCAGTGTGGGGCCATCGGGTAGCGACTCAAGGGCGTATCACGAGAGCAGGATCCATGAAGTGCTTGGTGTGTCCTCGCTATGTGCCTGAAAGACTGTGCCTGCCTGTGTGGGTGTAAAGATTCTGCAAGGTGCCAACCCCAGCTCTCCTAACCGGGCACCCTGATGTGGCCCCACATCGCCTGTCTCCAGCCGAGACCCTTGCACACGGGTTCCTGTAGATCCCTGTTGCTAATTTCATTCAGTCTAAGGAACATGTCAGCTTAGCTGTTGTTCTGGAGAGGACACATGTGTGGACGCATGACTCGGGAATGCTGAGTATCAGCCATGCAGATCTAGAGGGGGTTCCCACGTGGAAGGAGGGAGAGGCCACGGGGCAGGACAGACTGGGGTTTGAGTCCTGCCACTGACCAGCGCTGAGGCTCCGGGCTCGTGGCCCATCACTTCTGAACCTCTCCCCTGTGACTCAGGGACAGGAGCACTTCTGATTTCTCACAGCTGGTTTGAGATGCTAAGAATACAGGTCACGTGACCATGGTGGTCCTGAGCCCTCCAGAGATGCTGATCTGACCCAGATCATTGCAGCAGCTCTGGAGCCCGAGCTCCACGCTCCACGCTGACACTGCACTGCCACGCAGCGCACACCTAACGGTTCTTCCTCTCACGTTCACCTTCACATCCCGCACATCTCCACATCCTACCGGTACCCCTTTCTCCGCATCCTGTGTTTTCACCCTTCATTTCGGCCTCTCAGACCCTGCAAGGCCCTTGTCTCCCTGGACTTCAGCTAACACAGCAATGCCCCATGGGCGCTCCTCTTAAGGCCTCCGAGGACGATCCTCCTTGCAAAATGCTTTCCCGGAAGCCCCTCCTCAGAAGCATGACCGTGATCCCTGAGGAGCACAATCCTAAGTCCTCACTCGGCTTCACGCTGTCCTTACCTTCCCCGCCCAAGTGATGGAGCAGTCTCCTTACATATGCCATCTGCGAGGTGATGGTGAGTCCTCTGTCCTGGAGAAGCTCCATCACCAGGGACGAGAGTCTCAGAAGGATGTGAGGGGCTTTCCAGCCGGGGTTGGAATCTCGGCTCATCCGGGTACTAGACGCGTAAGCTAGTTCAGGTTATTGAATCTCAGTGCCTCAGTTTCCTCTTCATGAAAATGGGCTTAATATCACAAAACTGAAAGAGACATTGTGGGGCCTGATTCAAGCACCTGGAGCATCGGAAGCTCTGAATAAATGAATGTGAGCCCCTGTTCTAAGCGAGGTGATTCAGACATCCCATCAGGAAGGAACACTGCTCTCAGCTGTAGGTAACAGAAAAACTTTGACTCAACTGGCCGGAAAGAGGAAATTTATTTCTCCTAACAAGAGGTGCAGGGGGAGGTGACTCAGGATTTGTTTATTTGCTGGCTCAAAATATCACCAAGGGCACAGGTTCCCTCCGTGACCATCCTTGGTGTTACAGGCTTGGTCCCTGCCCTGTTTTCGTGATGGCAAGGATGATCACCACAGTTCCCAGGCAGACCGAGGACATCCGGGAAAGAAGGAGCTCTCCTGGGAAGAGAAAACCTTTCCAGAAGTCCTTGGGCAGAGTGCCCTCCCAGCATTTGGGTCAGAATTGTCACTGGTGAGGGAACTTCTCTGTGACTGGCTAGGGATTAATTAGCTCCCACTCCTTGGGGTTGCAGAGGACCAAGACTTCTCAAAGTACACAGCCATTTGGGGGAAGAAAGAACTGGAAAGAAATGTGGGGTTTTTGTTAAGAGGGAAGGAGTGTCTCCTATATTCCCAGTCCTAAGAGCCTGTGTGATTCTTGTTTGTCCCAACCACATCTCTTGCTTATGCAGGTCCTCCTGCTTAGAACTCACACAGTAAATCTTTATGCCAGGAACTGTGCTGGGCCACCTTCCCACCTTGAATCAAAATCCTATTCTCAAGATTTAGATCAAGAACCAACAATTCAGTGGAGATACTTCCTACATAATGTTACCTCTATGTGTTCAAAGTAAACCAGTCAATCCATACCATGCTTTACTAATTGGTTTATATCACCTTAGAGCTGTTCCTCTCTTCAGGTGGGTTGTAAACTCCTTAAGGTCAGGGACCATGAATAAACTATCTTATTCCATTTGGATCTTCCATGTATTTATGGTGGCCAGCCATAAAGATGGCACTTAATCAATGCTTGTTGAATGGAGTCTGATCGGAAGATAGTTAATCTTTAAGTGCTTTCTCTGGTCAAGGCCTGAAGATACCATGCTGGCACCATGGGACACACAGGGCAGAAAAAAACATAGTTCATTTCCCTCCTAAGGGAAATGCAGGAGAGGAGCTCGTATGAGAAGTTGTGTCCAGCTGGAGAAGTCCATCTTTCACCACTCGCTTTACCCTTTGTCTTTTTAGCTTTTTCAGTTGTTCCCCTCCTGTAGCCTTCTGGACGATGCTGATGCTGCACTGGGGCTCCCTGCCTGAGTCTTGCTTCTGTCTCCAGCACCGCAGACACAACCTTCCTGATCTGTTCTTTCCTATTGCTTTTCCCATTCATACAAAACCTCTTCTTCCCAAGTCCCAATCCCTGTGATCTAGGCACAGCAGTCCCCAACCTTTGCATCACCAGGAACCAGTTTCATGGAGCACACAGCCTGGGGAGGGGGATGGTTTGGGGATGATTCAAGTGTCTTACATTTATTGTGCCCTTTATTTCTATTATTAGTACATCAGCTCTACCTCAGATCATCGGACATTAGATCCTGAAGGTTGGGCACCCCTGGATGCTGGTTTAATGTTAGTCTCTAAGAAACTAGCTTATAGATAAAATTTTCAGTGTTACCCATTCAGGGCACCTGAGAAATCTGGGGGATTCCTGTGGGTGCAAGGACATGAACACGACACTGGATTTTGGAGGCTGGCCAGCTGGTGGTGGGGTTCTTTCTGGCAAGACAGCCTTCACTTTTCTTCAAGAAATTCCACAACAATGATCTAACTTGTCCTCTAGTCTGGGACCTTTCAAAACAGCTGCTTTATTTGCAGCATCTCTTAAGAAGCCACTCTTTTGGGAGTGAACTTAGCTTGCGCAAACACAAGCTTTTATTTTTATTGACATATAGTTGATTTAAAATAATACATTAGTTTCAGGTATACAGCACAGTGATATGATACTGTTATATATTATATTTCATTTAAATTTATTAAAAAATAATGGCTATTTCCCCCTGTGCTGTATAATATATCCTCGTTGCTTATCTATTTTATACATAGTAGTTCATATCTCTTAATCCCACACCCCTAACTCACCTCTCCCCCTTCCTTCTCCCACTGGTAACCACTCATTCATTCTCTGTGAGTCTGTTTCTGTGAGCAAACACAAGCTTTCGTGCATTTTACAGGCTAATGAGAAATCAAGGTTATTTGAGGAAAGGTCTACTCTACTGCTGCCTGCATGTACGGATTTCCTTCTCAGTAAGGAAATTCTCCCACACCTATTCTTTTGATCACCATGGTTGGGATTGCCAGGGACAAAGGAGGAAAAGGACAGAGTCAGATAAATCAGAAACAAAAATCAGTTTGTTTAAACTGCCAGGGAAATCTGCCTTCGGCTAAAGGAAGTCAGACTCAGAACATCCTGTTCTAGTTAATAAAGCTCATCTGCTTCCAGCTTGAACGGAAAAATAAAATCTCTGCGTCCATGTGGGGCCACTCAACTTTTCACTCTCAGCCACCTACACCCAGCCAGGCTCATGGACAGAAGGGTGGCCTCTGTCCTCCCAACCCAGCAAGCTGCTCCTTCTGAACGCTAAAGGCAGGTCACGTGCAATGAAGCACAAACTCACTTGCTTGTACATATATCTTTAAGCCTCCTCTAAAAAAGGAAGTCTGGAAAAGAAAATGGCAACCCACTCCAGTATTCTTGCCTGGGAAATGCCATGAACAGAGGAGCCTGGTGGGCTACAGTCCACAGGGTCGCAAAGAGATGGACACAACTTAGTGACTAAACAGCAACAAGAACAAAAGAAGCCATGTCCCTCGGTGACTGAAACCGGTGTAATTCAGACACAAAAACACCAGGATCCTTAGTGGTTTCCAGGAGCAGGGGAGGGGAGGGACAGACGAATAGTCAGAGCTCAGGGTTCTTAGGGCAGTGAATACACTTGGTATGATGCTATATAAAGCTTTTATTCAGATCCACAGAATGTATGACGCCAAGAGTGAGCTCTAAGGCACTCTAAGGACTCCAGGTGATAATAAGGTGTCAGTGAAGGTTCATGAATTGTGACAGAGGGACCACTCTAGCGGGAGATGTTGATTATGGGAGAGGCGATGAATGTGTGGGGCCAGGGAGTATATGCAAAGTCTCCATACTGTCCCTTCAATTTTGCAGTGAACCTAAAACTGCTCTTAAAAGAATAGTCTTTACTAAAAAAAAAAAAAAATCCTTCTCTCCTCCATCTCTCTGTCCCAAAGTGATTCACTGATGTGGGATCCAGATGCAATTTCACTTACTCCACGTGACGCGTGCATCAGTAATAGCTGAACAACTTCACGCTCGGGGAGGACTCCTTCAGATCTACTCCAGCATCAGTTCCCAATCCTTGGCATCGAACCATCCCTGAACAGCCCCCGGGCCGCCCAGCTGGTCTGTCTAAGAAGATGCCCACGTGTGAATCAGATTCTCAGCCAAATGACACTTCTGCAGATAAGCCTGAACACTTTTTCTTGTCAGAAAATGTGTGTTCATCTACTTTTGTGTTTTTCTCCCTTAAATGCCAGAAATCTTAAGAGGCGAATTTATAGCCACCATGTTCCAATCTGCTCAAAAACTACAGATTATAAGGATTGGAGGGAGCCCCCTAGATCACCTAATAAAATGTTCTGATTTATAGATGAGGAAACTGAGCTCCATAAAGAGGGAGGGATTTCCTGAGGGGCTCTGCTAAAGGACTTCTTAGTGGCTCAGTGGTAAAGAATCTTCCTGCCAATGCAGGAGACCTGTGTTCAATCCCTGAGTTGGGAAGATCCCCTGGAGAAAGAAATGGCAACCCACTCCAGTATTCTTGCCTGGAGAATCCCCATGGACAGAGGAAGTTGGCGGGCTTCAGTCCACGGGGTTGCAAAAGAGTCAGACACAACTTAAGCATCTAAACAACAACACTTCTAAAACTGAGACCAAAACCTTCATCTCAGGACTCCTAGCTTTTTCTGCGAATGCACAGTGGGGTCTGGAAATGCCTACTTCTTCTGCTTCCTTCAGATCGTCTTAATTCATTTCTCAGTGAGTGACTTTTCATCAGCCTTCGATCAAGTGGCTTTCTTTTCTTTTTCAAAAAATATTTATTATTTTTGGCTGCATTGGGCCTTAGCGGCAGCATGTGGGACCTTTTCATTGAGACACGAGGGCTTCTCGCTAGCTGTGGCATTTGGGCTCAGCAGCTGTGGTGCACGGGCTTAGGTGCCCCTGGGCATGTGGGGTCTCAGTTCCCTGACCGGGGTGGAAGCCGAGTCGGAAGGCAGATTCTTAATCAATAGGCCACCAGGGAAGTCCCTAATCAAGTGGTTTTCAAAGCGTGGCCCTTGCACCAGCGGCATCAGCAGTGTCTGGGACTTGGTGGCTGGGTCAAGTCTCTGAATCTATTTTAACAAGCCCTCCGGGTGACTTCAGTGCACCCTAAAGTTTAAGACTCTAGTATCCTTGCCTGGGAAAGTCCACAGAGGAGCCTGGCGGGCTACCATCCACGGGGTCGCAAAGAGTTGGAAACGACTTAGCAACTGAACAATGATAACAACTGAAGTCTGAGACACCCTCCTTTAATCTGTTAACTCCGTCCAGCAAGGAGATCGGGGGACTAATCAGGTCCATCTAATTTCATCTTTTTCAACCTGGCTCTTCCAGTGACCGAAATCAGAGGTTCACCTAAGTCACCTTTGGAGAAACAGAGTTTATGGTAAATTTGTGAAGAACTGGAGTGGAAAGCCAGGGTGAACTGAGGCAGCTCTGGGGACCGTCCCTGCCTCTGCCTGTTTTGCCCTCTTTCTTTCCATTTCCCGTCTCCCTCCACAGATCTGTTCCTATACTTCCTGCTCTTTTTCCCTTTCCTTTATAGCTGGCGTTTGCCTTTGGTCTACCATGACCTGAGTCAAAAGTCTAACTCGCAGCATCCTTTGGCCTTGATTTCCCTTCCCACCTGGAAAATTCTCTCCATATAACCTTTCCTGTTAGTCCGTTCAAGTTCCTGGAAAGGATTCCGACTGGCCTCCCTTTTGAGCTAGGCAGCACTGGTCATATCCTCACCCAAATGATGGGTCACCTTTGGCCTGAGGCTTTTCCTGTCTCATCAACTGCTGACAGAGGATGGGTTGCAGCTGGGGAGACGGGTGACTTCTGTGCAGTGACAGAGGCTTCAGGAAGACAGTGGGGGTGGGGACGGGGGGAGAACACGTGTGAGATTGCCTTCCACCTGCTGCCCACTTACGCCGCTCACTGTGTGCGTGAGACACGAGGGCACTTGGCCCTGGGACTCAGCAGTTAGGTTGCTGAGGGTTGAGCTGGAGACGTTTCTTTAACATTATCATGACCCTAACCTCTTTTTCTTTTTCAATTTTTTATTATCGATTTATTTTTGGTTATCCTGGGTCTTCACTGCGGTGTGTGGGCTTTTCCAATTGCGGCTTGAGGGCTCGGTAGTTGGGGCATGTGGGATCTTAGTTCCCTGACCAGGAATTGAACCCGGCCCCTTGCATTGGGAGTGTGGCATCTTAACTCCTGGACCACCAGGGAAAATCCCCCTTGTCTTCAATGTATTTGGTTTGGGTATTGAAGATCTGGGCCTGGAAGATTTGGGCTGCAGGTTATCGACTCTCAGCAAGTCACAGAGGATCCAAGCTGGAAGGGACTTCAGAGATCACCCTGCTCAGCCATTCCTCACCAGAATCCCTGGGGAGCTTCTGAAAACTAAAGCTGCCTGGGCCCACCTCACAGATGCTGCTTAAAAGCCCCCAGAGGCTCTCGATGCACAGCTGCCACTGACAGCTACTGCTTAGACTGACCTCTTAATTTATCAGGGGGGGAAACTGCAGCTCAGTTCCAAAGCATGACCGTGGCTCAGCTGAATATCCCGCTTCCAACGTGGTTATGGAGTTCGGGTTGTTGTCGCTGTTTGGTCGCTTAGTCGTGTCTGACTCTTTGCGACCCCTTGGACTGTAGCTCGCCAGGCTCCTCTGTCCACGGGGATCTTCCACGCAAGAATACTGGAGTGGGTTGCCATTTCCTTCTCCAGGGGATCTTCCCGACCCAAGGATCGAACCTGCACTTCCTGTGTCTCCTACATTGGAAGACAGGTGCTCTACTCCTGAGCCACCAGGGAAGTTCAGGGTTTGGGTTACTAGATGCTGAATGGCTAGCACTGAAAGAGATCACGGAAGCCGTGCACTCAGCCCACCACCTTCTCCTGAGTCTAAGGAGCTAAGTGACCTGCTAAGGAGTCAAGGCCAGAAAGAGGGTGCGAAGGCTATAACGCGGGTCTCCTGACCCTTACCCAGAGCTTTGCTCATAACCCCAAGGCTGGGGGACTAAAAGGGCCAGATGGGAAGAGAAGCGGACCAGCTGCCAACCTGCACTAACTCTGCACTCGGGAGCCTTTCCGGCCGCACAGCTGAAACAGCCTGGCAGAGGGACCTGGGCAGGACTGGCCACGGAGCGGGCTCTGGCAGAGGAGTCAGCGCTGGTGCCCTGAGGACAGGGAGGAGGCAGCTGGTCTGAGGAGACAAATCCTTGCTTTCTGCCTGCCTCCCAATTATGCTGGCAGTGTGTGTGTGTGTGTGTGTGTGCGCGCGCGAAGGTGGCTGAAGATAAAAAGGTCCTAGGTGCTGATGATAAGGAATTCGCCTGCAATGCAGGAGTCGCAGGAGATGTGAGTTGGATCCCTGGGTCGGGAAGATCCCCTGGAGGAGGAAATGGCAGCCCACTCCGGTATTCTTGCCTGGAGAATCCCATGGACAGAGGAGCCTGGCGGGCTACAGTCCAAGGGGTCACAAAGTTAGAGTTAGCGCGCGGTGTAAAAAAGAGAAAAATGAGGCCAGGGCTCCCCGGGCAGTGAGAGAGGGAGGCAGGAAACCCAAGTGTGTGAGCATGAGCTTTAACCTTATCCTTTTAGGTGGGTGGGGGACGGAGAAGAGGTGAGAAAATAAACCCCCCTCAAGCTTGTGAGGAGCTCTCCACTGATAAAGCACGTTCACACACAGTCAGCTCGTCTGACCTTCAGCTCAGCCCTGCGCGGTGAGCAGCTTCTGTGACCCAGGCCCAGGGACAGGGAGCACCGGGGCTCCGAGGCGACACGGCCATTACCCGGGGAGCTGGCCCAGCCCTCGGGGCTCCAGCCCGGGGCTCTGACCACCGTGGGATCCTGCCCTCCAGGTGTGTGTGTGTGTGTATGGCCCTCAAGAATGTGCTTGCCTGTGAGGGGTCATGTTTACCGGGGCCACAGCAGCTGGAAAACGTACAGGGTTTGGTTATAGGGCGGCTGTGAGGTCTTAGACAAGCTAATTCTCATCTAAGAAACAAGCATCCTGCGGGGCTACTGTAGGGCTCAGAGATAAGTACACGAAGCACCTAAGCCAGGCTTGCCAGGAGCCTGTGAGCACTCAGCAAATGGTAGCTGTTAATACCCTGTGTACTTTTAGTGGCCTGGGTACAGAAGTGTATCTGTCTTTAGAAAAAAAAAAAGAAAAGAGCCTGGCACAGGGCCAGGGCTGCTGGCTCTGTCCAAATGCAAACTTGTCCTCAGGGATCTTCCCCGAGGCTCGACGGGGGAAAGCAAGTCCCACTTCCTACCCTCAACTTTCTGACTCTGCACAAGTACCTGCTGATGGATTTGCTAGTTAGACACAAATACAGATCACTAAGGTCCCTGGTGGCTCGGACGGTAAAGAATCTGCCTGCCAATGCAGGAGACATAGGTTCACTCCCTGGGTCGGGAAGATCCGCATGGAGAAGGGCATGGCAACCCACTCCAGTCTTGTTGCCTGGAGAATCCTGTGGACAGAGGAGCCTGGAGGGCTGCAGTCCATTAGGCTGCAAAGGGTCGGACACCACTGAGCAACTTTGACTTCAGAAGGTCAGCGTGGGTGGCACTTTGGAGGCCTGAGACAGTCTCAGAAGTCAACGGTTGAGACTCTGGGGTGGGGTGACTGCATCAAAGGATCGGCTGGGGTGGGGAGGGGCTGGGGGGCCATGTGGATCAGAGCTGAGCACATATAAGGACACTCACGTGGCATCGCACCCAGTCCTCACAAGCGGCCATGTGGACAGGCGTTTCTCCCATTTCACACGAGGAGGCTGACGGGGTGCTCAGTTACTTGTTGAAAGTCATTTTTTGGAACTGGGATTCAAGGTCAAGTCTGCCTGGTTTCAAAGGCTATGCTCCTTATACCACCTGCAACCCAGCCCTCGCCACCCATACAAGTGAGATCCCACAGGGAGGCTGGGAAGCGCTAGGTCTACAGGTGTGTTTGTGTGTGTGTGTGTACACGCGTGCACATCACTTGGAGTTCAAGGAGGACTAGGAGCGTGAGGCCCAGGCCGGCTGTGGGGTTCAGCTGTATTCCTCGCGCCACCCCTCCACTTGGCTTTCACTTCTTCTGAGTCACACACTGAAGACCTTCAGGCCAAGCTGGCCAGGACCCACGGCCCACGGAAGCACACAGAGCGTGTACAGGGGAGAAGCAGGAAGGGGCAGGGGAGGCTCCACAGAGCCCAGACCCTTCTGCTGTGTCTCACCTGCCTGGGGTACTCAGGTGTCCTTGAGCTACTCGGGCATCTCCCTAGGGGTTCTGAGGTGATGCAGAGCCCCAGGGATGTCAGAGCGACAATTTCAGCCTCATGCATGCTCAGTCGTTTTCAGTTGTGTCCAACTCTTTGCGACTCTATGGACTGCAGACCACCAGGCTCCTCTGTCCATGGGATTCTCCAGGCAAGAATACTGGAGGGGGTTGCCATTCCCTTCTCCAGGGGATCTTCCTGACCCAGGAATCAAACCCATGTCTCCTATAACTCCTGTGTTGGCAGGCAGATTCTTTACCGCTGGACCCCAGGGCAGCCCATTTTAGCCTCAGCTGGATCTAATTAGCTTTGGGGGTGGTGGTGGGGGCACGGAGGGGAGGTCTTTGCACAGAGGACTGACAGGAATGGTTATCATTTCAGAACTGATGAGCTGCTGGCTGTCTCCCTCCTGCCCTTGGGCTGGCCTCCTGTCGGACGCTAATCTGTGAAGCCCTTCCCAGCCAGGCTCAGAGGACGCTCAGGGCTCGGGCGGAGCCCAGACTCTCCCTTAGGAGTGAGACAGGGATGCAGTCAACACCTGGAAAGAGGCCAAATGGACGCCTGGAGCAGCTGCTCAGAAGGTCACAAGTCAGGTAGCTTGACTGGGTAATCATCTGAGGAAAGGTTCTGCAAAGCATTTGTGGGAAATCTGTACCCAGAGCGTGTGGGATGAAAATGCACAATGTGAGAGTTGTGAGTTTAATTTTATTGGGGCAAAATGAGGACTGCAGCCCAGGAGACAGCACCTCAGATGGCCCTGAGAAACCGCTCCAAAGAGGCAGGAGGGGAAGGTCAGCATGTGACGTTTGGTGAAGAGGGGGAATACATGCAATCAAGCACATATTTTCCAGATTTCTACTCATCTCATGAAGCCTTAGCTAGTCACAAGGAACAGTCATCGCCATGGATTTCAGTGCTTTTCTAGATGTGAAGAGATGGAAGAATTGGGCTCATAAAGTCCGATCCTGAAAAATATCTAAAGACGACCTGAAGACCTGTCCTGCGTTTTCCCCCCTGAGCACAGAGTGCCTCATTTGTGCTTTCCACCCTGAACTCCTTTCAGGGTGTATTGAAGGTCAGCAGCTGCAGCAGCACACGACTCAATCCTTGTAGAGGCAGATGGGTAGATGGCAAGAGCCAATTAGTCACTGACAAACCCAAGGCGCCGGCTCACTCTGCCTGTGTCTGCCTCAGCCCTGGATGAGGGGATCATGCCCTCCCAGGAGAGGCTCTGGAAACGAATACAGCAACCCCCATCTGAGACCCCCAGACAATCATGTTCCAGGAGTGGCACCCCATCCCGAATACCCACCTAATGTGCACAGCCCCCAACTACAGCAAGCATCGTGAGGTGCTGCTTACCTGTCCACACTCTGGTTCAGACTGTGTGGGTACGAGTCTTGGCTTTGCTGGCTATGAGCTGTGTGACTCTGGGCAAGTTTTCTCTGTGCCTCAGTTTCCCTATCTACAAATAGGCTGATAACAGTGTCTATTTCTTAGGGGAGCTGTGATAATTAGATAAGTTTATCTATAGACTGCAAGAAGATCAAACCTGTCAATCCTAAAGGAAATCAACCCTGAATATTCATTGGAAGGACTGATGCTGAAGCCGAAGCTCCAATACTTTGGCCACCGGATGTGAGCAGCCTACTCACTCCAGTGAGACCCTGATGCTGGGAAACATTGAAAGCAAAAGAAGGGGGCAGCAGAGGATGAGATGGTTAGATAGATGATTGGCTCAATGGACATGAGTTTGAGCAAACTCTGGGAGATGGTGAAGGACAGGGAAGCCTGGCGTGCTGCAGTCCATGGGGTCACAGAGTCGGACACAACTTAGCGACTGAACAACAATCTATGTACAGATCTTAGGATAGTGCCTGGCCTTTAGCCAGCAGGTATTATGATGATGCTTTTCTCCTGGTTCTAGTTCAGCTGCCCGTCTCCTGCCTGGACACACATCTGTCTTCCCTGCTACATGTACCTTTGGCAGCACCCTCTCTATACCCAACTGAGGCTCCTGGGCTCAAGTGAACCCCCTTGAGGGGTTCACTCACATGAACCCCCACTCTGCTGTTATGATCCTCTCCATCACGAACGCACTGGAGAACCACCAGCGAGGCCTGGGCCTGAATGTGAAACAGCTCCCTGTGAAGCCAACCGCCTTGCATGGTGAGAAGGAGGCTGCGTTTTAGGTAGAACCACTGATCAATTCTCCTACCCCGCCCCTCTAGTCCCCTGTTTCACCCACTGTGAGGTCTCAGAGGCCTTACATTCTTTCCAGGGGGAGGTGGGCGTGCTTGGGTCACTGTAGGCAAAGACATTCTATCTCAGCTCTTTGCACTCTTCTTTCAGGCCCAGCTCAAATGTCATCTCCTTGGTGTGGCTCTCCCCAGTTCCCACAGTCAGAACTCTCACTTTACAAATTGCTTGCCAATTGTGATCTCAGACAAGTTCCCTTCCTCTGCTACCTCAGTTTGCTCATTTGTGAAATGAACGACACCGTTTCCAAATGAACCTTCCAGCACATGGGGAAGATTCATTATCAGCCAATGGATGTAAAGGCCCAGGCCCCTCCCTTGGCCCTCCGTGCCAGGCAGAGGAGATGGGGAGATAACTGAGTGAGCTGACTGCCCTGCTGTGTACAGAGCTGATAAAACCAAGCCCTTTCCTGGAATGCCCTTCCCTCGTACTCCACACACGGAATTCCTACTCAGCCTTCAAGGACCAGCTCAAATGTCATCCCTCCCGTGAAGCATTCCTGCTGCCCTCAAGAAAAACAAATTTTCCTCTCCCTTTCACTCCTGTAAGCCTTTGTCCCTATTAAATCTCTTGTTGCGGTATAACTTTTATCATATTCAACTTATAGCTTTAGGTCAAGGATTGCATTTTGTTCTTTGGAGGTAGCTTCACAGTGTGTAACATGATGCCCAGCAGCTCCAGAAATGCTCATTAATTCAAATTTCTGGATTCTGGAGCGGACCCTGGAGGAAAACTCTACCATCACTGCGTGTGTGTGTGTGTGTTAGTTGCTCAGTTGTGTCCAACTCTTTGCAACCCATGGGCTGTAGCCTGCCCGGCTCCTCTGTCCCTGGAATTCTCCAGGCAAGAGTACTGGAGTGGGTTGCCATTGCCTTCTCCACTACCATCACCAGTTGGCTTGTTTGCTCAGTTGCTAAGTCGAGTCTGACTCTTTGTGACCCCATGGACTGCTGCACACCAGGCTTCTCTGTCCTTCTCCACGTCTGGAGCTTGCTCAAACTCATGTCCATTGAGTTGGTGATGCCATCCAACCATCTCATCCTCTGTTGCCCCCTTCTCCTCCTGCCTTCTATCTTTCCCAGCATCAGGGTCTTTTCCAATGAGTTGGCTCTTCAGACCAGGTGCCCAAACTATTGGAGCTTCAGCTTCAGCATCAATCCTCCCAATGAATATTCAGGGTTGATTTCCTTTAGGATGGACTGGTTGGATCTCCTTGCAGTCCAAGGGACTCTCAAGAGTCTTCTCTAGAAGCACAGCTCAAAAGCATCACTAGTCTGATACTAGTTTATCTGAAACCAACAGCTGAATTCACAGTTTAGTCCATCAGAGCCTGTGGAGAAGGGCTCCCAGACAGCCTGGGAGTGGGAGGGGGAGTGGGCTGGCCGTGTGCTTCTGTACAATCTCAGCTGCAACGCTTACGGGTTAAAGGGCCTTTTCAGGAAACAGTAAATCTGGAAGAGCCAGACCTTGTCTGTAATTACACATTAGTTCACTGTATGTTTGATGACGCAATTTTCTTCGCAAACATTGAAAAATACAGACGTGTAACATAACTCTGCACGTATCAGTCCTGCCTTCCTCCTACGGTAGTTGCTGAAGGAACCTTAGCACGGATGCCAGGAACCCGGCCACGTTACCACATTTCACCTTCACAACGATTATTTCAGGCAGGCAGCCTTACTGCCTTTGGTTGATAAACGTGGACATTAAGGCCGAGAGAGGTTAAGAAACTTGCCTGCGGGTCAGAGAGACGAAATCACAGAGCTCACTGTGAAGACCTAGCTCTTTTTCTCACTCAGTAGGCGACACTGTCCCATCAGAGTGTCAATTACTGGCCCAATGGATCTGATGCGTTTCCAGCTCCCTCTAGAAACTTGTGTCTCAGTACAGGAGGTTGGTGGTTTCTCAGATGACTCAGTGGTAAAGAACCCACCTGCCAAGGCAGGAGATGCAGTTTGACCCCTGAGTTGGGAAGATCCTAAGGACATGGCAACCCACTCCAGTATTCTTACCCGGAGAATCCCATGGACAGAGGAGCCCTCCACGGGGTTTCAAAAGAGTCGGTCATGACTTAGTTACTATACAACAGAGGGGGCTGGTACACAAATAGTTAAAAATACAAAGCACCAAAAATAAAACTATGGAATAGAAATATGTGTAATGGACTGGGGTGGGGGAGGGTGGAGGCTGAGAAGGGTTCAGGCTGGGGCAGATCAGGGAGGGTCTCTCTGATCAGATCAGAGAAGCTGACTCTTGGAAGATGGGATAATCTGAGTTTTGCTGGGTAGAGAACGAGGAAAGGAGAGAAGGCAGGAATCTGAGGCAGAGGGGACGGCATGGGCAAAGGCTTACAGAGAATGCCAGACATGCTTGGGGAAGGAGACTAGACCAGGGTAGCCAGAGCACGGGATTTCTGAGGACGAGCTGGGCTGTGCCAGGCTTAGTTTTGTCAAAACGTTGGCCCTTGCTTCGCTAAGCCCCGGGCAGCTGCTGATGGCCGCAGAGGAGGGCAGTGGCACTGGTGCAGTGGTAAAGAATCTGCGAGCCAGTGCAGGAGGTGCAAGAGATGCAAGTTCGATCCCTGGGTCGGGAAGGTCCCCTGGAGGAGGCAGTGGGCACGCACTCCAGTGCTCTTGCCTGGGACATGCCATGACAGAGGAGCCTGGGGGGTTACCGACCACGGGGTCACCGAGAGTCAGACACGAGTGAGCACACGAGCCGTGTGCGGAGGCAGGCTCTGCCAGGGCCCGGGGCCCTTAAACAGGCTCCCGCTTCCTTCAGGAATGTGCCATCCGCCCCCAAGGCCTCGGTCAGGGCTGGTTTCAGGGGGGACTCTCTTTCCCGTTGAAAGAGGCAGGCTGAAGACCAGATCAGCTATGGAGTCTGGGCGCACTGTCCCCTGCCCCCAGGATGGCAGAAACACGGCTGCTCTGCGCGATGAGGTCAAATATGCTGTAGCAGGTGGACATGCCCACCCAGAGGAAGTGGGACACACTGCCCTCTACCCAGGGTAACACCGGGAACTCGCCGGGCCTGCAGTACTCATTCCAAATGCTGGCTTCAGAACTGGAATACTGCTTATCCAAATTAATGAAAGATGTTCTAGACCCATGATGACATGTTCCGGACACAGTGCATGATTTATAACACAGATTTATAAGTTCTACGTAAATGTAAATTACACATCTGTGCACAGTATTCTAACACAGGCTGAAACAATGTCCCATGACACATAATAAACTCAGGAGCTCTTTAAGCATCAGTGCTAGAACTACATGTTGACAATCACCTTGCACTGAGCACTTTGTGAAAATCCTTCCATTTTTCCCTTTTTCATTTTTAAAAATATATATGCTGAACTCACCATGAAAAAAACAAACAGGTGATCTCTTTAGAAAACTGCCCCCAAATTCTTTCCGAAAGAAAATTCCGTGCCAGATTTTTGCCGAATAAAGCGACATTTTGAGTGGAATCTGGGTCGAGCCCAAATAAAGGAATGCTGCTTCTTTGAATCGGCAAAAGAATTCAGTTGCTGGTTTCCAGCACTCCATTATTCATTGACCCGAATTAGCAGGAGAGCTGTCTGCACTTTGGAGAAGACTGGGAAAGTGGGGTTTGGAGGGGGAGAGGGAAGGAGGTGGTGGGTAGATAAAGGAGAGAAAAACAAGCTGAAATACCTCCCGGGCCAACTCTGAACAACATGTTGGGTGTTTCCTATTTGGAGGTGGACAGGCTCCGAGGTCCCCTTGCTAGACACTGTCTCAGCTCACCTCTCTGCACATGGGCTCATTTCCCAGAGCGAAAGCTCAAAACAAACATCGTGCTGGGTTGCTTCCTCCCAGGAAGCCCCTCCAGGGTCCCAGCAAGCAAGGCCAGAGGGAAGACTGATTCCCCGGCCAGGAGACGGCCCCTCCCCGAGCCCTGGCCCCAGGCCGCTCACCGGGGTCTGCGGAAGGTCAGGCCGTAGTGCTGGCAGGCCAGCCCCACGGTGGGCGTGTACACGATGGGCAGGAACTTCTCCACGTCTGAGGTCAGCACGCGGTAGAAGAGCTTCTCGTTCCGGTCCTGGAGTGTCATGAGGATGATGTACCTTGGGAGAAGAGGCAAGAACCAAGCTGAACACCCCGCATGGCAGCACGGACGGCCCCCGGTGTAGAAACCCAGGGCTCCCACTCAGCTCCTTGCAACGGCACCTTCACGGGCAAATCACCATCTCCACTGAGCAGGAGTCTCATCATCTCAGAAATGTGGAGAACATGACCTGCATTATGGCGTCCGTGGGGTCACCAAGAGTTGGACAGGACCGAGTGACTAACAATAACAACAATGGCCCTTCTTATTACACACGACGTAGGTGCCGTTCTCAACAGTTTCATAACTAGTCTGACACGGGGAACATGCCTCCCAATGACTTGTATGTGTGGTTAGTCGCTCAGTCATGTCCAACTCTTTGCGACCCCATGGACTGTAGCCTGCTAGGCTCTTCTGTTTATGGAATTCTCCAGGCAAGAATTCTGGAGTGGGTTGCCATTACCTTCTCCAGGGGATCTTCCGGACCTAGGGATCAAACCCATGTTTCCTACATTGCACGGGGATTCTTTAATGTCTAAGCCACCAGGGAAGGCCCCAATGACTTGTAAGGTGGGTAATATAATTCTGGTCATTTTATTTTTTTTATCGGGTATAATTGCTATCTGGCCATTTTTAGAGACAATTAAGCCACAGAGAAATGAAATAATTCACCAAGAGATCTGAACCTATGCAATATAACTCCAGAATCTGTGCTCTCAGCCATGATGCAAGATGGCTAGTTAGGTTATAGTTATGTGGACAGTAATGAACGACAGCAGAATAACAGCATTCTGGGGCTGGGGGAAGGTTGGGAAAAATGCTAGGCAGACCGCTGATATATGAACTGGTCCTTCCTGTCACACAGGCCTGGTTCCTGTCACAAGCAGAGTTCACAAGTGTTTGAGCACCAAGTGATCTCAGGAAGCATGTTGCAAACATGCCTACTTCCTGAAGCCTGAAATCAGTAAGGCAGCAAAAGGGTCTTTCATTCACACTTCACACAGAATAGTCTGGGAGAAAAAAACTTAGGGACTGAAATTCCCAGCAAGGTGTGAAATTGAAAGTGTTAGTTGGTCAGTCGTGTCTGAGTCTTTGCGACCACATGGACTGTAGCCCGCCAGGCTCCTCTGTTGGGGATTCTCCAGACAAGAATACTGGAGTGGGCTGCCATGCCCTCCTCCAGGGGATCATCCTGACCCAGGGACTGAACTCGCATCTCCTGCAGCTCCTGCACTGCGGGTGGTTTCTTTACAGCTGAGCCACTGGGGTAGCCCAATGAGGTGTAAGCAGCAGCTGATATCACAACCTTTAAGTCTTGGAGAGATAATGAGGGCACATGAGGCCCTGGCATGGAGTGGGGTGACAGAAATGATCTGGCAGGGGAATGATCCCCGGGCGAGGCATCAGGTTCCTGGGTGTGAATCTCAGCTCTGCTGTTCATGAGCTATGTGACCTTGAGGAAGTCTTGTGACTTCTTGGGGCTTCAGCCTCTTCTTCCTCACCAAAGGCACTGTTCCATTACTATGCTCTAGAAGGCACTTTCAGGAAAGGGGGATTTATGCTTAGAATAGTCAGGATCTTAGCTCATTACGAGTGTAACGATTCCCTTACTAAGCAGCCACTAGTACACATCTCTTTTCAATTCTGTATTCAGTGATGTCAAGTTGATAAGCTGCAATTGACCTTGGCGGGAGTATCTACATCATGAAATTGGCAAATGCTTTAAATCCTCACCCGATGGCCCCAGAACTGGTCCTTAAACACTTACCAGCACACCACTGTCTTTACCCATAAGCTGGGGAGCCTCCTTAGCCTTTCTCCCTAAGCACCTGCTGGAATGAGGGGCTCCCGTAATGAATGGGTCAGAGAGGTCCTCAGAAGCAAGCCCCCTCGAGCTCACAGGATCAGGCACATCCATCGCCCCCCGGTCTTCCCAGGCACGTGGGTGAGGCCCATCTCGCTGGAAAGAACTGGAAAGGGGAGGATTCTGGACTTCGGTTTTTAAGGTTTAATATCTTTAGGAAGGTGAATTGCGTTTTGGACTAAGGAACTTTGGCTCTTAAGTGATAGAATGAGGATCTGAACTCAGGCTAGTTTTGTAGCCACTAAGCTTCAATACCTCTTAGCTATGGTGTAGCAGAGAGGTTCAAAGCACAGACTCTGGAGTTAACAGTGTTCAAATCCTGGCTGTGCCAAAAGTCACAGCCACGAGACCTGCCAGGTCACTACCTTCTTTAGTAAGATGGGTAAAGCTGACCCTGTGCATACCACTGACTCTTCCTGTCGAAATGCCCACCAGGAGAAACCAGAGGGGAGGCGGGGCTCTCCCTAAACTTCCAATGGATGGCATCCCAGGTCTGCCCAAGGTGACCCTGTCCATTTCCCCTCTGCTCCACCACGTTCCTTTTATTCCAGGAACCTGGGCCACATACCACTTCCTTAACCCATCTGTCCCTTTATTTTTTACTATAGATTAATTTTTTTTTTTTTACTTGGAGGATAATTGCTTTACACTGTTGTGTTGGTTTCTGCCGTATGGCATGAATCAGCCGGAAGCACACACATGTCTCCTCCCCCTCAAACCTCCCTCCCACCCCCAGCCCCAGCCCAGGCCTCTAGGTTGTCACCGGGCGGTAGGTTGAGCTCTTCCACTGGCTATCTATTTTATATATGATAATGGATGTTTCAGCACTACTGTCTCAATTTGTGGCACTGTCCCCTTCCCCCGCTGTGTCCACAGTTCTCTACGTGTGTGCGTGCTCAGCTGTGTCCGACTCTTTGCATATACGCCTACATTTTTGCTCCCCTCCTTCCCACTGAGTGAAATGCTTCCGGGAACCCCACTGCTGAATGCTAACGTCCACTGGTACTTCCACTGGTACTATCGCTGCTTCCTGGGCTGACTCTGATTTCCTCACTTCTGGAAGGCCCAACCAGATCCCCCTGGTTGGAGTTCAGGCAACCTTCTCAGTCCTCCCAGGACACACGGACCATGGCTCGATCACAACAAGCCCTGTCCCTCAGGGAGACGATCGCCCTGTAGAAGGCAAGGCTGGGTCTGGGCTCTCTCGGGGCTCTCGGCCTTTCCTAGCTAGAGAGCGTCCAGATAACCGTCTGAGGATCGCGGGAGACAGCTGAGCCCGGCGCTGGGTGAGAGAGCAGACGCCCGGCACTCACTTGTCCAGGTCGCTCTGCTGCCGCTCGTAGTATCTCATGACCCGGAGGAGCTGGACATCCTGGCTCAGGAAGCAGGGGGGGATGAGGCCGTGGATCCCAAGCTGCAGCCTCTCTTCAAGTGTAAAGGCCATGCCCTGGGGAGAACAGGAAAGAAACGCACGCACGTAAGTGGGTGTGCAGGAAACGGGGTCCATCCCCAGATCGGCCCCAGGCACTGAGACTCAGCAGCGAGGTCCCGGGCGCAGAGCCCACCGCTGCCTTTTAAGTAGCCAGGCCATCCTGCATCAGTCATTTTGGCTCTCCTGGAGTCTAGCTTCCTCTTAGAAAAACATGGAAAATATGTATATTGCCAGGGTTTTTCAGTTTATACTTCTTTTTAAAAATGTATTTTATTTTTAGAACAGTTTTCTTTTTTAATATTTATTTATCTTTTGTTGTTCATTTGGCTGCACTGGACCTTAGTTGCAACGTGTGGGATTCGGTTTCTTGACCAGGGATTGAACCTGCATTGGGAGCATAGAGTCTTTGCCACTGGCTCTACAGGGAAGTCCCCAGAACAGTTTTAGATTTATAGAAAAATTGACAAGATAGTACTGAGTTCCCTTATATCTCCTCATCCAATTTGCCCTATTAGTAATATCTTCCATCCCTTTGATATATTTGTTAGAATTCATGAATCAATAATGACACATTATTATTAAATAAAGTCCCTGGTTTATTCAGATTTCCTAGTTTGGTTTTTTTTTTCCACCTGTTTCTTTTCTCATTGTTCTTTTAGGATCCCATCCAGGATCCCACATTCCATGAAGTCACCAGGTCTTCTAAGGCTCCCCGTGGCTCTGACAGTTGCTCAGACCCTCCTTGGTTTTGATGACCTTGGGGTGTCTTGAGGAGGGCTGGTCAGGTATTTTGCACACTCTCCCTCCACTGGCATTTGTGTCTTGCTTCTCTCACGGCAGAAGTGGGCTAATGGGTTTTGAGGAGGAAGACCACGGAGCGCCATTCTTATTGCTTCAGATCACTGCACATATGAGCAACACAACTTATCATTGCTGCCGTTGACCAAGACCACGCGGCTGAAGGAGTGCTTGCCAGCTCCCTCCACTGTGAAGTGACGCCTTTCTTGGACTTCCTCTCCATAGGAGATTCGTCTCTTCTCCCTCACTTATTTATTTATTCAGCCATTTATTTATATTAGAATGAACTCATGGCTATTTGTTTTATGCTCTGGGTTATAATCCAATACTGTCTTATTTTTTTCGCTCAAACTGTTCCAGCCATCGAAAACTTTTAGCTGGCCCTGTATCCCTTGAGGAGCTTCCCAGGCGGCTCTAGTGGTAAAGAACCCACCTGCCAATGCAGGAGACAAAAGAGACAGGAGTTCAGTCTCTGGGTCGGGAAGATCCCCTGGAGGAAAGCATGGCAACCCACTCCAGTATTCTTGCCTGGAGAATCCCACGGACAGAGGAGCCTGGTGAGCTACAGTCCATGGGGTCGCAAAGAGTCAGACACAACTGAAGCGACTGCGTGTGCATGGTAAGACTGTATTTAGCTTTTTAAGAAACTGCCAAACTGTTTTCTAAAGTGGCTGTAAAACTTTGCACTCCCACCAGCAACGAATGAGTTTCTGTTGTTCCACCTCCTCTCCAGCAATTGGTATTGTCAGTTTTAGAAATTTTAGTCCTTGTAATGGATATGTGTGTGTGTCTGTTAGTCGCTCAGTTGTGTCCGACTCTTTGAGACCCCATAGGATGTAGCCCACCATATGCAGCGGTATGTTATTATTGCTTGAAATTGTAACTCCTTATTAACATAGGATGTTGAACATTTTTTTTCATATGCTCATTCTTCACCTGTACATCTCCTTAGAGAGGTATTGTTCAAAAATTCTTGCCTTTATTTTTTTACTTTTTTTTCTTATTGTTTAGTTTTAATAGTTCTTAGATCTGCAGTTTCAATGCAATCCCTATCAAAATTTGAATGGCCTCTTTTGCAGAAATAGGAAAGTCAATTTTCAAATTCATACGGAATAGCAAGGCATCCTGAGCAACCAAAACCATTTTTAAAAAGAATACTTCAAAACTTAATATAAATCCACAGTAATCAAAACAGTGTGTTACTGGCATAAGTACATACAGATCAATAGAAAAGAATCAAGAATTCAGAAATAAATCCATACATCTACGAAAATTGGTTTTTGACAATGATGCCAATTCCATTTGATGGAGAGAGAATAGTGTCTTCAAGAATGGATGCTGGGACAACTGGATTGCCATGTGCAGAAGAATTCAAGGGGATTCCTACTTCACACCAAAACAAAAATTAATTCAAGTGGATCAACAGTCTAAACATAAGAACTAAAATCATAAAGCTCTTACAGAAAACACAGGGGTAAATCTTAGTGACCTTGGGTTTGACTATGGATTCTTAGATATGCACCAAAGCAATGGCAATAAAGACAAAATTAGATAAACTGACTCCATCTAAAAACTTTTGTGCATAAAGGAAAACTGCCAAGGAAGGGAAAAGACAGCCTACAAAATGAGAGAAAATATTTGGAAATCACAGGTCTAATAAGGGCTTAATATTCAGAATCTATAATTTCTACAACACACAACAAAAAGAAAAGCAACCCAAGTAAAAAATGGGCAAATGACTTAGAAATTTCTCCAAGGAAGATATACAAATGGCCAATAGCATAAGAAAAAATACACAGCATCATTAATCATGGCTGTTTAGTTGCTAAATCTTGTCCGACTCTTTTGCAACCCCACAGACTGCAGCCTGCCAGGCTCCTCTGTCCATGGGATTTCCCAGGCAAGAATAGTACAGTGGGTTGCCATTTCCTTCTCTAGGGGCTCTTCCCCACCCGGGGAAGGAACCCACGTTTCCTGCATTGGCAAGTGGATCCTTTACCACTGACGCACCTGGAAAGCCTATCATTAGTCATTGTGTGTATATGTTAGTCACTCAGTCGTGGCCGACTCTTTGTGACCCCATGGACTGCAGCCCGCCAGCCTCTTCTGTTCAAGGGATTTTCCAGGCAAGGATACTGGAATGGCTTGCCCTGCCCTCCTCCAGGGGATTCTCTTGACTCGGGTATCGAACCCGGGTCTCCTGCATTGCAGGCGGATGCTTTACTGTCTGAGCTAATAGGGAAACCCATTAGCCATCAGGGAAAATAAAATCAAAACTACACTGAGATAACCATTTCATACCCACTAGGGTGGCTGTACTGAAAAAAAATAAAATAACAAGTGTTGGTGAAGATGTGGAGAAACTGAAACTCTTGTACATTACTGGTAGGAATGTAAAGTGTTGCAGCCTCTATAGGAAAATGATTTTGAATTTCTTCAAAAAGCTAAGCACAGAATTACCATATGACTCCCAAAATTCCATTCCAGAAACTGAAAGCAAGGACTTAAACAGATGTTCACTGCAGTATTATTCACCACAGCCGAAAGGTGGAATCAACCAAAGTGTCCACCAACACATGAATGGATAAACAAAATGTGTATATGTACAATGAAAATTATTCAAACATAAAAAGGAATGAAGTTCTGACACATGCTACTTCATTGGATGAACCTTGAAAACATTATGCTAAATGAAATAAGCCAGATACAAGAGGACAAATATTATATGATTCCACTTACAGGAAATATCTGGAATAGACAAATTCATCACAACAGAAAGTAGATTAGAGATTACTAAAGGCTGGGTGGTGGGGAAGCCATGGTGAGTTATTACTTAATGGTAACAGAGTTTCTCCTTAGGGCAATGAAAAAGTTTTGGGAATGGATGGTAATGATGGTTGCACAACATTATGAATGTACTTAGTGCCACTTAACTGTACACTTGAAAATGGTTTACCCAAACTTTGCTTTATATGTATACTTGACCACACCTTAAAAAGTTAAAACCAGATTATCTCCAAAAATCACTGAGCTGTATCCTTAAAATGAGTGAATTGTATGGTATGTGAATTGTAACTCAATAAAGCTGTTTTAAAAGAATTCTTTGCATATTTTGGATACAAGTTCTGCATCAGACGTGTGTTTTGTAAATATTTCTTCCAGTCTGTGGCCTGTCTTTTCATTGTCTGACCAGTGTCTTTCACAGAATGGCCCTTTCTGGTTTGGGCACCAGCAGGGAGACATGGGGGATAAGTAAGACGTCATGGAATCTGCTCCCTGGCCCAGTTAAACCCTCTGGAGATGGTGTCTGCTGGCAGAAGTTGCAGAAACTGTTCTCATAAGGGATACTGGGGGCCATGAGCACTCCAACTGCCCTGCCTTTATCCTGAAGTGATGAAGAGCAACACCCTGTGAAAAAAAGACACCTCTTCCATGTAGGACTCCGGGTAGCTCTGCTGAATGAGGGCTGCCCTAGAACTGCCTAGAAACCAGTGTAGGCTTCCTCAACCTTCTCACCCTGGCAGTGGCCAAAGCGGTGAGCCCCAGAGTGGCTCCATGGGTGGCAGACATTAACAAGAAAGGGACCAGAATCCCCAAGGTGGGGGGATTGTGTAGGGGACTGAGAACAGTCCTTAATTAACTAATTCAGTGATTAATACTGCTCTGATGACCCCCACTGTAGTCAAGGCTGATGATACCTGGGGCAACGCAGGTTAAGCCCTCTCTTCATAATGAGCCTCAGGTAATGAAGGTTCCCTGTAGAAGCGAAGGCTGTAGGTGATACGTAAAAACTAACTGACACTTACGGCTGTCTAGCGTCCCCAGATTTCCTTGCAGAGGAGGAGCTTGAATGGGTAGGAAGCACCAACTCTTCTCATTCTTCCACCAGCTGGAAAATACCTCATCTACAATGAGCATAGTGCTTCTTCTTGTTTAGCCATGAAGTTGTGTCCGACTCTTTTGTGACCCCACGGACTGTAGCCCGCCAGGCTCCTCTGTCCATGGGATTTCCCAGGCAAGAATACTGGAGTGGGTTGCCGTTTCCTTCTCCAGGGGGTTTCCTGACTCAGGGGTCGAACACAGGTCTCCTGCATTGGCAGGCAGGTTCTTTACCACCGAGCCTTTACAGGGAATTTAACAATGACAGGGTGATTCAAGTCCATATACTGATCATCCCACCTAGCTGATGCTATCATCAGTCCTAAGACAAGGACCAATAAATACCCAACCTCACTCCATCCTTAACAATCACCTTGTGAGGAGGCTTTTGTACCCTCTACTGTACAGAGGACACAATTGAGCGCAAGACGTTAGTTGGTGCTCCTGAAGTTGCACAGCTATTGACCCGTATTTTATCGTTTCTTAAACCAGGATGCATCTTACAACCATTCGGTGTGATAACTTTTTTCCTGATGATTTCTTTGACTAGAGGTAAGTGACACAACCAAGAGTTGATCACAGGCTGCATTTTTTTTTTAAAAATCTGGGGTGTAGTTACTTTACAATGCTGTGTTAGCTTCTGCTGCAGGGTGAAGTGCATCGGCTATATGCGTTCATATATCTCCTCCCTCTTGGGCGGCTCTCCTGCCCCCGCACCATCCCACCCCTCTAGGTCACCACGGAACACTAAGCTGAGCTCCCTGAGCTGCACAGCAGCCCCCCACTAGCCATCTGTCTCACACATGGCAATGCACACACATCAGTTCCAGTCTCCCAGCTCATCTCCCTCCTCGTGTCCACACGTCTGTTTCTTCCTTCCGCGTCTCTATTCAGGAGCGGCTGCAGCTTTGCCACTTATATAGTGTTCACCCTGCCAGGACCTTGGTGAGATGGACCTCAGAAAATGTGAGCTGGGATGGTGCGGGTGAAGGAAGGGTGGGAAAAAAAAGAGAAATAGAGGGGAAAAGTAAATAAAAGTTAGATTCCTTGGCTAGTCCCAATTCCTCTTCCTTTTTGTTTTGTAACTTGGGAATCTCTGGAACTACGAGTTCTGGGCTGTGGTTATGTTTTTATAAAGGAGCAATGATGATTCAGCTTATAAAAATCCTGAGGAATTGTTCCTCCTCTCAGAAGAACTGCTGGAACTGTATGAAAAACCTATCTTAGGAGAGGCTCAGCTCTGAAAATATGACTCATGGCACTTTGCAAAGCACTCTGGGCACATAAAATTCCTACTGTTTTCTTCATCAAAGCCCAAAGTCACCAGTTCACAAATTCCCTGTGCTGGCCATCACCTCTGCAAGCTTGGTATGACACCGAGGTCCCTGATTCTTTTTCAGGAAACATCTTGTACTTTCACTAAACACTATTAGGCAGGTGAGTCTTTACTGGTTTAGTAAAGACTGGAATTGTCTTTCCTTGGACCCAGGATCCCAGGCAGGCCAGGACATTTAATTATGACATCATCTTTGTTAATGACCACTTGGCTTTTAATAACAGCTCAAGTCTCTCTACAGGCTGTTTCTCTTGGCTTACTGCCACCAAATTCTTTGGTATTTCAGGAAAAAGTATGACTGTTTAGCAACTGGTAATTTCAGGGATTAAAAAAAAAAAAGAAACTTCTATAAGCTTCTTTTCACCCTGAAAGTAATGTTAAGGCAACCTCAGATTTACAAGTTTGCAGAGAAGAAATGCAGGTACTTTAGCTTTACTGTGTACTTTTAGCTTCCAAAATGGGACGGGCACAAAATGACTCATTAGGGTGTAAGGAAGAAGTATTAGAGCTCTACAAGAGAAAGCACTCAGGCTCTTGGCCTGGATAATTTCCATAAGGGATACCAGGAGTCCTAAGGTAGGAGTAAGGTTTGTACAACATGGAGAAGTTGATAGTGGTGGGGGTGGGGGCTAGGGGGTAATCCTTAATCCTTACTGCACTGAGAATTTATGGCTTCTGTGTGCCTAGCCAAGTAAAGTACTGCCTCATATTATCCAGTTTTTGTTGTTGTTGTTAAAGATTATTTTATTTGATTTTTTTGGCTGCACTGGGTCTTCACTGCTGCATGCAGGCTTTCTCTGGTTGCGCTGAGCAGGCTTTCTCTGGTTGCGCTGAGCAGGCTTTCTCTGGTTGCGCTGAACAGCCTTTCTCTGGTTGTGCTGAGCAGCCTTTCTCTGGCTGCGCTGAGCAGGACTTTCTCTGGCTGCGCTGAGCAGGACTTTCTCTGGCTGCGCTGAGCACGACTTTCTCTGCTTGCGCTGAGCAGCCTTTCTCTGCTTGCACTGAGCAGCCTTTCTCTGGTTGGGGTCCTGGGGCTTCTCACTGTTGTGGCTTCTCTTGTGGCTCCAGGTCCACAGGCTTCAGGAGTTGCAGCACGTGGGCTTGGCTTTTGGGCTTAGTTGCTTGTGGCATGTGGAATCTTCCTGGACCAGGGATTTAACTGGTGTCCCTTGCATCGCAAGGCAGACTCTTAACCACTGGACCACCAGGGACGTTTTATCATCAAGTTTTAACACAGTCTTCAAAATAGGACAAGTGGGTTTTGAAAAATGTCTGATTCTCTTAGCAGAAAGCGATCTTGGGGTGTTTAGCTATGACACTCCATTAGTAATCTACCAGTTGTGACTTTTTTGAAATATCTGAATTGCTACAGAGCCACTTCTCTGACTACTTCCCCCAACCAGGTGCCCCTCCCAACCTGCTCTGGCTTCTCCCAGGGTACCTTTGGCACCTCCCCAAGATCAACAAACAATGGGTTAACGTTTGGCAGAGTGGGTGGCTTCAACATCCTGCTCTAGCAGGAAAGGTCTGGGACTGTTTTTATTGGTCGGTGCCTACGCTGAGGCAGGGTTAAGCTTTCAACCATCACCCCTGACCTTACCTATCTGATCATCTTCCCTGAATGAGCATCTCTGGCCCAGCTGCTGAATTCCACTTGTAGGCTCAACCCAGGACAAAACTTATTGGCATCAGAGACTGGCACTGGAGATAAGACATTTAAATAGATTCCAGCATCAAATACTCTGGAGAAGGGAATGGCAACCCACTCCAGTAATTTTGCCTGGAAAATCCCATGGACAGAGGAGCCTGGTGGGCTCCATCGTCACAGGAGTTGGACATGACTTAGCAGCTAAGCACACACACCATCAAGTGGCTTGAAGGCAGTGAGCCTGTCAGGCTGGGCCCCGCCCCAGCCTCCTGCTGTCCTGAGACCCAGGCTTCCCAGTGCCCAGCTCCTCAAAAACTAAGCTTTCCCGCCAGGAGGGCTCCCTGCCCCTCTTGGCAATCTGCCTATTTCCTCCGGCTCCAGAGTCCTGCTGTGCACTTGACACTCTTGTTTCATTCATTGTTCAAGCATTTATGAGTTCCTACTTTGTGCCAAGGTGCACCCCGTTAGGCAGCCCGAAAAGAAATGCGCTTCTGGGTCGACCAGCAAAGACACGTGGATTAACGTGTACAGGCAATCCAGAGCCTCTGCCTCGCACAGGACACTTCTCCAACCTAAGAAATGGGATGTGGGCCATGTCACGTGTGGTGGCATTCACTGAAATACTGGTGTGAAATGCTCAGCACGGGTACTGGCACACAGGAAGTGCTCAGGGAACACCACATATTCCCCTTATTACCACTGTTATCTGTTCATGGGGCAGGGTGACACAGGAGAGCTCAGGAGCGATGCTGGAGACGAGCCCTGGAGGGTGGTTGGGAGCTCGTCCAGCAGAGAGGGGCTGAAGGGACGTCACCACATCCAGTGTAACCGCGCCTCCAATGGCTCAGGCCAGGCTCCTGCCTCTGCAGCTCCCTGCGCTCCCCACGCCAAACTGCCCCCCCGCCCCCAGCAGACGCGCTCACTCTGCCTGTCACACTCTGGTCCACATCAGGACCCCTGCCCAGTGTGCTCTGAAGCGTTCCTCTCCCATCTTCCAATCCCCAGTCGAGGCCACCTCCTCCAGGAGGTCTTCCCTGATACCCTACCTCATTCAGCTCTCCCCTCTCTCTTAGAGTCGGTGCCATACATTTTAGCACATGAAGGGCATTTCCTGCTTGGTTTCTTGAGCATCAGTTAATTAACAAATGCAGGGTAGTGCGAACTAGACACTTGGAAGCAGCTAATACAGGCTGAAGCACAAAAATATAATCGCCAATAACAATAACAAGAGCACCCACGGGGTTAGGTCGGGCACTGAGATAGGTACTTTGTACAAGCCAGACTTCAGCAATACGTGAACTGTGAACTCCCTGATGTTCAAGCTGGTTTTAGAAAAGGTAGAGGAACCAGAGATCAAATTGCCAACATCCGCTGGATCATGGAAAAAGCAAGAGAGTTCCAGAAAAACATCTATTTCTGCTCTATTGACTATGCCAAAACCTTTGACTGTGTGGATCACAATAAACTGTGGAAAATTCTGAAAGAGATGGGAATATCAGACCACCTAACCTGCCTCTTGAGGAATCTGTATGCAGGTCAGGAAGCAACAGTTAGAACTGGACATGGAACAACAGACTGGTTCCAAATAGGAAAAGGAGTACATCAAGGCTGTATATTGTCACCCTGCTTATTTAACTTCTATGCAGAGTACATCATGAGAAACGCTGGACTGGAAGAAACACAAGTGGGAATCAAGATTGCCGGGAGAAATATCAATAACCTCAGATATGTAGATGACACCACCCTTATGGCAGAAAGTGAAGAGGAACTCAAAAGCCTCTTGATGAAAGTGAAAGAGGAGAGTGAAAAAGTTGGCTTAAAGCTCAACATTCAGAAAACGAAGATCATGGCATCTGGTCCCATCACTTCATGGGAAATGGATGGGGAAACAGTAGAAACAGTGTCAGACTTTATTTTTGGGGGCTCCAAAATCACTGCAGATGGTAACTGCAGCCATGAAATTAAACGACACTTACTCCTTGGAAGAAAAGTTATGACCAACCTAGATAGCATATTCAAAAGCAGAGACATTACTTTGCCGACTAAGGTCCATCTAGTCAAGGCTATGGTTTTCCCTGTGGTCATGTATGGATCTGAGAGTTGGACTGTGAAGAAGGCTGAGTGCCGAAGAATTGATGCATTTGAGCTGTGGTGTTGGAGAAGAGTCTTGAGGGTCCCTTGGACTGCAAGGAGATCCAACCAGTGCATTCTGAAGGAGATCTGCCCTGGGATTTCTTTGGAAGGAATGATGCTAAAGCTGAAGCTCCAGTACTTTGGACACCTCATGCGAAGAACTGACTCATTGGAAAAGACTCTGATGCTGGGAGAGATTGGGGGCAGGAGGAGAAGGGGACGACCCAGGATGAGATGGCTGGATGGCATCATGGACTCGATGGACGTGAGTCTGAGTGAACTCCAGGAGATGGTGATGGACAGGGAGGCCTGGCGTGCTGCGATTCATGGGGTCACAAAAAGTCGGACACGACTGAGTGACTGAACTGAACTGAACCGATCGTCTCATTTAATCCCCACCACAACCCTGAGTTAACAATCCTATGATGTTATCCCCATTTTATGGACTAGAAAACTGAGTCTAGAAAGGTAGTTAGGCAAGGTCACACAGCAGGTGGATGGAAGAACCAGGAGCGGAACCCAGATCCATGTGCTTCCAAAGTTTACACTCTGCTCTGAACTGCTCCTGAGAGTGGCCAGGTTAAACAGTTTGTTGACTGCATTGAACTTCCCTGGTGGCTCAGACGGTAAAGAATCCGCCTGCAATGTGGGAGACCTGGGTTCAGTCCCTGGGTTGGGAAGATTCCCTGGAGAAGGGAATGGCTAGCCACTTCAAGTATTCTTGCCTGGAAAATCCTACAGAGAGAAGAGACTGGTGGGCTACAGTCCACGGGGTCGCAAAGAGGTGGACACGACTGTGTAACCAACACTTTTGACTGAGTTGACTTTGATTTGATTAGAGATGGAATTATTCTGCTTCTCCAAATACAGCCAGTTACCTTAGTGGTTCAGCTCTGCTCCTCTGTGTTAGCACCGGGCCCATCAGCCTATGAGAAAAGCAGGTGTGCTTGTGCCTCCGGGATTATGTGCTTGGCCCATGACATACACGTAGCCAGTTTCCTTGGAGCAGTGTCGCTGCTGGAAGGAAGGATTAGCAGACACACGTGTAACAGCAAAGGTTTCTGTCCCACCACCATTACGTCATGCTTTGGGCTGAAGGCTTATGCTGTGGCCCACTTCCTGCACCAATCAGCTGCAACAGCAGAGAGGAGCCACGGTGGGGGACAATCAGCTGCGAAACTGTACAATTAAAGCTGATTAGCTGTTAGGGGACTGGAAGGCATTTCCTCCTGCTCTTGCCTAATTTTTCATGACTCTGCTTGGGTGAGGGTGACGTGGATTCCCACTGGCGATAGGAAGTGAGATTACTGTGGCTGCTGCTCTCTGACTGAACCCCAGGTTTACGAAGGCCCCTGGGCATTCCTTTGAGATGGATATTTGGGGGGCTTCAGAAGCACAAGCATCGGGAAGTCTTAGCAGACACAGACCTGAGAATGGCCTTCCTCCCAGACACGCTTCTGCGAACAGGGGCAAAATCACAGATCCAGAAACACATTATAAATGCCCAAAAGGAGAGTGGAAGATACATTGCTCCTGAGTGCTGAGAACGAACCCTAAACAAGTTTTGGGCTCAAAGACTGGGCTTTGGTGCCGCAGGCTGCAAGGGTACAGAGGCTGCCTGGCTACAAGGTGCACACAGGGGCACGTCTTGTTCTGCGGGACCTACAGTTCCGTCTCCCTTCCGTGGGACGACCAGGACAGGGAGGTGCTGCCCTCACACAGCCCGTGTCGGCGGGCGGACCGAAAGACCGAAGCGCTAAGGCCCTCCACTCTCCAGCTGTGTGATTCTGGGGGCAGTGACCTCATCTCTCTGAATTTGCTGACACAACTGAACGGTTGTGCCGATCGAGTAAGAACACTGATGTTGGGATCTCTGTAAATGCAAAGGTGTGGCAGGATCTAGGAGTTCTGTCCTACCTGAACAAGGGAACAGAGGGGGATAGCGGGAAGGCTTATGAATCACTCTGTTGGCAAAATTCCCTGTGGCGTTTGAATGCTTCATGGCCCTCTCTTCCCAAGAGGCTATTATTTAAAATTTAAATACTATTGCTCTTGGCACCCCGTTGGCCCTCTAACTCAGCTAACCCTCAACAGAGCATGGGCACAGGAAGGTGATGGGCAGGGGAGCCGCTGAGGGCCAGGGAGCACCACTTCCTTCCTCCAGCAGCACCGTGGCTCCTTGACCTGCCCAACCTGGGACGACTGGGTCATAATGTGAACTACGACCTGGGGAGTAAAACACACACTGAATAGCCATTGTATCAGTACACGCATGCCTGGTGCACGCCGACACTTGGGTGGGGATGCCAGAGCCGGACGTGAGAGCAAGCAAGGACAAGCTCAACTTACAGGGCAGCTGTCCAGCAGATGACTGTTAACCCGTTCCACCCTGGGGTTAACTGAGTCCTCCTCCTCCGCCTCCCGGGCCTTGAGCTCAGCTCTGCACACCATCAGGTGGAGCAGGAGGAGATCATTTCGTCCTGGAGACAGATGACCGATGTGCACACAGGCGATCAGGGTACTCCGTCTCCTCTGTGGTGACAGAGGAAGACAGGAATTGTAGGTCCACAGTCACTTTGGACTGACTTTATAACAACTGTTTATAGTGATGGCTTCCTTAGGTTGTACGAAGTGATTGCATTTCCTTTGTTATATTTGACAATCACAAAACCCCAAAAGAATATCCTGATGAGAGCGGTTCCCGAATTTTGCTACCTAGCAGAACCACTAATGCACGCATGCTAAGTCACTTCAGTTGTGCCTGACTCTTTGTGACCCTATGGACTGTAGCCCTCCAGGCTCCTCTATCCATAGGATTCTCCAGGCAAGAAGACTGGAGTGGCTTGCCATGCCCTCCTCTGGGGGATCTTCCTGACCAAGGGATTGAACCTGCATCTCTTACGCCTTCTACATTGGCACATGGGTTCTTTACAACTAGGGCCATCTGGGAAGCCCCAGAACCACTAAGGGGCTATTAAATGCCCAGGTCACACCCCATATCCATTAAGTCATAATTCTGGGAATGGGAAGTCTGTATGAAGAGTTTTTAGAGGTCCACAGGTGAGTCCAAGGTACAGCAATAGGGAACCACCGCCCTAGAGGTAGGCTATGAAAGTGTTTTGTTCATTTTGTAAACAGTAACTGGGAGGCTAACAGAGTTTAATAATTTACCTAAATTTAAGACCCTAACAGCACCTTGGGATAGGACTTGAACCTTGAATTCCACTCCAAATTGTTGTCAATTCATTTACATAATCATGCATTTAACAAGCACGTTTGGAGGACCAGCCACGTAGAAGGCACCAGACATACGAGAGACCAAATAGACACGGCCCCTGTTGCCAAGGAGTTTCAGTGTAGTCATCTTTCTAGCCAAACCAGTGCACTCTGCACCCCTTGATACTTTGGAATCAATTCAGAAGTAAGCAGACTAGTTCAGTGCCTGGCAGGCTGTGGTGCTCAGCAAAATAGTGCTAATGGTATTTTTGTTGGCGTTCTGGCCTGTAGTGTGCAGACGACCCATAACAGGCCATGGCGGAGGGAGATGAGGTTTTGAAGGCACCAGTCCTCAATTCAAATCGTGACTCTTCTTCACCAGCTGTGTGATCCTCAATAATATTCTTAACGTCTCTGAGCCTCAATTTGCTCATCTATAGAGTGAAGATAGTAATTTGTTGTTCCTGTTATTGTTCAGTCACTCAGTCGTGTCCGACTCTTTGTGACCTCACGGACTGCAGCACGCCAGGCTTCCCTGTCCTTCACCATCATCTGGAGTTTGTCCAAACTCATGTCCATTGAGTCAGTGATATTATCCTACCATCTCATCCTCTGTCGCCCTTTTCTCCTCCTGCCTTCAATCTTTCCCAGCATCAGGGTCTTTTCCAAAGAGTCAGCTCTTCACACCAGGTGGCCAAAGTATTGGAAGTTTCAGCTTTAGCTGATTCCTTCCAGGGAATGTTCAGGGTTGATTTCCCTTAGGATTGACTGGTTGGATCTCCTTGCTGTCCGAGGGAATCTCAAGAGTCTCTCCAGCACCACAGTTTTCGAAAGCATCAATTCTTTGGTGTTCAGCCTTCTTTATGGTTCAACTCTCACACCGGTACACAACTACTGGGAAAACCATAGCCCTGACCTTGTCAAACAAAGTATCACCTTTGTCAGTAAAGTGATGTCTTTGCTTTTGAAAATACTGTTTAGGTTTGTCATAGCTTTTCTTCCAAGGAGCAAGCATCTTTTAATTTCACAGCTGCAGTCACCATCTGCAATGATTTTAGAGCCCAAGAAAATCGTCTGTCACTATTTTCATTTTTTCCCCATCTATTTGCCATGAAGTGATGGGACTGGATGCCATGATCTTAGTTTTCTGAATGTTGAACTCTAAGCCAACTTTTTCACTCTCCTCTTTCACTTTCATCAAGAGGCTCTTTCGTTCCTCTTCACTTTCTGCCATAAGGGTGGTGTCATCTGCGTATCTGAGGTTATTGATATTTCTCCCAGCAATCTTGATTCCAGCTTGTGCTTCCTCCAGCCCAGTGTTTCTCATGATGTACTCTGCATATAAGTTAAATAAGCAGGGTGACAATATACAGCCTTGACGTACTCCTTTCCCAGTTTTGAAGCAGTTTCTTGTTCCATGCCTGGTTCTAACTGTTGCTTCTTGACCTGCATACAGGTTTCTCAGGAGGCAGGTAAGGTGGTCTGGCATTCCTATCTCTTGAAGAATTTTCCAGTTTGTTATGATCCACACAAAGGTTTTAGCATAGACAATGAAGCAGAAGTAGATGTTTTTCTGGAATACCATTGCTTTTTCAATAATTCAGTGGATGTTGGCAATTTGATCTCTGGTTCTTCTGCCTTTTCTGAACCCATACATCTGGAAGTTCAGTTCACGTACTGTTGAAGCCTAGCTTGAAGGGTTTTAAGCATTATTTTGCTAGCATGTGAAATGAGTGCACTTGTGAGGTATTTTGAACATTCTTCGGCACTGCCCTTCTTTGGGATTGGAATGAAAATTGACCTTGTCCAGTCCTGTGGCCACTGCTCAACTTTCCAAATTTGCTGCCATATTGAGTGCAGCACTTTCTCAAAATCATCTTTTAGGATTTGAATTCCAGCTCAGCTGGAACTACATCACCTCCACTAGCCTTTTTCGTGGTAATGCTTCCTAAGGCCCACTTGACTTCACATTCCAGGATGTCTGGCTCTAGGTGAGTGATCACACCATCGTGGTTATCCAGGTCATTAAGACCTTTTTGGAGCAGTTCTTCTATGTACTCTTGCCACCTCTTCTTAATATCTTCTGCCTCTGTTAGGTCCAAACCATCTCTGTCCTTTATTGTGCCCATCTTTTTAGGAAACATTCCCTTTGTATCTCTAATTTTTTTGAAGAAATCTCTAGCCTTTTCTATTCTATTGTTTTCCTCTATTTCTTTGCGTTGTTCACTTAAGAAGACTTTCTTATCTCTCCTTGCTATTCTTTGGAACTCTGCATTCAAATGGGTATATCTTTCCTTTTCTCCTTTGCTTTCCACTTCTCTTTTTTTCTCAGCTATTTGTAAGACCTCCTTAGACAACCATTTTGCCTTTTTGCATTTCTTTTTCTTGGGGATGGTTTTAGTCACCACCTTCGGTACAATGTCATGAACCTCCATCCACAATTCAGGTACTCTACCAGATCTAATCCCTTGAACCTATTTGTCACTTCCATTGTATAACCATAAGGGATTTGATATCAGAAGTTAGCAGTGAGAACTAACTGAAGCCTCCAGCGTGGTGGTCAGCACATCTGAGGTCCTCAGTAAACACAGCTGTGGCCAGGTCCCTGCCCGATGCTGAGTGCGGTGGGGAATACGGGGGGCTGGAACCTGGTGCTCCTGAGAGGGCCAGCAAGCCAGAGTGAGGGTAGAACGCCTCATCCTATTTACCCTTCTAACCCTTTACCATCAGCCCATTCTGTTCATCCTCCTTGGTACTCAGTGTTGGGACATCATTTACTTGGAAGCTAAGGCTAAGTGTCCAGTAAATTTTCATCAGGGATGGAGACCAAAGGCAAATCTAAAATTAGTGAGAGGAACTCAAAGGGGACTGGTTCTTGCTGTTCAAGTCATATCTGACTCTGCGACCCCATAGACTGCCGGGTTTCCCTGTCCTTCACTGTCTCTCAGAGTTGACTGGACTGAAAGTTAAAGGCTGAAGTACTGGGACTGCTTTCTGAACTGTAGTTCCACTTTTAAATTAGATTTATATTAAAAGAAAGGGAAAGGAAAATGCAGACCATGTGAGTTTCCCTTCTTACCAGCGCTTAGTTTATACCATCAACATTAAATTGTTTCTCTATTCCCTTATGAGAT
This sequence comes from Budorcas taxicolor, assembly GCF_023091745.1. Classification (NCBI taxonomy): domain Eukaryota; kingdom Metazoa; phylum Chordata; class Mammalia; order Artiodactyla; family Bovidae; genus Budorcas; species Budorcas taxicolor. Next base: position 9,534,519 of record NC_068934.1, on the reverse strand, counting down.
AGAATATAATCCTTGCTCTTAATGAACCTGAGAGGCTCTTTAAAAATTTCTCATTTCATAAACATGATTAGCTCTGGGACCTCTGTGCTGAGGGACTACAGGTGCTTAATCAAATTGCCCTTTTCCACTGGCGATTTCCTAAACGGTAACTGGAATTCTTGCACGTGTGGCCTGGCTGCTATAGAGCGACCCTGAAGGAAGCGAGAGATTCGCAGAGGACTCCAAGGGTGACCTTTCCTCCAAATTTCCAAAATAAACAGCTCTATGCCCAAGGCTATATTTAGTGCCATTAGCTACCAGACTCTTCTGAAACCTATATCCTGTGATAAGTACAGTTAATATTTAACGTCTCCTTTAAAGGAACAAGGAAAAGTTTATTCTAAATTTATGCTGATTGACTAAATACACCACTGAATGAGTGACTGGGACATTGCTGAGTAGTGTGGAAATTTACTTTGCTTGTACAGATGAATATTAAGTTGGTAAGTTGGCTTATATTTTATAAGTGAAGTCGCTTAGTCATGTCCGACTCTTTGCGACCCTGTGGACTGTAGCCCACCAGGCTCCTCTGTCCATGGGATTCTCCAGGCAAGAATACTAGAGTGGGTTGCCATTTAAAAAGATTTTAGTACTGTTTTTTAGTGCCTACTGAAGGAGAGGCTGTTTCGATACTGAATGAACCAATGCACTGTTTGAATGTGATCCTTCCACAACATCCATATGATATATAATATCTAACCAATGCTATAGAGTTATTAAGCTATGGAGCTGGAACATGAACCCAGGTCTGTGTTGCCACTAGAGTCCATACTCGTAATCACTATTTTGCACACACTGTTTTTCATCCTTCGTTCTCATTCTGAACACTCTGCAATAACCTTAGTCAGCCACATTAAAGACAGAGTTTGAAGGACTTGTGGGCACACACGGAGAAAAGGAGAGGGTGTGACAAATTGAGAAAGTAACACTGACATATATACACTACCATGTGTCAAATGAAAGTGAAAGAGGAGAGTGAAAAGGCTGGCTTAAAACTCAGCATTCAGAAAACTAAGATCATGACATCTGGTCCCATTACTCCATAGCAAACAGATGGGGAAACAATGGAAACAGTAAGAGATTTTATTTTGGGGGGCTCCAAAATCACTGCAGATGATGACTGCAGCTATGAAATTAAAAGATGCTACCTCCTTAAAGGAAAAAAGCTATGACCAACCTAGACAGCGTATTAGAAAGCAGAGACATTACTTTGCTGACAAAGGTCCATCTAGTCAAAGCTACAGTTTTTCCAGTAGTCATGTATGGATGTGAGAGTTGGACTATAAAGAAAGCTGAGTGCCAAAGAATTGATGCTTTTGAACTGTGGTGTTGGAGAAGATTCTTGAGAGTCCCTTGGACTGCAAGGAGATCTAACCAGCCCATTCTAAAGGAGATCAGTCCTGGGTGTTCATTGGAAGGACTGATGCTGAAGCTGAAACTCCAATACTTTGGCCACCTGATGTGAAGAGCTGACTCATTGGAAAAGACCCTGATGATGGGAAAGATTGAGGGCAGGAGGAGAAAGGGATGACAGAGGATGAGATGGTTGGATGGCATCACCGACTTGATGGACATGAGTTTCAGTAAACTCCGGGAGTTGGTGATGGACAGGGAGGCCTGGAGTGCTGCAGTCCATGGGGTTGCAGAGTCGGACAGGACTGAGCGACAGAACTGAGCTGATGTGTAAAATAGATAACTAAAGAGAGGCTGTTATATAACACAGAGACCCCAGCCTGGTTCTCTGTGATGGCTTAGAGGGGTGGGATGAAGTGGGGTGGAATACGGGGATGGGAGGGATGGGATATATGTGGATATAATATATATATAGTTATATAGTTATGATTGATTCACCTTGTACAGCAGAAACCAACAAATACTGCAAAGCAATTATCCTCCAATTAAAAAAAAAAGACTGAGTTTGATCAGTCTACTGAAGTGAGAGTTTCCTGGCTGGCGGTATCCCCCCAGACCCCAGGGTATTACCTTTAACACCGTTCTCTGGGGAGAAAAGGGCAAAGCATTTAGCAATATTTAGCATTCTGTCCCCAAAGGTGGGGGAATAACAAGGGCTGAGAACAGAAGGGAAATACTCTCCCCAGGAGAAGTAAGTATGGCTCTGCTTATCAAACAAGCCAACTCTGGCTTTGAAATCAACTTAATAGGGAACAAACAGTATTTTAAAAATGACATAGATTTGTGTAGAACATACCAGGCTGCATCACATTTAGCAAGGACAAGTACTGTTTTGTAAACGCTTGCTTAGTTTCAAGAGTATGTGTGTGCACGCATGTGCTCACGTGTATGTGTGTCAGGGTACTGACCTGTGATGTAAAGTGTATTGTTAACTAAAGGGTGTAGTGTAAACATCTTGAGGAACACTGTAGCGTAGGATAATGATCATGCGTGGAGATAGACCACCAAAGTCTGATCCTCAACGAGATGCCCAGCCTGAGTCCAGTACCTCACTTTTCAAGGTTCAAGTTCCTTGTCTGTAAAACTGGGCTGATAACAGAATCCACTTGGTAATTTGTGTTCCATGTCACAGAGTGTCTGATGCTTAGTAGGGACCCATTAAGTAAATATCAGCTATCAATATTTTAAATAAAGGAGCCTGGGTGTTAATTTGGTGGCAAAACCATGTTTTGCGTAACGTCTCCAGAATAATTTTCATTCTAGATGCAGACCTCCATCAGCTTCCTGGGCATCCCCCCTACAAGTCTTCACGCTACTCATCAAGCTCATCTTCCAGGCCAAGCCTCCCTCCTACAGTCTCTACTCGACAATGGTACCACCCAGTAGCTCAGCAGAAACTTAAGAGTCATCCTGAATTCCTCACATCGCAGCCCATCACCAAATCCGGATGACGTCCTAGCTCCTGAATAGTTTGAGACAGAGTTTGAGATTCCACTATTGTCCGCCTCCCCATTCTCATCTTTCTCTTTTCAAGATGGAAATCGTCCTTGCCCTGTTCATAAACAATTCTGCAATTCCTTGACTCCAGTCTTAATTCCCCCCGCCCCTCGCTCTCATTGTCCCATCCTTGGAATACACCCTTCAGAACTTCTGCTGGACTGACCTTTCCCAAAAGCCAATTTTGATAACTACACTCCCTGACTTACACATTTTTATCTGACCTAAAGATTATCATACTGAGTGATGTGAGTCAGACAAAGACAAATATCATATGATGTCACTTCTGAAAAAAATGATATGAGCTTACTTAAAAAACAGAAATAGACTCAAAGACATAGAAAACAAACTTTTGGATGCCACAGGGGAAAGGGGGTGGGATAAATTAGAAACTCGGAATTAATGGATACATATGGGGCTTCCCTGGTGGCTCAGTAGTAAAGAATCTGCCTGTAAAGGCAGAGACCACTTGCACTGCAGGAGACTTGGGTTCGATCCCTGGGTTGGGAAGATCCCCTGGAGAAGGGAATGGCAACCCACTCCAGTATTCTTGCCTTAGAAATTCCATTGACAGAGGAGCCCGGCGGGCTACAGTCCATGGAGCCTCAAAGAGTTGGACACAACTGAGTGACAAAACCGCTTTCACTGCTATTATATATAAAGTAGATAAACAACAAGGACCTACTGTATAGCACGGGGAAATATAGTCTATATCTTATAATAATCCACAATGGAAAATAACCTGAGAAAGAACACACATATGTATATGAGTATCACTGAATCTCTTTATTGGACGCCTGGGGCTTCCCTGATAGCTCAGTTGGTAAAGAATCCGCCTGCAATGCAGGAGACCCCGGTTCAATTCCTGGGTCAGGAAGATCCCCTGGAGAAGGGATAGGCCACCCACTCCAGTATTCTTGGGCTTCCCTGGTGGCTCAGCTGGTGAAGAATCTGCCTAAAATGAGGGAGACCTGGGTTTGATCCCTAGGTTGGGAGGATCCCCTGGAGAAGGGAATGGCTACCCACTCTAGTATTCTGGCCTGGAGAATTCCACAGACTGTATAGTCCATGGGGTCACAAAGAGTTGGAAACGACTGAGCAACTTGCACTTTTGCTTTATTGTACACCTGAAATATTGTACGTCAACTGAACTTCAATTAAGGAAAAAACCCTCCTTTTCAAAGCCTGCAAGGCTCCTCATCAGCTGTGCACCACCCTTGGCTTCTTGTCCTGCCGACCTCCACCAGAAGCTCTCAATACAGCAAACCCCTTTCCCATCTCTAGAGGCAGCGGGCATTTTCACGTCTGTGCATGCTGGTTCCTCAGCTGAGCATGCTCTTCTGTGCCTGTCATCACTCTAGCGCACAGAGGGATGGAAGGTCATCAGCTGAAACTTACAATCTAGTACCCCGATTCTCAGAAATCAGGGTACATGGGAAGCACCTTGGTTGCTGGTTTATAATTCAAGTCCTAAGTCCTGTACCTGTGACTGTTGACCCCTGCAGAGTCAGGGCTTTTCATCTGCACCCCCAGTGACTGTAAGGAACTGCACCAGAAAGGGAGACAAAAGTTTTGTACAAATTTGAACCCACAGCACACAAATTCAGGAGTACACATAAGTATCTTGTCCTTAGGAAACATCTCAACAGAAATGCAATTAGGAGAGGCTTCCCTGGTGGTCCAGCGGTTAAGAATCTGCCTGCCGGTACAGGGGACACCAGTTCAGTTCCTGATCTGGGAAGATCCCCCAGGCCATGGAGGAACTAAGCCTGTGCTTGACAACTACTGAGCCTGTGCTCTAGAACCAAGGAGCCACCACTACTGAAGTCCCCTCGCCCTGAACCCCTGCTCGGCAACAAGAGAAGCCACTGCAATGAGAAGCCTGAGCACCGCGACAAAGGGCAGCCCCTGCTCGCCACAACCAGAGAAAGCCCGGGCGCAGCAATGAAGACCCAGTGCAACCAGACACAAAAGGTACAGAGAAAGGCTATTAGGAGAAATTCTGAAAGAGGGGGCGGGGGGTTGGACCCTGACTTCTTAGGAAAGATTTCTCTTTCAGGATGAGCAGTAATGACAGGAAAGAAAAATCCTGCTATTTAATACAATTATTTATCAGTGTTATTGCCTTAAAATACAAATACTGCATAGAGCCACAGAACAACGATGGCGCTAACCAGGCCACACTCTTGCAGGAAGGTCTCTCATTGTTCCTAGTGGAAAACCCTGGCCAGAGTCCTGGCATGGGCTAAGTTTATAACAGAGAGAGAATCAGCTGCCACACCTACGCGGGAGATAGGAGCCAAGTTCTTCCCACTGAGTCTCACTGCTCTGTTGTTTTCCCTAGTAAGAAAAGAAAAAAAAAAAAAAAAAGGACAGAAGCTTTAAGTTAAGTATCTGGGCATTCTGGGCAGTTAAACATTGATGAGACATCAAGATCCTTAAACACTGGTGAAAAATTAAGACCAGAGACTGACTTTTTATAGGGAACAAATCTGTGAAGCATTTTTATGGCTGAGCATTAACGCGAAGCAGATAACCCGAGATTTGCAGATAAGAACCTTAGGTAGCTTTTCTTACTGCTGCCACTGTTGACCTGTTCACCATCTGGCCCACCCTTCTGACTCAACCTAGCCAACATTCATTCATTCATTCATTCAGCTAGCAGGTGCTGTGTGACATGCACAGTTCTAGGTACAGGTGAGAGATGGCAAAACCCATCTCGCCTTCCAGCAGTGAAAATTAGCACAGATGATACAAGCCAAAGTGACGCATCATTCATTTTAAGTTACAAAATAAGGGGATGTCATTCGTTTGACAAAAATTTAAGTACCTACTTCGTGCAAGGTAATGTGCTGTGCAAAACAGAAGTTCCCACTTCTGTAGGGAAGATAAGTGTTCAACCAAACAAAAAACGACCACATAATTGCCTCACGATGAGAAGTACTACAGAGCAGATGTAGAGGATGCTATGAAAGCGTGGAAGGAACCGGGAGCCCTGATGTGGCTTCCTCTGCAGGGAGGGAGTGCCTCCCCTACGGAAACCACCTTTGAGACACGATATGAAAGACAAAGAGTTAATTAGGCCAAGCGCCAGGATAGACTTGAGCAGAGAAACATCCTAAGAAACAGCACGTTCAAGGCTCGGAAAGAGGGAGGCAGGACCCGGATGGGACAGCACGCGGGCGACTTTGCTAAGGACTGAGGTTTTCGGCCTCAGGGCAATGGGAAACAACAGAGAAGTGTTAGACAGAAGAGAAAGAATTTGCTGTGGGTGTCTGGGAGATCACTGTGGCTACAGCGGGGAGAACTGGGGGTATCACTGCCATGACGGACGACTGTGTCATGGAGACGGGACGCGAAGTGATCTGGGTGTGCAGGAGGAGCTGGAAGGAAAGGAACACACCTCAAATTGTACTTTATACATGCTGAGTCTCATAACCTCTGGAATAGCCATCTGACGTCAGGCGGACACCTGGGTATCTGAAGTCAGGGTCTCAGAGAGAGGGCTGGAGGATGAATCTGAACATTGGTAGCAAATCCGTGGTAACTGAAGCCACAGCAAGGGTATATTCCTCTACAGAGAGAGGTCAAAGTGAGGAAGGTCTGAGCTTTGAGAAACGCCAGCATTTGACGGCCGGATAAAGGAGGATGAACCGGGCGAGCAGGCTGAGAACAAACAACTGGAAGGTGCAGGGGAACCAGATGGGTTGTCACTAGATGGCCCACGAGGACAGAGCTTCAGGAAGGCAGGCGTGGTCAAGGCAGCTGAGTGCCTCTGAAAGATAATGAGGACAGAAAACCCTGCTGGAGTCAGCCAGTGGAGGTTCCCTGTAAGCTGGCAAAGACCGGCCGCAGTTGGACTTCGTGGTTTGAAGGGAGAGTAGGAAGGGAGGAAAGGGAACCAGCAGAGAGACACAATTCTTCCCAGACCTCTGGCTGCAAAGGGGAGGTTAAAGTGGAGAGACCGAGAACACGTTTAGATGCTATTGGGGTGGATTCCTCAAAAATGGAGAGAATGGGTGCCAGAGCCAATCGGCGGGGGTCGGGGACCGCCTGCAGGCAGAGGGGGCCACCTCAGCATCTGTGCACGTGTGCTAGGTCGCTTCAGTTGCATCTGACTCTTTGCAACCCCATGGACTGAAGCCCGCCAGGTTCCTCTGTCCATGGGACTTCCGAGGCAAGAACACTGGAGTGGGTTGCCATTCTTTTCTCCAGGGGATCTTCCTGACCCAGGGATCGAAGTCGCATCTCCTGCTTCACCCGGCATTGGCAGGTGGATTCTTTACCACGGAGCCACCGGGGAAGCTCAGCAGTGAAAAGACATAGAGGCAAAAGCTGAGGGTGCTGTCGGGATGAGCAGGAATGGTGACCCTGGGCTTGAAGCTGGACTGGACTAGGTCAGCGGGCGGGAGCAGAGAGCTGCCTGGGTAGAGGGCAGAGGAGGCTGGAGACTGGTGAGTTCAGAGGGCAAGGCTGAGCAAGCAGCAACTCTGCTCAGAGAATGTTGTTAGGCTCACTGACTCCTATGATTTCAATGATTCACATAGACAGATTCCACACGATGCCAAGGTCTGGGGTGTGACTGCAGTAGTAGCTGAGGTGGGTTGCAAAAGGAGAGTATTCCAGCTGGGAGAGGTCTGCATGCTGAGGGAATTAGCCCTCTGATTCTGAAGTCATCCAAGGTGAAGGCAGGACTGGGGTGGAGAAAGTCTATAAGCTGGTGCCAAAGTCCTCAATGAATGAAAGATGGTAAATCACAATGACGAGAAGGAGGAAAGGTCAGTCTCTCTAAATAACACAACTCTTAGAAGAGGCACCAAGAAGTGGGTTTTGTTGCTGTGGAAACTATTTGTTTAAATAAGAGGATGGGAGAGTTCTAAGAGTGACCCTGGGGAATAAAAGGCTCCCTACCTTTGGCCTGACTTGGAAGCTTGAGGAGTGTGAAAGGAGTGTGAGAAGCATTTGGGAGAAGCAGTCAGCTCAGGCTGGGGGTAGGGCTGCTACTAGATGGAGCTGGAGAGAATGGCCTGGAAGGGATTGACGATATGAGCGAAGTTCATTATTCCTGAAATCCGAGCGGAAGGGTATGGGATGGAGAATGGGAGGCTGGGCTGGGGGCGAGGATGTACCGACATGACAGTCTGACAGAGAAAGAAATGCAAGTAAAGGAGGAGCTGGGAGTGTAAGGGGGCTCTCCTGCTGGCTCAGACAGGAACGAGGCCACCTGCAACGCAGGAGACAGGGGTTCGATCCCTGGGCTGGGAAGACCCCCTGGAGAAGGAAACGGGAATCCTGTCCAGTACTCCTGCCTGGGGAACTCCATGGACAGAGGAGCCTGGTGGGCTACAGTAAGGAGAAGGGGGTTACAAAGGCAGTGGACAGGTGGGCTTTGCAAAGGTCACATCCAGCTGTGATCAAGCAGGAGTTCTGCTGATGGGCAAAGGAGCGGGGAGGGCCCCAGGGAGAAGAGTCAGCATGCACAAAGAGGCAGAGGCCTGCGAGGCATGCTCTTCGTGGGCAGTGCAGCTCTCTTCAGTGGGACTGCGGGGCGGGGTGGAGGTGGAGATCGGCCCAGAGGCCTGGGCAGGCACGAGGCAGGCGGATGCCGGTCACGGAGGGCTCTGGGGTCCAGCTACGGGCCCTGCGGCTTAGGGAGCTCCTGGAAGCTTTACAGCGGGGCCGAGCCACAAGCCCAGCTCAGCTCTGTTCCAGAGATGAGCTGTTCCAGACTCACCTGGGGGTGGGTCTTTGCTCTCCTCATCACCCCCTCCATGCTTTGGCTCACGCGGTCCACGGAGAGCCCAGCCCGCACCCTCTGACTAAATCCTACTCATCCCTGAGACCTAACTCAAGTCTTAACCCTGGAATAAAGCCCTTCGTGACTACTCCAGCCCAGACCTTCCTTCTTTTCTGCAGATGTTTTCATTCTTATGGCCAAAATCCGACCCCAAAGGAAAGGCAAGGGGAGAGGTCTTTGTGTCAGTGAGCATCGGCACCCAGCTAGAGAAAGAGATAAAATTATAACGATGAGAGGGTAACCTGTCTGTCTCTTCTACAAAGAAGGCAGAACGAGACTTGTTCCCCGAGCATTGGGAAAAAGGACGCCTTCTCTTTTCTGTTTTCCTATCAAAAGAAAAAAAAAGAAAAGAAAACTGCCTTAAGGTTCAAGTATAGACAAGGGATCAGTTTGAAAGCTCTGGAGTGGGTGGAGGGCCCCTTCCTCTACTAACTAATGGGCTCAATTCATTTCTGGAGAAAGCAAGCCTGGGTTTCCCTAAGGTTTACTCATGAGTGACCAGGTCATTCAAAAATCTCGGGGCACAATGGCTTTCTGAACTCCCCAGTAGCCTGGGACAAAAGAACCAGGGTGCACGCGCTGGCCCTGCCCATGGTGCAGCAGCAGCTGTGGGATTTCCCGGCCCTGCAAACCCCTCCCTGTCCCCCTTCACTGGCCAGCACCTGCACGGCGCTCTCAGCACCGCTGGGGGTGATGGCTGAGCTCGGAGGCCTGGGGGTGGGGGTGGAGGCTCTTAACAGAAAAGCTTCCTCTTTTATTCCTTTAGCGCCAGCAGGATAGGGAACAATCTCAGCAGCTAGGGAATTCAGGCAACTTATTTTGGGCACTGACTGGAAAGCCAACTGCCCTCTCCTTTCTTGGTAACCTCGCTGTCCCCTGCACCGCCCTGGAGCTCTAAAGATAACTGCCAAGCGGCTGCAAGGGTTTGTTTACAAGTCTGTCTCCCCATTTAGACACCTAGGCGTCCTTCCGGCAAGTCCCACTTATCTTTATGTTAGTTCTTGACTTGCAGTTGGAGCTAAAAAAATGTTTGAAGAAAGAGAGAGAGGGAAGGAGAGAGAATAGAAGGAAATTAATGGATGGATGGATGGATAAGTGAATAAATAACAGACTCTGTCTCTGAGGCTGGACAACTAGCTTAAGAGATGCCGATCTGGACTCTGAAGACCCTAGAGAGTCCTCACAGGGTGCACAGAGCTGTCGAGTGGAGGGTGTCGTGAGAACAGATGTCCATCTTGCTACTCCCATGCAGTTTAACTCTGCTTTTGTGATATTCATTGAACTTCCTTATGTGAGATTTCGTGTGAATAAAAGGTTCTGTGGCTAAGAAAGTCCCTTGAAGGGAATATTGGGCTAGATTTTCCCTCCTTAGATTTCCTCCCACTGTGCTATTTTCCATGATAGGCAAGTATTTGTATTTTCTCTTGGAGGACTTCCCTGGTGGCTCAGCTGGTAAAGAATCTGCCTGCAGTGTGGGAGACCTGGGTTTGATCTCTGGGTTGGGAAGATCCTCCGGAGAAGGGAACAGCTACCCACTACAGTATTCTGGCCTGGAGAATTCTATGGACTGTACAGTCCATGGGGTCACAAAGAGTTGGACACGACTGAGCGACTGGCACTTTCACTTGGACCACAGGCTTCCCAGGTGGCGCAGTGGTAAAGAGCACGCCTGCCAACGCAGGAGTCGCAAGAGATGCGGGTTCGATACCTGGGTTGGAAGAGCCCCGAAGGAGGAAATGGCAACCTACTCCAGGATTCTTGCCTGGAAAATTCCATGGACAGAGAAGTCTGGTGGGCTACAGTCCACTGGGTTGCAAAGAGTCAGATAAAACTGAGCGTGTGTACACACACAGACACACAGCTTTGGACCACTGGTAGAACATCCTCCTGTTCTCCAAGAACATCTTATTCTTGGAAGGCAGGAAGACGGACGTGAGTGAGGGCATCACTTGCCAGGTACTCTGAGCGTGCTCTGTCTGGGCCAGAGCCCCAGCAATTAAGCGGCTGCCTCCCGGTCTCCTCCACCCCGGGTGTCCTTACACGTGTGCTGTCCCCCATCGCAGTGATGGGGCTCTTGAGGCAAGTGGTGCTTGCAGCTTACCTCCACGTCCATTTTTCACACCTGATTTTAATGTAACTTATGTTGCACTTGATTGCACTTCTGCTGACAGTCCCAAACGGGGAGGGGACTAGGCGCCAGAGGACGGAAGTGCTACTGCAGACGGGATGGCCACAAACACTGTCACAGAAGAGCTTGTCACTCAAGTTTGAAAAGGACATCATCAGAGAACCAGACAAGCCCACAGCCTGGATCATCGTAAGGGTTAGAGAGACCCCCACAACTTCATCTATTAACTAACTGTGTGGCTCAGATGCTCAGTCGTGTCCGACTCTTTGTGACCCCATGGACTGTAGCCCACCAGGCTCCCCTGTCCAAGTGGTTCTCCCAGCAAGAATACTGGGGTGGGTTGCCATTTCCTCTTCCAAGGAATCTTCCCACTCCTGGGATCAAACTCACGTCTCCTGCATTGGCAAGTGGGTTCTTTACCACCAGCGCCACCTGGGAACTAACTCACTATCGAGGGTCTATGTGTGGGACTGTGGAGAGCTAGGGATGAATGGGAGAAAGTCCTTTTGTTAAGGAGCTCCCATCCTAGCAATGGAGACAATGTTAAGAAAATGAAACAATTCAAGAAGTTAAGCACAGACACAGAATCAAGCCCTGAAGGATTTCAGAACAGAGAGAGAACAGTCCTCCTTGAGGGCTGGGGGAGGAGTGGAGAAGGCGGCCCCAAAGAGCAACATTTGAATGAGACCTTGACTTTTTTTTCCTGAGTGGACCATTTTTAGTCTTCATTGAATTTATTATGATACTGCTTTTGTTTTATATTTCAATTTTCTGGCCAAGAGGCATGTGGGATTTTAGTTCCCCAACCAGGGATTGAACTCCTTGCATTGGAAGGTGAAGGCTTAACCACTGGGTCACCAGGGACATCCTTAGACTTGAACTTAGGACAGTTCTTCAAGCCTGGAGGCAAGAAATGGAAGCAGGGCAGACATGCAACACTGAGCAGGATGAGATGGCGGTGGGGTGGGGGTGTGGGGCTATATTGGGGAGTGGGGCTGGATTATGTTGAGGGGTAGGGCTGAGGGGAGGGGGTTTTCATCAGGCAGTCAGGCTGGTGAAATGGGCTTTGCAAGCTTTGCTCATTGTATCACCCTGGGAGTGGTGGGGAGCCACTGATGGTTTACAAGCACAGTTTCATATGTCACACAAATGAAGGCTGATTATCCTGCAGGCGATGAGGAAGGAAAGCCCGCAAGTACTGATCCAGCCTTCACAGTGAGGAGCCCTCTGGGTGGAGGGCTGGGGAGGGGCAGAGGCTCCGTGCTCGAAGCAGGGACAGGCTCTGGCCATGGTCCACATGAAGATGGGAGATGCTCTTCTCAGAGCAGAGCAGACGAAACCAAGCGGAAGAGAAAGGGGAGCTTCAGTGTACGTTTCAGAGCCTCCTAGAGCGTGCAGCCACTGGGGGAAAGGAAAGGACGTGCAGGCCTGGGGGACCGGGGCCAGCCCTCAGGCCTGTGGCTTAGCACCACGTGGGCATCCTGGAGGCTTGGGTCCTCACAGTCGCACTGATGCTGCTCTCTTTCTGGGGTCTGATGAGCCACTGCCTCACTGGAGGAGCTGCTGACACCTGTCAGCCCTTGTGGTTCCGAAAGCCCTAAGTGACTGCTCAGCTCTGATTGTTTTATCTGGTTTCCTGTAGACCTGCCCCGTGAGGTTGCATTCCCTCCACATTCGTGTGTTGAAGTTCGAAACCAAGGTACCTCAGAATATGACTATTCGGTGCTAGGGTTTTTAAAGGGGTAACTGAGTTAAAATGGGGCTTTGCTGTACCTAAATCCACTCTGAGTGTCCTTTAAGAAGAGGAAATGAGGACAGAGAGTCAGAAAAGGGACCAGGAAGGCACAAGGAGAAGACGCCTCCTGCAAGCCACGGAGAGGGACCTTAGAAGAAACCAAACCTGCCGGCACCTCGATCCTGAACTTCTAATCTTCAAAACCGTGAGAAAACAAATTTCTGTTGTTTAAGCCGTCTGGTCTCTGGAACTTTGTTATGGCAGCCCAGCAAACGAATGCACCTCCTGTGAACAAAGTCTTACCTGGGACCAAACCCACCTGAACCCACCTAGGCAGGCTAAGCAAAGGCCGGGAACTGGGGCCATGTTCCCTGCTTTGATTTCTCCAGCCAGTCTAGCTTCTCCACTGGTCCAATCCTTCACTATCGTCATGGTACCACGACAGTGATGGGCAGATGAGTCCATGGAACTTGCTCATCTGAACAAGAATGGCACTGTTATTACCCACGGGGGACTGCTGCTGTTTTTTCTAAAGAGCCAGTCAGTGGGTTCACAAAGCTCACAATAACCCAGCTCTCAGCGCCTGCTCAGAGCTGCTTTCTTAGGCCTTAGGAGAGAGAGAATATTCCGCTTATGCCAAAATGCCCATTGAGCTCTGTTGATCAGATACCACTGGAAGAACAATGGAATCTGTCTTCAAGAGGTAAAGGCTATCAGAGGGGTCAAGCAGCGCTTCCCAGCTGACTTCATCACCACATCCGAGGCAAGAAAAGTGGGAGCCCTATGGCCTTTATAGGCAAACACAGGACATTTCACTGTGACTGACAGCTTCACTAGACAATTACTGGATGTGGCCAGGTCAGCCCCCACATCTGAGATAAGCCATGGGTCTAAGGGTTGCTACTAAAGCCAGTAACAAAGGAACATTTTATCCAACTCCTTTCTAGACTTGGAGATGCCAGTTTTTCTTCATTTCTGGCTAGCAACCACAGAAAGGTTAAAATACTGCTGCCTGGAATATCCCAGGAAACCCCCCAATTCAGCAAGACCTGAAGAATATAGTTCCTAGTCACTCCTCTGGAAAGGAGTCCAGGAGGGGAGAGAGTACAGAACTTAGGAGCCAAAAACACTGCATTTGAATCCTGGTCCCAACAGTTTACTAAGTCTGTGACCTTGGGCAGTCTCTACCCTTCCATGGGTCTTGGCTTTTTCATCTATCAGTTCAGTTCAGTCACTCAGTTGTGTCTGACTCTTTGCGACCCCATGGACTGCAGCACTCCAGGCCTCCCTGTCCATCACCAACTCCTGGAGCTTGCTCAAACTCAAGTCCATCTTAGTGGGTAATGCCATCCAACCATCTCATCCTCTGTTGTCCCCTTCTCCTCCTGCTTTCAATCTTTCCCATCATCAGGGTCTTTTCCAAGGAGTCAGTTCTTCCCACCAGGTGGCCAAAGTATTGGAGTTTCAGCTTCAGCATCAGTCCATCCAATGAATATTCAGGACTGATTTCCTTTAGGATTGACTGGTTGGATATCCTTAAAGTCCAAGGGACTCTCAAGAGTCTTCTCCAACACCATAGTTCAAAAGCATCAATTCTTTGGTGCTCAGCTTTCTTCATAGTCCAACTCTCACATCCATACATGACCACTGGAAAAATCATAGCTTTGACTAGATGGACCTTTGTCAGCAAACTAATTTCTCTGCTTTCTAATATGCTGTCTATGTTGGTCATAGCTTTCCTTCCAAGGAGCAGGCACCTTTTAATTTCATGGCTGCAGTCACCATCTGGAGTGATTTTGGAGCCCAAGAAAAGAAAGTCTGTCTCTGTTTCCATTGTTTCCCTATCTATTTTCCATGAAGTAATGAGACCAGATGCCATGATCTTAGTTTTCTGAATGTTGAGTTTAAGCCAGCTTTTTCATTCTCCTCTTTCACTTTCATCAAGAGGCTCTTCAGTTCCTCTTCACTTTCTGCCGTAAGAGTGCTGTCCTCTGCATATCTTGGGTTACTGATATTTCTCCTGGCAATCTTGATTCCAGCTTGTGCTTCATCTATAACCCTGGTGTAATACAGGCCCCTTTGCACAGCGTTATTATGAGGACTCAGCGTGACCACATATGAAAAGAGAACAAAGAAGCTTCATGGAGATGTGATGGTGGGCTAGGCTCACAGCCAGGAAAAGGACTCATTTCTGTACCCGAGAGTACAGGTCACTGTTATTCTGACAAGTTAATGTGGCAGGTCAGCAACTCCTCAACCTTTCTTTATTCACACAGTAAAAGTCACCCAGCACTTGAATTGCCAAATACACAAAACAGACAGGGTACCGCCCCCACCTCCAGGAACCGACAATGCCATTCTCAACACACCTCAGGAAAGGATACTAACGACAGCTCTAGACACCTTTTTCAAAAGATACTACTTTGCTACAACAGTTATAAGAACAACAGCTATCATTTCATACGTTAATTTTATGCTTTATTTTGTTGTTATTTAGTCCTTAAGTCGTGCCCAACTCTTTGTGACCTCATGGACTGTAGATGCCCATGCTCCTCTGTCCATGGATTTCCCAGGCAAGAATACTGGAGTGGGTTACCATTTCCTTCTATAGGGGTTCTTCCTGATCCAGGGATGGAAATTGTATCTCCTACATTGCAGGCAGATTCTTTACCGCTGAGCCACCAGGAAAAGTCCCAGTTTTATGCTCGGTATTTTATTAAATGATCTGTTTACATATATCACATGAGCCACGTAAAGTCTTTGGAATGTCAACACACAGCCAGCAAGGTGCAGAGCCTGGTCGCAAGCCTGATCTCCATCTGCCTCTAACTTCAATAGAAATTTTGTAACATATCTTTTACCTAGGTTTAACAGTAACATATGCTTATTATAGTGGCACAGTGGTAAAAAATCTGCCTGCCAATGCGGGAGACCCCAGATTTGATCCCTGGGTGGGGAAGATCTCTGGAATAGGAAATGGCAACCCATTCCAGTATTCTTGCCTGGAAAATTCCATTGGCAGAGAAGCCTGGGGGGCTACAGTCCATTGGGTCACAAAGAATCAGATACAACTAAGTGCACACACACACTGAAAAGTTAAGAAAAATTATCAAAATCACACCTAATCTCATCACTCAGAGAAAACCACTGTATCATTTTGCTCTATTTCTTCCTGTATTTCCTCTGTGCTTAAAAAAAAACTTAAAACAAAGTTGAGATTTACTATATGTAAAATTTCATATACATATGAATTTTTCCACTTAAAATTATATGATAAACATTTTCCCACATACTAAAAGTCTAAAACATCACTTAAAATTGAAAACTTCAACTGATTATCTAATAATGTCCCTGTTTTGTATAATTGTTTCTAAACTTTCACTATTATAAATTATGCTGTGCATATATTTTTATTTGGTATTTATTTTATAAATTTATGCACATATAAAAGACTTTGTATTCATTTCTGACTTTTTTTTTTAGGTTGACTTATTGGACTTAAGAGATTGATGAGTCTTTCACTCATTAATTCAATAAATATTTAGTGAGCACCCACTAAGTGCTGGACAACATTCAAAATTGGTAATGTAGAAACAAGCAAAAAACAACTGAAGACAGACAAAAATACTTGCCTTCTTGAATCTTACATTCTAGAGAGGTCTAAGTAATTTTAATTCTTCTTAGGCATATTCTCAAATCACTTTCAGAAACGTTGGAGCAACTTACAACTCCACTAGCAGTGCCTCAGTAGCCATCTCAGTGCATGTTCACCAGCACAGAGTATTATGGTTTTACAGTTTTTTGACAGTTTTGTAACAATTCACAGCAATGTTGCCTTCCTTATGGACCTTTCCCCTACCCTCCCTCCCTCATTTATTCACCCCCTTACAAGACACAAGCAAACTGAAGAGATATTTAAATTCCCAGCCAAATGTAAGTTTCAAAGTTGTTTTTTTCCCTCCAGTGGGAAAAAAATCCCAGCCCCCAACCATGGATGGCAACAGTGGAATTGCCGCCTCTACTTTGCAAGGTAGCCAGAAATAATGATGACAAATCCATGTCCTGTTAGGGCTTCTGTGTCTGGGAGACAAGCCAGCAGTGAGTTTCTCCAGCCAAAGACCAGGCTTCCTTGGAGGATCAGCCAGAACAAGGCAGGTGGGAACCCTGCAGGGCAGTGGTTGAGGTCAGGATCAAATGCAACTCTGTCACCAAAGCAGTTGGTAAGTTAAAAAGTGCTGAGCAGTAGAAGCAAGTTTTATTCTTTTTGATGGGGGCTTTCAGGGGATGTTTAAGTCTTTTGTAGGGCCTCATACCATGTATGGAAAATATATAAAAATAAGCAAAGAAAACACCAATAAAGAAATAAAAGTAAAAATACTACATACATAATATTTTTGGAGTGTTAATCATGTGTTAGAAATTTTCAGAATTCTCTTTTTATGATAAATCCATAGACAGTGCTTACTCTGTGTCAGGCACTGTTTTAAGCACTTTTGACCATGTGATCATCATAATCAGCTTACGATGTAGATATCATCATCTCCATTTGACAGATGAAGAACCTGAGGCATAGAGAGATTAGGCACTTGTAAAGCAAGGATCAGATCCCGGCTGTTCTGCCTTTATTTTCTTTAACTTATTTAATACTGGCAGATAGCCAATTAACGATGTTTTGATAGTTTCAGGCGCACAGCAGAGGGACTCAGCCACACATGTGGATATGTCCATTCTCCCCCAAACTTCCCTCCCATTCAAGCTGCCACGTAACACTGAGCAGAGTTCTCTGTGCTGTATATGGCAGGACCTTGTTGGCTACCCATTTTAAACATAGCAGTGTATACACGTCCATCCCAAACTCCCTAACTACCCCTTATAAGAAGGAAACTTCTGAACAAATCAGGTAAGTAATCAACCTGATTCAAAAGTTCAGGTCAAGAGGGATTGACTGAATGCCTTCTATGCACCAGGCACTGTGCTGGCCCAAGGTCACAGAGCTCATGAGTGGGAGGGCTGGGAGCTCGGATCTGGCTCAAAGTCTGTCTGACTCCAGGTCCTCACTATTGCTCCATCTTGCTTAAGAGAAAATGCGTTCTTATTTGGGCTGACATCTAAGAGGCAAGGCTGGCACAGGGCATGGTGCTCTGGGAACAAAATGCCACAGCTACAGAAACAGAGGCTCAGCTGTGCTGTGCTTTGGGAGGCAGTCCTGTTAGTAGGCATATCTGGGTGAGCCTCTCTTCATTACCTTTGAGGGCCCCAGACATTCTAATATGGTCCAGGTGGTTCAGAATTTATCTTTTCAGCTCAGATGCCTGCGTGCAATGAAAACAACAGTTTTTAGAATTGCAAGAAGTGTTCTTAAAATCCTGGATCTTGGCTTTAGAAACTGTTGAGCCTCCAGTTATTGAAAACTCTCTTACATTTCCCTCATGACAGCTCACTCTGAGCCTCAGGTCGCTTTGATAGCTCCCTTAACGGTTGCCTTCACATTTCAAAATCAATGAAATTACATATTTAAAGGGATTATTCATTTTTTTCCCTAAGGAAAGCATATACACCCCATAATGCTTTAATAACGATAACCAGATGGATTTAAGGGTCTTTGACAAGGGGTTTCTTCAGCTAATTTGAGAACATACTGAGTTTCAGTCTCTTCTCACTGGTGCAAAATGAGCAGCGTGTAAAGAGCCCTGTAAATTTCCTTCTTGTGCAATTTTAATACTTTCATCACTGTCAGATGAAATACATTTAAAGCTAAGTCTCCCCTTTCTCCATTTTGAAAGTACAGGTTTTATTCAGTGAAGTCCAGAAAAACGTCTAACCAGAACTGGTTACCCCCAGGAGTTCCCACTCAAAATTCACCCCATAATACCTCCCAATCATGCGTATGCTCCAAGCTCCTTCTTTCTTGCTCTCAAAAAAGCCTGAGAGACTTTACGAAGGTTATGTACCTACATGTGGAATTATAAGACACCAGGAGTGGAAGGGACCGCAAAGATCATCTGGTCTACCTCTTCCACCTTATAGCAGAGGAAATTAAAGTTTCAGAAAGGTTCCATGATGCGGCCAAGATCAGGAACACAGGAAGTGGCAGAGTTTAGACTTGAACTTCATTCTGAGTGCAACGTACATTCATTATATCACGTTCCCTCTCTCTTCTGCTTTCATTTTCTGAACTTTATCTCCTCTCTTTATGTTTCCTACTTCTCATGTCAGAACCAGGTCTTGGACGATGATGGAATGGGTCAAACCATCTTCAGTGGTTGTGAAGTGGCATCACATTGTGACTTTGATATTCATATCTTTAGTGAGTCATGATGCCAATCTTTTCCTGTGCTATTGGCCACTTGTATATCTTCTTTGGAGAAACGTCTACTCGACTACTTTGCTCATTTTTTTGGTTTATGGATTTTGTTTTGTTTTGTTTTGTTTTTGTCTTTTTGTTGTTGAGTTGTAAGAGCTTTTTATATATTCTGAACACTAAATCGTTATCAGATATATGACTTGTAGACATTTTCTCCCACTCTGTAGCTTATCTTCTTATCTTAAAGCTTGGTATTTACATCTGTAGCTTATTCAAAGAGACTTCTTAAGATACTAAAATGTTTGTTTTCATAGTCCTAAGTATCTTATTTCATACGCTTGAAACTATAAATATTTGCTATGGGAAACTACATTTGTTAAAATTTGTTATTGAAACTCATTATTAAACTTTTCAGTGTGCAGAAGAAAAAATTAACAAGTACTTATTAAGCATTTACTATGTCTCTTGTCCTCAGTGAATTTTGATTTAAAAATGTGAAGCGGAAGACTTTTACTTCTGACATGGTTCCACCACACGTCATCCAGTGTGATGCACAAAGTGCTGGAATTAGTGCCCAGAGAAGCTGCATCACCTCTGCCCCTGGGTTCTCCTTACCCGCAGGATGGGAGTGAAAATATCCTCTTTGCCTCCCGCTGAAGGCGTTGTGAGGCTCAGACGAGAGGGATAAGAACCAGAGACTTCAGTGGCATCGCCTGGTCCCCTCCCAACGCATACACACAAACGCATGTCATAACAGCATAGCGTCATAACAGCACATCATCACAGTCATAACAGTGGAACTGTTATCCATGCGCTGCTGGGGTCCTCAGCGGGCCAGGCCACGTGGGGTCCTTGCAGCACTGCTGAAGTGGGTTTCCCAAAACACACATCTGACTGCTGCGTGCTCTGTCCTCTAAAACCCTATGGGGGCTCCCTCTCTTCTAAGAAAGACTTGGTGGTCCGATTCTTCGGCCTCTCCTCGGGCTCTGATGGTCCTGAGCCTGGCCGTGCCAACCTGGCTCCCGTCTGCACCTCCCTCGGCCATCCTCAGAGCATCTGCAGGTGCTGTTCCCCACGCGCTCAGTTCAAAGCTTGGCTATGCCTCTGGGTCATGGAACCCGAGACCTGTATCCAGGTGTTGGTCCTGGGAAGCATCTTAGAAGTGTGACAGAGAGGAAATGACTCCACCACTTGGAGACTTTTGTTGGAAGCTCAGTTCTGCCACCAATAGCCTTGGGACCACCAATAGGCCAGCCTTCTGGGGCCTCAGTTTTCTTATCCATTAATTCAGGTGAGCTCAGCATCCCTTTCAATCTATGACCTGGCATTTCTTCTATGAGAAGCAGTTTTTTAGCTTTACTGAGATGTAACTGACAAACAAAACTATACTATATTTAAAGTGTACAATATAATGTTTTGATACACATATAATGTTTTGATACACATATACATTGTGAAAGGATTCCCTGCATTGAGTTAATTAGCATATCTGTCACCTCAATATTTACCCTTTGCTAAGTATGTGTGGTAACACAAGTTCTACTCTCTTAGTAAATTTCAATTATACAAGAGTCACCATGTTATATGTTAGATCAGATTCTTACAATGGAAAGTTTGTACTCTTTTACCAACCCTTCCGAATTTACTCCATTCCCAGCCCCTGAAAACCACCATTCTACTCTTTGTTTCTATGTATTCAATTTTTTTTAAGATTCCACATATAAGTGATACTGTGCAGTGGTCGTATGAACAAGTATTTTCTGTTGCATTTTACTGAATCAGCGGTCATTAATAATAGTCATTATTCAGTGACATTTACTATTTAGGCTCTATTCAACTGCATTATTTTGAATCTTTGTAACAACCTTTTAAAATCAGATTTATCAAAATCATGGCCCTTTTAGAGATAGAATGGACAAGTAACTTGACTGAATCAAACAGCCAGAAAAGGAGGCGCTAACTAGGGCTCACAGCCAGACAGTCTGACTCCAAAGCCCATAGTGTTTTCACTTCAGGTCCCTTCCTCCAAGTCTCCTGCAACAATGGAATCTTCCCCGAGTTTGCCTCCCTCAGCTGCCCAGAAACATTTGATTACTTCTCCACTCCACCAGTTTCCTAAGGGCTTCCAAAGCCCACAGCATCCCTCCCAAAGAGCCGGGAGTCCACTCCATGCACCAGAGAGATCTGCTCCCCAAAGCTACCTGAGCTCACGTGAGCAGAACAGTAACAGTGATATCATGTGGCCCTCACATAGCAAAGATCTGCTTACCGCTGCTGTCTGTTACCTCCCGAGACTCCTACAGCACTTCTCTAAGTCACGTGGGGACTGCTTTTATAGATGACATGACTGAGGCTCAGAGAACTCTCCTGCTCGTGGTGACATCGCTGGCTCCAAGTTTACACCCTTTCAATCCTGGGCTGAGCTGAAGTTTGGGGAAATATCTCAGGGGCATGCTTTCCTACGGTTCTCTTTGTGAACAGAAAAGGGGAGGGGGTGTTTCTAGTTACCAACAGCCACACAGCTAAATGCCACTCATATGGAACCCCGGCCTTGACCCTAGAGAACCCATCAGCGGCTGGTCTTTGCTGAAGCTATTTTCAGGGCCCCTCCAGTGCTCTCACATTCCGCCTCCAGACTTCCCCCGTGCTGGGCTCCAGGAGCCTGACAGGCCCCCCAGATATCCCTGACGACCTCACGGACTGATGCTCACCAGATGCTTTCCAGCCCTCACATTCTCACGTGGGGATGAATAAACCCACCTTTACCCAATGGGAACTGACAGTCCTTGGTGCTGTGACTCTTCCCACAAGGAAAAAGGAGAGAGGAGCAGTGAAGTGACTTTGGTTGGCTGACTGACTTTGAGCTGGAGGTCATTTGTCTGGCTTTGGATTATCTGGTGTTTACCATTCCTGTCTTAATCACCCCTATTTCTTTTTCTAATCCATGCATCACCAGCAGAAAGAACTGTAAACATGTGAGGCTGCTGTTTTCAGCAAATTCACTCCGTGATCAATGCCAAACCAGGCTCTGCCTGAAAACCAGACGGGCGCTGACAACAAGAGGCGGGGATAGGGTTACATTTCTTGTAAACTGGCAGCTCGATTTTCATCTTGGCGCATGGTGGATTTTGTTATTGTTGTTATTCTGGACTGAGGGATAGGCTTATTTTTCATAGCTGGGTTTATGGTTTAGTGTAGAATTGCTTCTTGAAACTGGCTGAATTTATATGCTATTCAGCTTATATTCCCAGTCATTAAGAATTTTAGCAATTCACTCTCCTCTCAGAGTGCATTTCTAAGTTGCAATTATGACGGTGCTCCTTCTTTGGGGGGAATATTCTGGTAAAAAAAATTACTTTCCAGACTTATTGATTGGGCTGATATTTACCAGATATTCCAGCAGAAATGTGAAATGGCTGTGAAATGTCTGGCCCCTGTTTTGATTCATTTAGCTAACTGCCATGCTGCTGCTGCTGCTGCTAAGTCGCTTCAGTCGTGTCCGACTCTGTGCGACCCATAGACGGCAGCCCACCAGACCATACAGGTCATTGAATATTTCAGATGTTACTCCCATTTCTTAATCTCTACTTTGACCCTTACACCGTTAAGCCGTTATAGAAAACACATAATGCTTTAAATCAACCACAGTTTCCTATTTTCTCACACCTTTGAATGGAATCTTGCAGCTTCCTCTAACGCCTCTCCTTTTTCATTGCTCTCAGCTTAGGAAAGCCTCCCTAACCCTTTCCCCCAGCTCTCCTCCCACCGTGCACACTGTCAGTCACTCTTTTCTCTGATTCCATAGTACTTGTAACACCAATGAGTTAAGTGATGGAGTTTTTCCACTACAGGGAAGAGTATCTCCCCAGAGTCAGGTCAGTATCATCAGGAGGAAGCAAACTAGGAAACTCAATCCTTCCCTTAAAGATTTACAGAATCTTAGAGCTTGAAGGGAGCTAAGAGGGTCCTTCCTACCCCCTTCTGAAGTATCCTGGGTGGATACTTTTCAGCTTCCCATCAAGCACTTCCAGAAACGGAGAAGTCAATATGTTCTGAAAAGTTTTTCTTTACATTGAGCAAAAGTTGATCTCACGATCAACTCTGCCCATATGCCCCTGGTCTGCCTTTTGGAGCTGCAGAACAAGTCTAGTTCTCATTCTGCCTGGTATTTGAGAAGAGCTTCGTCTCCCTGCTGTCCTTCAGAAAGAGACGGAGGTCCCAGAATCATTTTTCTTTCATGCTAGAGTGAAGATCACGCCATGACTGTCCCTTTAAGCTAAATGTACCTGTCAGGTTATTTCCCAAACACTTGGCACCAGGCTGTTGTTTGGCAGGGAACATAAATACACTGTATTCAGAATTGATTAGTTTAAGCATAAGCAGTATACCCCTTAAATTCAAGATTACAAATGAAAAAATTTTTAAATAACAGAAAGTATTTATTAGAGAGCAACATTCTGCAACAAATCCAGTAGGTTAAAGCTCAGCTGCAGCTCATTATTTTGAAATGTTATGCCTGTTTCTTGCGGAGGAACGAAGAGGCAGTCAAAAAGATAGGGCTATGTGTCTCTGAGAGACCTAACACGCTGGCTTCACTTTGGAGAAAATTCCTAGGTGGGGCCACTGTGGGGAGCTGGAGACCACTATGAAATGAAAGTGAATTCTAGGAAAATTAAGTATGCATGTGATGGAAGCAACCTGGGCAGTGTCTGAATCTATTTTGGGAAGTGATGCTGGAATTTTTCTCTGAGAATCCATTCACAAGAATGACATTTTCAGGTATGATTCAAATGCAGTTTTGCCCAGAGGCTGAGCAGTGGACTCAAATACCCACTAAGCTCCCTCTAGAGGTTCGAGTGTGCAGCTGCCCCAAGAGCTCCTGGGCTGGGAAGCCTGTCCCAGCGCCCAGAAGAGGGGTCAAGAGATGCAAGGAGCTTCTGATTGTTTCTGGTATTTAGAGTCAAATTTGTGGGCTGAAACAAATTAGAAAGCAAAACAAAACTCCATTCTCTAAATAAAGCTGAGATACAATACATTGTGAATATACATTCATAGAGAAGCGGTAGCAACTGGGAACATTCTAAAATTTCATATTAGGTAATAGGCTGATGGTTCACAGCGCAATGAAAAACGCAAAAATTCTTGACGACATCCTAGATGTGCTGAAGTCTAAAATGGCATGCATTTTGGCACTTACATTGTATTTACAGCTACTTACATAGCATTAACCTTGTATTAAATATTGTAAGTAACTTAGAGGTGATTTAAAAGTATATGGAAGGATATGCAAATACTGCCAAGGGCATGGCAACCCACTCCAGTATTCTTGCCTGGAGAATCCCCATGGACAGAGGAGCCTGGCGGGCTACAGTCCATAGGGTCGCAGAGGTGGGCACAACTGAGTGACTAAGCACAGCACAGACACGCAAATACTACGCCATTTTATACAAGGGACTTGAGCATCCTTGAATGTTGGAATCGACAGGGTGGAGGATGGGGTCCCAATTTCTCCCACAGCTCTCCCCCTCCCCAGGGATATGGTGTACACCTTCACCTCATAGGACTGTTGTAAGAATTAAATAATCTACTAAGCATGTTTCTATCACATATTTAAAGTGCCTGGCACTGCAGGGGTTAATTCACTTCTTATCTGAGATAATTGGAGAAAAGCACTTAATCTGTTGTTCTTCTCTTGACAAAGTCCCATACACACAAACTGTATACTGTCCTATAAATTTTTTTTAAAAAAATGATATGCATCTTTTGGTTCATGGGTAATGTAATCAACATGATCATTATTAGAGAAACCAACTGTTGAGCACCTTTTCTGTGTCAGGCACTGTGCCAAATACTTTCCCTGCATTTTTAGTCCCCTTTTGGACAGATACTATTATTAGCACCAGTTACAAGGGGGCACCAGTTACAAGGGGGCAACAGAGGATAAGATGGTTGGACGGCATCCCCGACTCAATGGAAATGAGTTTGAGCAAACTCCGGGAGATAGTGAAGGACAGGGAAGCCTGGGATGCTGCAGCCCATGGGGTCGGACGGGACTGAGCAACTGAACAACGACAGATCAGGAAGCGAGGACTTGAGGAAGTTAAGTCCTTTGTACAAATTCATGCAGTTCATATATGATGCCGGAATTGGAACTCATCTGTGCTTTTAAACGCAATAAAATAATTCTTTCTCATTGGCGGAACCTGAACTCATCAAGATTAATGACTTGGCATCCAGGAACCCAACAAGCAGTGGTGCCATTAATGAAGGGCTTGACTGAGGGAGCATACATACAAAACCATTACAAACATTCAGCGGTAACCTTCCCCTCTGAAACGATCACCAATCTGATTTCATGTGTCTTGTGTCTCCTAGAGCACAGAGGATATTTAATCTTTGCATTCTGTCACTTAGACCTGTATGCTGCCTATAATGGCTGCTGAGCACATATTTGTTAAATGAATCAATGACTGACTAAATGCCACTGCCTGTCTTCTAAGAGCTTATAATCTGCTAGGAATGATAAGACATGTGCATACACATACACACACACACGAGTATAATTATAACACTAGCCAAAAGTGAGCTAAAATATGCAAAAGATATAAATCAGCAAGTCTACACTATTCCATTATCTGAGGTCAGAAAAAACTTGCCCATGCACATGGAGACATGCAAGAATGTTGACTGCAAAATTACGGCTAATAATAGAGACAAGAAACAACTACATTTTCATCAACAGAAGCATGAAGAAGTGCATTTCAGTGTACTGTTACAACAGAACATTATATACAGAAATTAAAATGAATAGTCTAAAAGTAAATGTATTATACAGCTAACTCATGAAACACAGTAAGTGAAAAAATAATAATAGTTTGACTTAATGCAATTTGCATGTATTAACTCATTTAGTCCTCATGACAACCCTTTGAAGGTAGATACTGTCACCAAACTCGCCTTAGAAACGAGGAAGTTGAAGGATACCTACATTTGATATAATTGCAAAGATGTTTAAACATATGCAAAAAGACTCATATAAGAATAAATCCGAATGCAATAAAAGCATTAAAGCACACACAGGAACCCCGAGATTATGACAGTGGTTACACGAGGGATGGCAAAAGGGAAGGGGCCCTGATGACAGAGGGGAAGAGAGCAAGCATCAGATGTATTTATGTTCTGTTTCTCAAGCTGGATGATGGTTGCAGATACTCTGTATTTTTTCTATGTCTGAACTATTTCATAATAAAGTGATCAACAAAAAGAAATTAAATAGCTTGAAGGCTCAAAGGAAATAAATGTGATTCCTGATACTGCCTGGAGAAGGGGACATTTAAATGAGGCCTGGGTACACTACGCGTAGCCCTAGCAAACGTGGAAGTTGGAGCCTGTGCCGAGTGAGGGACACGAGCCCGGGGGTGGAGGTGCAGGAGAACTAGGCTGCTGGAAAGACATTGCACTTCCCATCCCAAGGCCCCCGGGGGACCAGCCTGAGGGGCTCAGGCATCGGACTTTCTGGTTCCAATATTTGCTTGGTCTTTTTTTCTGTGGCTGTAGAACTGGGGGACTGGGTAGTCCCAGCCTCTTCCCCAGGGTGACCCAGGTGGCTGAGAATGCTTGAATTTGCTGGCATTCTGACACTCTCTCCTGGACTGCAGGGGAGGGGGCATGCCTGCCTGCTGCTCAAAGGCAGACTGGCTGGATGTGGAAGTCTGTTCAGAAGCATGAATAATGACCGACAGAGAGTCTCCTTGGGAGTTTCGCAAGGAATGATGAGGACTGGCTGCAACTGGAAACCCCAGCTAGCAATAAGGGAAAAGGGTTTTGCTGAACAAAACTGAGCCCACTGTTGGCCAGAAGGACCAGGGCACTTTGGAAGGCTTCAGACACTCAAGTTTTCAGACAGCCGTGGCACTGGGTCTGTGTATATGTGTGCTAAGTCACTTCAGTCGTGTCCAACTCTTTGCGACGCTATGGACTGTAGACCCCCAGGCTCCTCTGTCCATGGGATTCTCCAGGCAAGAACACTGGAGTGGGCTGCCATGCCCTCCTCCAGGGGGATCTTCCTGACCCAGGGATCGAACCCACATCTCCTGTGCCTCTGGCGTTGCAGGCGGATTCTTCCCTGCTGAACCACAGGGAAGCCCAGCACTGGGTCTTGACCGCCCCAAGCCCCAAACAGACCGGCCACACAGTCTTGACTCTGGGCCTCAGTCTCTTTCACGCTCTCCTGCCTGTGCCTATGGGGACTGGCCACACTGCTGACCTCTTCTCACCAGCTCTTTAACTGTTTCTGGTCTGGATCAGAAAATCTGGGATGGCATAACTTAGAGTCTCATCCCTATTCTGCCAGAGCTTCTGGGTGCAATAGCTGGTTTCCCAAGCGCACACTCAAAAAGCAATTTGCAGCAACATGGAGGGACCTAGAGGCTGTCATACTGAGTGAAGTCAAGTCAGACAGAGAAGGAAAAGCATCATATGGCATCCCTTACATGTGGAATCTAAAAAGAAATGACACAAATTTACCAAACAGAAAGAGACAGACTTATGGTTGCCGGGGTAACGATGGGGGGAAGGGATAGTTAGGGAGTTTAGGATGGATATGTACACATTGCTATATTTAAAACGAATAACCAATAAGGACCTACTGTATAGCATAGGGAACTCTGCTTAATATTATGTGGCAGCCTGGGTGGGAGAGGAGTTTGGGGGAGAATGGATTCATGTATATGTATGGTTGAATCCCTTTGCTGTTCAGCTGAAATCATCACAACTGGCTTTAGTGTAGCGTGTGCTCAGTTGAGCCCCTGGACTGTAGCCCACCAGGCTCCTCTGTCCATGGGATTTCCCAGGCAAGAATACTGGTGGGTTGCCATTTCCTTCTCCAGGGAAACTTCCCGACCCAGGGATCAAACCCACGTCTCTTGTGTCTCCTGCACTGGCAGACAGATTCTTTACTACTGTGCCACCTGAGAAGCCCCCAATAATCGGCTGTGTGAAAGTGAAAGTCACTCAGTCATGTCCAGCTCTTTGTGCCAGAATACTGGAGTAGGTAGCCGTTCTATACTCCAATATAGAATGAAAAGTTAAGAGAAAAAGAAGCAACTGCTCAAAAGACACTTGTTATTTGACTGATAGAAGTGAGTGTGTGGTTGGTGCTGCATTCAAAGGAAGCCCTTTGTTCTGCAATGGGAAGGCCTAGAAGCTACGTCTGAAGATGGGCCTTGCAGGTTGGCACTTCCTCTGCTTCTGTATATCTGCTCTTGAACACAGCTTCTCTAAGCCTCACTTTCTTCATCTGAAAAGTGGGGCCACAGCAGCAACCACCTAAAGAGTGGCTGTGATGAGCAAAGACAAAGCACCACCAGCCACCACTTACTGATGCTCACTCTGTGACCAGCTCTGTGCTTAGCACTTTGAAACAGAATTTTACATTAGCTTCCCAGCATCTCTAAAAGGAGCTGGGGAACAGAAAGCTTAAGTAGTTTGCCCCACTCTTTCTCTTTTAAACTGTGGGATAATTTACTTTCTTTTTTTTTTTTTTAATATTTATTTGGCTGTGTTGGGTCTTAGCTGTGGTATGCAGGAGCTTCACTGCGGCTCAGGGGCTTGGTTGCCTTGTAGAATGTGGAATCTTAGTTCCACGACCAGGGATCGAACCCATGTCCTTTGCATTGGAAGGCAGATTCTTAACCAGTGGACCATCAGAGAAGTCCCTGTTTTCCTCCAGCTCTTCTTTATTATTACTATTATTTTGTTTTTGGCTGGGCTTGGACCTTTATAGCTGTGAGCGGGCTTCCTCTAGCTGGTGAGTGGGGGCTGCTCTTGGCTTCATGTTGCGGTGGCTTCTCCTGTCGTGGGGCACAGGCTCTAGGCGCACGAGCTTCAGTAGTTGGGCACATGGGCTTAGCTGCCTTGTGACATGTGGGATCTTCCTGGACCAGGGATCAAACCCCTGTCCCCTGAATCGGCAGGGGGTTTCCTAACCACTGGACCACCAGGGAAGCCCCTTCCCTCGTCTCAAATTCACAAATTGTGGATCTGGTATTCAAACCCAGGTCTGTCGGGCTCCAAAGGTGATTCCAGCACTGGAGGCTGCAAAATGCTTGGCAAGTGTGTTTCTGTAGAAGTTATAAATTCATCTCAGTGTGGTTAAAACATCCTTTCTTGAACTGACTTGATTTGGGATTAATTTAAATCCAAAACACGTAGGCTGGATTACATTCTTGCTGTGAGTCCAAGACCCTCTTTGCTCCATATAAGCAGACTGGGTCCCTGCTGTCTGGGCCCTCAGTGGGCCGGGGTTGGAACTAAGAGCTCCCTGCTAGCAAGAACAAACTTCCCTGGGGGACCCAGATCTCTCCATTAAGACGGTGGTGCTTTCACCTTGGACCTCAGTTCTCCGTCTTCACTGCTTCTTCTTGGCCATAGTCACCAACCAGGTACCAAGAATGTTTTCTGATAGTGTTCCAAAGCTAAGACCTCAAACCCAGATATTCATTTCACTAGCCAAACTCTTCCCCAAATTTTAAGTGTTCTGGAGGTTAAGCTTTTCAATAGTTTCTCTGTATCCACTAACCCATGAACAAGTCAAGCTGCTTTGCCTATACTGGTGTTATTCTTAATATTGAATTAAATATTGAGGGCTTGGCATTCCTAGTTACACAATGCCTACCACCTCAAATAAATTAGTGAACTACTTTACAAAATGTCCAAAATGTTAAATCATGCCAGATGTGGCCACAAAAGAACTTCAAGTTTTTGGCTGTAAGAATTCATCCATTTTTTCTTTTTATAACATGATCCAGCATGAAAAACCAGGAGCGATGGCCTTCAACTAGAGGTCCTTTGGAGACACACTTTTGTGACTTTTAGAAATTAAAGCAGAGATTTATACGCTATTCTCCCATTTGAATAGATATTAATGAGTTTCTCGCCACATTTAAACCGTACATATTTTTCAGAGTCACAAGTTGAAAAGTTGTAGCCTCTGGAAAGACTTCCCCGGTGGCTCAGTGGTTAAGAATCCACCATCAATGCAGGAGATGTAGGCGGCGCAGGTTTGATCCCCGGGTAAGAAAGATCCCCTGGAGAAGGGAATGGCAACCTACTCCAGTATTCTTGCCTGAAGAATCCCACGGACAGAGGAGCCTGGAGGGTTACAGTCCATGGGGTCGCCAAGTCAGACAGCACACGGCCTCTGGAGAGTGGATCACAGCACTTTTGAGCTGGAGGTTACCTGAGAAATCATCTAGTAGAGGATTGTTAAATTCCCAGTGAAAAAAATAGCTGTTCAGTCTCAAGCCATTATATTAAATACCACCCACTGAACACCTACTGTGAGCCACGAACTGTTCCAAGCACTTTACAGGTATGAACTTTTTAAGTCGGGAGGCCCCAAGTCTCATAAGGTAGATATTATTATTATCCTCATTTTGTAGATGAGGAAACAGAGGCACAGAGTTAAATAACCTGCCTAATGCTTAAATCCAGGCAGTGGGACTGCCTTTAACCCCCTCTTTACACTGCCTCTTGATTCAGGATCACAGAACTGATAAGGGTCCACCTCCGCCTCAGCCTACAGTCAAGCTGCCGCAGCTACACCCTTTGTCTTCAGAGAGCTGTTGAGGAATTGGGAGTGTGTACACGGGGTGTGTACACAGGGGTGCCGGTGGTGTCAGCGGGCAGTGGTGCAACGGCTCCTACCTCTTCTCAACCCCCCACACTCAGAGTTAGCTTCCGACTGCAGGGACTGTTAGAGCTTAGGGGTTACGGACAGAATGAAGCTCAATTCATGCATCTTGCTCTCAAAGATTCTTCCGCGTAATTCTTTTCAATTCACAGAATATTCCTTTAGCGATTGAAGAGTATATTCTTTTGAAAACATATAGTTTTTAAATGGAAAAAACCACAAACATCCTAACGCATGGAACGTTTAGAGAAGCAGAAGAAAGTGAAACTTATATTCCCACTACCCAAGGACAATCACTGTTGCTGTTAGTGTACTTTCTTGCAGCCATTTTTGGACAGTTGTTAGCTGTGACTGTAATGAATATGCACTGTTACATCTTGCTTTTCCCACTAAATAGTGTCTATACTATTACCACCCTTTACAAACGTCATTTTAAAAGGTTGTATAATAAACCATTATGGAATGTACCATAATTTGTATAAATAGTCCTCACTTGTTAAGCATTTAGGCTCTTTCTAAATGCTTTATTATCGTAAATTGTACTAAAGGTAATTTCTCTAAATAGAGTTTTTACCATCTTTTGGCTTACTTCTCTTGGAAAAACTTCCAGCATGAAAATATTGGAACTTCTCTTTACTTGACACATCACTTCATTAGGAAATTCTCAGTGCTGACATTAATTATCAAGCTATCAATTGTCAAATGGAAATAAGAACGTCATTATGAGACTTTTAATTATTTCATATTTTTAAATGAACACCCTTCTTTTCTCCCAGTATCACACTAGAGCTATAGTTCATTCTTTGGTAGAATGGCAAGTAGCAATACTCTTCCTGGGACTTTCCTGGTGTTCCAGTGGTTAAGAATCTGCCTTCCAATGCAGGGAATTCAGGTTCAATCCCCGGTCAGGGAACTAAGATTCCTACCTGCTGTGGTAAAACTAAGCCCTGATGCATCTAAATAAATAATAAATATGTAAATAAATAGATTTAAAAAAAAAAGAAATACTCTGCCCATTCATAATATTGGCACGTCTGAAAATGACACAGAAAGTGTTTGAGAACAAGGGTTCTGCCTCTGTTATATTCTTTCAAAAAGCACATAACCCCAGTCTAATCATGAGAGAACACTGAACTAACCCAGCTAGGGGAAGGGCATTCTACAGGTCAGGACTTCCCAAGAATGTCAAAGTCGTGAAAAGTAAAGAATGGCTGTCATAGATCAGACATCATAGAGGGTCACAGCAACCAAATGCAATGTGATACCTTGGACTGGATCCTAGAACAGAAAACGGACCTTAGTGGGAAAAATGGTGAAATCCAAATAGAATCTGCAGTGTTTAGTTAATAGTAATGTTCTAACATCAGTTTCTTAGCTTTGACAAGTGTACTATGGAAATGTAAGATGTTAGCATGGGGAAGACTAGGTGAGTGGCATACATGAACTCTCTATAATAGCTTTGTACTTTTCTGTAAATCTAAACTATTTCAAATCAAAAGTTTGTTTTCTTAAAAAAAAGAGATGAAAAGCAGGTTTCTGGAGCCAGTCTGATCTGATTCTGAGTCCTAGATCTGACATTTGTTACCGCTGAGTGACCTTAGACAAATGACTTCTTCAAGTGAGGTTCATCTATTTTATATGAAGAAAACTTCTATGCAGAGTACATCATGAGAAACGCTGGGCAGGAAGAAGCACAAGCTGGAATCAAGATTGCTGGAAGAAATATCAATAACCTCAGATATACAGATGACACCACCCTTATGGCAGAAAGTGAAGAGGAACTAAAAAGCCTCTTGATGAAAGTGAAAGAGGAGAGTGAAAAAGTTGGCTGAAAGCTCAACATTCAGAAAATGAAGATCATGGCATCTGGTCCCATCACTTCATGGGAAATAGATGGGGAAACAGTGGAAACAGTGTCAGACTTTATTTTTTGGGCTCCAAAATCAGTGCAGATGGTGACTGCAGCCATGAAATTAAAAGATGCTTACCACTTGGAAGGAAAGTTATGACCAACCTAGATAGCATATTCAAAAGCAGAGACATTACTTTGCCGACTAAGGTCCATCTAGTCAAGGCTATGGTTTTTCCAGTGGTCATGTATGGATGTGAGAATTGGATTGTGAAGAAAGCTGAGTGCCGAAGAACTGATGCTTTTGAACTGTGGTGCTGGAGAAAACGCTTGAGAGTCCCTTGGACTGCAAGGAGATCCAACCAGTCAATCCTAAAGGAAATCAATCCTGGGTGTTCATTGGAAGGACTGATGCTAAAGCTGAAACTCCAGTACTCTGGCCACCTCATGCGAAGAGTTGACTTACTGGAAAAGACTCTGATGCTGGGAGGGATTGGGGGCAGGAGGAGAAAGGGACGACAGAGGATGAGATGGCTGGATGGAATCACAGACTCGATGGACATGAGTCTGAGTGAACTCCGGGAGTTGGTGATGGACAGGGAGGCCTGGTGTGCTGCGATTCATGAGGTTGCAAGGAGTCGGACAGGACTGAGTGAACTGATGAAGAAAATGTCTATCACAGAGGGTTATAGGTCTTAACTAAAATAATGCAGATAAAGCACTTAGCATTATTCCAAGCACAAGGTGTTCTTGACAAATGTAAACCATGTAATTATTTTATTTAGTTTGAGGACTTTTCTGTTCATTCTTCGTTTCCTCTAAGGTAAGAAGGAATTTTTATGCACAGCTCTGCTAAAAGTAGAAAATTAAATAGCTTCATTAAAATTACAGACTCAACACAAAGGAGACAAACTGCCCCGAATCTGGAAACAGTAACTAGTGTGGGCTTTTGGGTCCTTGCTTTTGTTTTCTGTATAGCTATTGGGCTGTTTCCTAAGGGTAGGTGAAGTGAGAAGATGCCAGGTTTTGAAGATAGACCACATTCTAGCACTGACTGCCCTATGTAACCAACATATAAATGCCCATGGTAAGAGTAAGACATAAGAATTCTCTCAGTTGAACTGCTTAAAAAAACAATCTTGTAGAGAATTGAAAATGGTCCATGCTTGGCCTCTACCCAAAGGCAAATTATTTTAGTACAAAAGTCTGAGGAAAATAATTTAACCACAAGCTATGTGAGTAGGAAAAGAAAAATAACCAAAGGATAAAGAATAATGCACCCTGGCTCTATCATATATAAAACTTCTTTTTTGGGTGCTAAGCTGCAGAACAGATGTGAAACTTGATCTATAAGCTAGGGTTTAAATGACAAAAGGAAAATAAATAATTCAAGATCTAAAAAATATTCTGATACTGGACCTCAGGAGAAGATGAAGGACAGGCATGGCTAAAACCCATGATTCAATACAACTGGACCTGATGTTCAGGACCTGAATTCAAGTTCATTGATAAGAAATAGAGACATCAATTACCTAACAAAAATCACCTAGCTTCAGGTTTCTCAGTCCTCAAGGTGTGAAACTATTGGTAATATATCTATATCATGAGATTCTTTGAGACAACATAAAAATTAAATGAGCTAACGTGAAAAATGCCTTACATAAGAGCTTGCATATAGGAGACAATGGATAAATATAAGCTACATTTTTCTGTCTGTAGATACACAGAGCTAACCTGATCACCTTTATGACCTTGTTTCTTATGTTAAGGAACCCCCAATCTGGTTGATGAGAAAAAAAAAAAAAAACTATCCACATGAAAAAGAACAGAACAATACTGAAACTGCATAACAGTGTTAATTTGAGTGTTAAAAATATAGTACTAATGTCAGCTTCCTTTTGGCTGTCAAATTCGACCTTACTCATCAACGTGATACTTTTTGGAAATGGAGAGAAGGAAGGATTAAATACCATACATAAATTAAGGCAGGACATTTATCTCTTTGGTGGGAGACTAGTTAGCTGACCAGCCCTCGTCCAACTTTGTGATTCACAGTAATTCATAGCAACAAATCATTTCTCCAGGGAATGAGATCTTCCATATAAGTAGATTTTCCAGTATAATTAATGGTACCTTCTAAGGCTTCAGCAATATGTGAACTTCGAACCTCCAGATGTTCAAGCTGGTTTTAGAAAAGGCAGAGGAACTAGAGATCAAATTGCCAACATCCACTAGATCATCGAAAAAGCAAGACAGTTCCAGAAAAAACATCTATTTATGCTTTATTGACTATGCCAAAGCCTTTGACTGTGTGGATCACAAGAAACTGTGGAAAATTCTGAAAGAGATGGGAATACCAGACCACCTGACCTGCCTCTTGAGAAACCTGTATGCAAGTCAGGAAGCAACAGTTAGAACTGGATATGGAACAACAGACTGGTTCCAAATAGGAAAAGGAGTAAGTCAAGGCTGTATACTGTCACCCTCCTTATTTAACTTATATGCAGAGTACATCATGAGAAACGCTGGACTGGAAGAAGCACAAGCTGGAATCAAGATTGCTGAGAGAAATATCAATAACCTCAGATATGCAGATGACACTACCCTTATGGCAGAAAGTGAAGAGGAACTAAAAAGCCTCTTGATGAAAGTGGAAGAGGAGAGTGAAAAAGTTGGCTTAAAGCTCAGCATTCAGGAAACTAAGATCATGGCATCTGGTCCCATCGCTTCATGGGAAATAAATGGGGAAACAGTGGAAGCAGTGTCAGGCTTTATTTTTTTGGGCTCCAAAATCACTGCAGATGGTGACTGCAGCCATGAAATTAAAAGACGCTTACTCCCTGGAAGGAAAGTTATGACCAACCTAGATAGCATATTCAAAAGCAGAGACATTACTTTGCCGACTAAGGTCCGTCTAGTCAAGGCTGTGGTTTTTCCAGTGGTCATGTATGGATGTGAGAGTTGGACTATGAAGAAAGCTGAGCCCCAAAGAATTGATGCTTTGAACTGTGGTGTTGGAGAAGACTCTTGAGAGTCCCTTGGACTACAAGGAGATCCAATCAGTCCATTCTAAAGGAGATCAGTCCTGGGTGTTCATTGGAAGGACTGATGCTAAAGCTGAAACTCCAATACTTTGGCCACCTCATGCGAAGAGTTGACTCTTTGGAAAAGACTTTGATGCTGGGAGGGTTTGGGGGCAGGAGGAGAAGGGGACGACAGAGGATGAGATGGCTGGATGGCATCACAGACTCGATGGACATGAGTTTGAGTGAACTCTGGGAGTTGGTGATGGACCGGGAGGCCTGGCGTGCTGCAGTTCATGGGGTCGCAGAGTCAGACATGACTGAGGGACTGAACTGAACTGAACTGAAGTGCTAAAAAAATCCAATATTTTTGGACAAAAATTAAAAATAAAATCTATCTATCTATTTCACACCCCAGACTTCAAACACGCATCTTCCTTTAAATGTCTACTGCTAATGAAGCACAGTGCCTGGCAGCCACTAATGGTTCCATAAGGGAAAGGGAAGTCGCTCAGTCGTGTCCAACTCTCTGCGACCCTGTGGACTGTAGTCTACCCGGCTCCTCCATCCATGGGATTCTCCAAGCAGGAGTACTGGAGTGGGTTGCCATTTCCTTCTCCAGGCTACTTCCCGACCCAGGGATTGAACCCAGGTCTCCTGCATTGTAGGCAGATGCTTTACTGTCTGAGCCACCAGGGAAGTCAAGGTTCCATAAACATTTGGCCAAACTGCGGTGTATGATATGCACATATTTCTACCTTCTTAAGGAGTGTCAGGAAGATGCCCTGAAGGAGGGCATGGCCTCCAGTATTCTTGCCTGGAGAATCCCCATGGAGAGAGGAGCCTGGGGGACTACAGTCCAGGGGGTCGCGAAGAGTCGGACACGACTGAAGCGACTGAGCATGCAAGTAGCATTTAATGAATACGATCCAACCTTATCTTAATGACTACCATCCTTATTCTGAACAAAATAGCTACATCACCTCCTGTGAGTTAAGTCATCTGAAGCTATCTGCCTTCATAAAATGAACGCAGACACATAATCGTTTAATTTTTCAGCTTTAAAAAAAAAGTTTTTCATCTCCTCTCATGTCACGTTGTCAGTGATCTCTGCTAGCTATTATCATATTGTCACCTTTCAGGATCTTCTCTTTCCTAATCTGTCATGAGCCAGGAAATGAGAGAGCCCATTCATTGGGATGATTTCTAAAAATAAGAGTCAACAGGCTCTGTGCAGGGACTCTAGGGCTGCCTTCAGAATAAATCAAACAAGTTGTGTTGCTTGGTTCCTTGGAGGCTCAGCTTTTATCAGAATGCTCAGTTGCTTCAGTCATGTCCAACTCTTTGTGACTCCTTGGACTGTAACCCACCTGAATTCTCCAGGCAAGAATACTGGAGTGGGTTGCCATACCCTTCTCCAGGGGATCTTCCCCACCCAGGGATCACACCTGGGGCTCCAGCATTGCTTTCATTTAGTCATTAAAAAAATATGTATTGAGTGCCTTTTTGGGTGCCAGTCACTGTTCTAGGGGCAACACTGAAATAAAAAACTGGCACAAAGGACTTTATTCTGCAGGATATCCCAGTTGGGAGACAGATAAAAAGGAATAAGCATCGTAAGTGAGCCAAGAATTCATCAGTGCTAGGAAAGAAAAAAAACAAAACAAAACTCAGATGGGATATGGAAGATCTGGGGTGAGCAGGTCACGGTATTAAAAAGTTGGTCAAGGCTGGCCACTGTGAAATTGAGACTGGAAGCAGATGAGGGAGTTTGCCGAGCAGCTGTCAGGAAGAACCAGGTTCCGGGCAGGGAGTAAAGCAGAGCAAAGCCCACAAAGCCAGACGGGAGAAGAGCAAGGGGACCAGCGCGGCCGCAGAGGCACAGACAAGCGGAAGGCAGCAGCAGAGGCTGGTTTGGGAGGGGACGCAAGCAGGGCCTCGTAGGCTACTGGGTTTTCCTGGTGAGGGAGATGAGGCAGAGGTCGTGGTTCCATTTTCCAGATGACCCAGCTCAAGATCAGGGAGCTTCTTAAAAATAATTTTATTTATTTATGTATTTCCCCTTGTAGCTCAGTCGGTAAAGAGTCTGCCTGCAATGCAGGAGACCTGGGTTCGCTTTTCTGGGTTGGGAAGATCGCCTGGAGGAGGAAATGGCAACCCACTCCAGTATTCTTGCGTAGAGAATCCCACGGACAGGGGAGCCTGGCAGGTACAGTCTACAGGGTCGCAGGAGTCCGTCATGACTGAGTGATTAAGCACGCACACACGTGTTTTTGACTGTGCTGGTCTTCATTGCTGGGTGGACTTTGTTCCAGCTATGGTGAGCAGGGGCTACTCTCGAGCTGCGGTGCTCGGGCTTCTCACTGCAGTGCCTTTTCTGGCAGAGCACGGGCTCCAGTCCGTGCAGGCTTCAGCAGCTGTGGTTCCTGGGCACTAGCACAAGCTCAGTAGCTGTGGCTCAGCCTTAGTTGCTCTGTGGCATGTGGGATCTTCCCAGACCAAGAATCGAACCTGTCTCCTGCATTGGCAGGCGATTCTTTACCACTGAGCCACCAGGGAAACCCCTAGGTCAGGGAATTTAAGCATCATTCGGAGGCATCAGCGCCTGTCACACTGCTTCCCTTTGCGGGGGCGGGGCGGGGGGTCTTCTCTTTTATAATATGTTAGAATACAGGTCTTCTCTTTTCTAGTATGGTCAGGCTTTATTCAAGGGAATTCAGTGTCTGAAGTCAGGGCTTTGGGTTAGAAATGCACGCCTCTTCCAGATGCAGGAAGGATGTCGATTACACGAACTGAACAATCACTTAAGGAAATTGATCACGTGATGCATCTGCACATTAATGCTGCTGATTACACAAGACAGGGTCACCTTAGGAGCACCTCCACCAGGTAATGCCCTTTGAGGAGTTAAGTTTCAGCTACTTGCATACCTTAGTGTAATACATCTTTCTCCTGATCAGATATTTTATAATTCAGTCATTTTGCTAATTCAGCCAATCTCTGCTCTCCAGGGTCTTAGTCCAATTTCCTGAGGTTTTACATAATGGGATCCATCTGCCCGAGGGTCACTTGTCTGAGTACATTTTCCCATCAGAGCATGAGGGTTCTCAGGCCTTGTGATTGGTTAAATAATGCTACAAAGTCCAAGCTCTTGACTAGGCCTCCTCCGAAGTAAGGTCTGCGTTTGGATCCACGGCACGGTGAAGAGAACTCTTTCAGACCTTGTGGAGAAGTGTACAGAACCAAAACGCTTCTGTTTTTGAGCCCAGTGCAGAATATCAAAAACCACCTATCTGTGCCAACTCCAAATTTCTCCATAATTGCTTTGGGAAGATTGTTTGCCTACTTGAAATACGTTCTTTGAGGTTAATAAAAGGAGCAAAATCACCATTTTCAACCATTTTAACCCGGCACCAATGGAAAGAAAAACTGTTTTTATTGGCACAGAACTCATGGGACTTAAGAACAATAAAGGTCAACTGCATCGTATTTTTAAACTTTTTTTTTCCCTTAGTCTTGGCTAATCTGTAAGCAAGATTCTCAGAATTCTTAAACAAAAATGCACAACTTTGAATTATTTACAATTGGTCTGAGAATTTCTCTTGGGTAATCAACAGGCCAGGCGTGGTTTTATCACTTCTCAAAGT
Organism: Budorcas taxicolor; assembly: GCF_023091745.1. NCBI lineage: Eukaryota > Metazoa > Chordata > Mammalia > Artiodactyla > Bovidae > Budorcas > Budorcas taxicolor. The sequence continues at coordinate 9,495,395 of NC_068934.1, read as the reverse complement.
TTTTACTTTTTTTTCCCCTGAAGTACTTTAAAATTCAGGGCTTTCTTTCCTCACTTATTCACTGTTTTTGAAAAAGCAAATTCCCAAACTTTAAACTTGTGTTTGCAAACAGTGATGTATTCAAGTTCAAGTTGACCTAAAACGTAAGTTTAAGGTCAAGTTAGTCCAACTTTTTAGCGTAATTTATTAACAAAGTTTTAGAGGGTTTCAGAACAAGCAACATTCAAATCATAATTACAATCTAGATTGGAATAACTGGAAGAGGGACGGTCTGCATGAGACTTTAAAAATCAAAATATTAAAATATTTGTTGAATGAGTTTTTATATAGATGAAAATGAAATCTTTAAAGCAAAAAAAAAAAAGGAATTACTGCTTTCTTTTAAGAGAGCTATGGATTTTAAGAATTTACAGGAGCTCTGTGAATCATCTAGTCTAGAGATAACAAGTTTTATCTGCAAGCCAACCTGAATCAATGGTAAGTGGGTGCTGGGAGCTCTGTGATAAATACTGAGAAGTCTCATCTGAGTTCAGACAGCAGTGTTATGATTGATTAACAGTGTCTGCCAAGGCCAAGGAAGGATGTGGAAGACTGCAGGACATAGAAAGGACATGTGCGGAAAGACATATTCCAGATACCTTTCATTGACCCAGCCTAACCTACAAGCTTGACAAAGGAGAAATCTGAGGCTACAAAGAAACTGTCTGCCAATGGTCTGCCAGTCTGTGACAGAGCCAGAATTAAAGCTTAGCAGTTTGGATTCTCATTCGAGATCCTTCTATCAATGGAAGTCATTTTATGTGTTACAAACTTTCCTGCCATAGTCAACAGATTAAAGGAAGACACTTGCCATAATCCAGTGATGCCACAGGGTGACAGGGGTGCACAAAGCTTGCAGCCCGGGGCTTTCCAGGTGGTGCTAGTGGTTAAGAACCTGCCTGCCGATGCAGGAGATATAACTCCCACCGTGCCTGCTGGAAGCACAGACCCTGAAGTAGACTGTTGGGGTTCAAGTCCTGACTCCACCCCTCATTGGTAGTGTCACTCTGGGTAAATGACTTCACCTCTCTATGCCTCAGCTGCCAGATCTATAAAATGGACATAATATTGGTATCTACTTCACGGCATTGTTATGAGGATTAATTTAAATGAATTAACAAAAAGTAATGGGGTCAAAAGAGTCAGACACAATGACGTAACAACAGCAACACAAAACAACATGCTTAAAACAGGGTCTGGTATGTTAACGTGCCATGTACGTTTTCACTGTTCTTACTATTATTGATGTCACACTGTTTGAGGCAGCCAGACACTCAGGAGTCAAATAACTAAGGCACTGTTACAGAAATAACAGCTTAATCCACAGCTCAATTGATAGATCATTTCACAGGTACCTCTGCGGGCCCTTCCAGCAAGCAGTGATCAACTGTTCTGTGTGCCCAGACGTGTCATGGACATGTTTTCCCCAAGGATTATAAATGCCCTTTTAAAAATACAGTAACATCTTTGGAGTGCCTGTCCAGATCAAAATCACCACCACCCCCATCACCAACACACACGTGTTCACCCCCCAGCAGCCCTGATGCACAGCGATCCTTCTCTCCAGTCACTGACTGGACCAGGGTGGCCACCTGACTCAAGCTGGACTGATCAACTCTTTCTTTGATAACTTAGTATTAGGACTAAGAGATGGCTTTATGTCTTTGAGGCTGGAAGTTTAACATAAACTTGGGAGCTGTGGGGCAGTCATGTTTCCCACAGTGAGAAAGTGTGAAGTAGAAGAAGTTGGCTTATTGGCAATAAGAGAACAGAGAAGCCAGCAGATTTCTGAGGACCTACCAGCCCCTGTTCCCAGTTATTCCCTTGGGCCTGCCTGAATTCCACTGACTGGCTCTGTCTGGCCAATACTTGTATAACTTTCGATTCTCTATTTTTCTTAATTTAGATCAAGTTTGTTTCTGCTTGCCTTCATGTGTGTGTGTGCGCGTGTGTGTGTGCCGTACCACACAGCATGTTGGATCTCAGTTCCCTGACCAGGGATGGAAGCGACACCGCCTGCAGTGGAAGTGCAGTCTTAACCACTGGACCAGCAGGGAAGCTCATCTCTGCTTGCGAGCAGAGATCTAGGGTCTCCTTTCACTAGTGGTGGCTATGAAATCTGTAGATTCTCAGACAGATGCCTGCAACCCAATAAACAAAACCTCAAAATAAAAATAATATGCTTACCAGACAAATAGCTCTGGGACCACTCCCTATATCCCTTCTCCCAGTGCCCCATCTAACCAGCTTACTGCCCTGGATCACTCTTAATACAGAGTTTCTGGAGCTGCTGCTGTTCATGGGAATACTTGTGACAATCGGCACAGGAAACGAAGATTGACGTCATTGGTTAAAAGAGACCACATAGAAAACTCAGCTGACCATGTTGAGTGACTATATCTTCCTGGTTGGGTAAAAGGTGAACTGAATGAATGAATGTTTGGGAAATCTACTGCCCTTCTGCCTTGCTCTGCTATTTCTGTCTGATTGTTCTGAGCTTCTGTGCTGGCCACAGATGGAGGAATAGAGAAAGGGCACCCGGGCTGTTCTGAGGGTACACCACGTAATGCCTCACATACCACCGTGGGGATGTTGGCTTCACCCTGAGTGGACGGTATTGCAAAGGTACACAGAAAAGAGGAAATGTAGCCTTTGGAACCTTGCAAGTGGGTGAGCAATGTGGGGTAGAGAGGTTTAGAAGATGACATGCCCCAGCCCCCAGCAAAAGCAATCTCCTGGTGGTCCAGTGGTTAGGACTCTGTACTTTCACTGCTGAGGGCACAGGTTCAATCCCTGGTTGGGGATGTAAGATCCTGCAAGCAGCAATGCAGCCAAAAGAAAAAAGGGTGACATGCTGAGGGGCACGAATGTTGTCCTGAACTCATGAACATCATTTGATTTTGTTCAGATTTATTCAAAGAACCACTGTTGTTTTTCAATATTTTAAATACAACATTTTCTTTATGCTCTTTGTAAAAAAGAAGAGCATATGTATGAAGTATCCTCTTCTTAAAAAAAAATCCAAATCCTAGAACAGGAATTTTACATGGAATAAAAAGTACAAGAATCCCCTACCCACATTGCTAAATGCCTTACTGGACATGACTACATTTGGTTAACACAGTATTTGTCTGAAAAAGCTTTACTAGAAGACTCAGCTCCCTGGGTTTGGGGACTGTATTTACAGAGCACAGTGATTTCTCTCCTGCAGCCCAATCAGGGGGTGGGGAATTACACACGTATATTTCACACATTCTGGGTAACCCGAAGACCACAAGGAACACTACAATTTGTCCAAAACACAGAGAACAGCGGTGAATTTACAGTGCCTTGGGGCCATCATTATGTATAACTGGCTGGCAAGCACACAACTGCCAGCTCATGCCTGAAAAGAATATGGATTCCAGAGTCACACAGACCCGGATTTGAAACCCAGCTCTGACAGGTACCTGTTGGCTTAACTTTTCTGTGACTGCAATTCCTCATCCATTTATTCATCCATTCAAGAAATCTTCACTGAAAGCCTCCTGCATGCCAGACCTTGTGGCAGGCATAGGGGAGGCAGTGATCAGCAGGAAGAGACCCAGTGCCCGCCCTCACGAAGGCAGTCTAATTTGGAAGGCGCATATTGAATCGAGATTCACGAAAATAAAACTGAAACCAAGGGGGAAGGGCTGTGTGGTTTAGAGCCAAGATCCTGGAACACAACTGCTGAAGTTCAGTCTTGTTCTTTTACCTACTAGCTGAGTGGCGCCTTGAGTAAGTTATTTCAACTTCTCTATGCCTCAGTTTCATTATCTGTAAAGTGGGAATAATCTCAGTATCTATCTACACAAGGTTGTTCTGAGGATTAAATCTTGAAACTGTGATTGTTTGCTGTTATTATCATTAACCACAGGAAGTGCTATGGAGGAAAGGCACATGGCACCATGACGATACGACGGAAGGCCCTGAGCACATGGTGGAATTCAGGGAAGGCTTCCTGTCCCGTTTATTAAATTATGATCCTTAAACCTACTCCTCTACAGTGTGCGTTGTGATCTGGGGGGCCAGGGCTCTGCAAACGACATTTTTTGCTTTGCAAACTGCTTTTTTGTTGGGCTTTTCCAAGAGGGCATGATGGAGGGAGATGGAAAGCCTGGCGCGGGGAGAGACAGAGCCTGCTGCTTTCTTTCTGATGCCCCTGGGCTTCCCGTATCCGTGGGTGGCGCCTGGCAAGGCCAAGTGAAAAGTGAAAGTGTTAGTCGCCCACCATGTCCGACTTTGTGATCCCCATGGACCGCAACCCACTAGGCTCCTCTGTCGATGGAATTCTCCAGGCCAGCATATTGGAGTGGGTTGCCATTCCCTTTGCCAGGGGATCTTCCCGACCCAGGGGTCGAACCCGGGTCACCCGCATTGCAGGCGGATTCTTTACTGTCTGAGCCACCAGGGAAGCTGGTGCAAAGCTGAGGCTTCTTGACTTGCACAGCAGTGACCCCTTCCCACAGCAACAGCGTGGGAGGATGCGCGGTTTTCCTACTACTCGTGGAACAAGCTTCATCACACCCCACCTCAGAGATAGCGCACCAGCCGCAGCTGCTCCCTTCTCAGAGGTCTGGGTTGCAGGCCTTGGGTCCCTTCTTTAAGCATCTAAGTTTTCTTAATTGCAACTTGCAGTTCCAGAGTGGGTAGCTGCACTCACAGTTGTCACCTCCGTGATGCCAAAGAGCACAGATTGTCAAATTTCTTCTGTAAAGTCACAGTAGTAAATATGTCAGACTTTGTCGGCCACATGCCTTTTAAAAAAATTTTTATTTATTTATTATTTTTGGCAGCATGTGAGATCATAGTTTGCTGACCTGGGATCAAGCCCATGACCCCTACATTGGGAGGCAGATTCTCAACTACTGGACCACCAGGGAAGTCTCACTTTTTAGAAAAATAACAACTATTAACAACTGTAGAAACTATTCTTAGCTAACAGGTCACACAAAACCAGATCCTGAGCTGGATTTGGCACACGGGCTGTAGTTTCCCACCTCTCTTCTGTTATCTGCTTTATAACACGGCACTTAGTTGATAAAATACTGTGTTATAGCCCATTGGTTTGAATAACTGGTGTGGTTTCAGTCTCCTGCCTGGGCACTGACTGTTATACTTTCCTTGGATCTGAAGGAAACAGTAAAGGGTAAAGGTCAATTGGAGGCTAAGGTTTGGGGGGTGGGAGAAGGGGTTCCAGGAGAGGGGAGCACGGGTGTAAGTGCCCTGCAGAGGGAGGGTGTGCATGCGTGCTAAGCCATTCAGTCATGTCCGCCTCTTTGCAATCCCATGGACTGTAACCCACTAGGCTCCTCTGTCCATGGGAGTTCTCCACGCAAGAATACTGGAGTGCGTTGCTATGCCCCCCTCCAGGGGATCTTCTTGACCCAGGGGTCGAACCTGCGTCTCATTATGTCTCGTGCACTGGCAGACGGGTTCTTTATCATTAGCACCATCTGGGAAGTCCACAGAGGGTGGGCACAGGGCTCACAAGAGAACCGCTGGGTTGGAACAGGCAATGTGGGGCCAGCCTATGTAAGACCTTGTGGGCCACATCAAGTTTCGGTTTTCCATTCTAAATAGCTCTGGAAAGCCACTGAAGGTCTTTAAGTAGATGGGTTACAATCTCATATTCGTATTTTGAAAGTATCTTCTTGGGTAACATAGAGTGTGGCAAGTATGAAATGATCTACCCTTTACCAAACAACTGGTACAAATCAAACAGATGCTCAACAAATTTCAGTTTCTAACTTCTACACCCTTTTGGTATCATGGCTACAAGGCCTATTGCTGGATTTCTGACTAAACTGTCAGCAAACCGGCTTGCCCTTTGTGACTTTCAACTTTGGAAGGATGACTTTTCAAACTGTCAAAGTTTTTCTGCCCACATGCATACAAATATTAGGTATATTATTTCTTTATTCTCGTCTTGCCCGAGACCACAGATATGATTTTTCAATCAGACACAGTGAAATTGCCCAGTTTTAAGAACCACGGACATAGCCATTTGGCAAGCATAGACTTGGCAGCCTTTCTGCTGACTTGTGAAATCTGCCTGCCCCCCCCCAACCCCAAAGGCTCTAGTATCAACCTCAAAATCACAGCCCTCAGGACCCAGTGACTCTCCTTCATGCTTTTCTGGCAAGGCCAGTCTCACCAGCAGCAGAAGCCTGCATACCTGCCCCAAAGGGAAAGCACAGGAGGCCAAAACCTTGTGGCAAGAAGCTGACGGACTTGCCAGGAAAGGGTGGCTTCAGTTAGGTTCTGCACAAGCACGTCCCCTATTTCAGACATGAAAGCAGAATGGCTTCCACAATGAATTTATGTGAAAATATTACCCTTTCCAAGGATGACCACACCTCCAGTGAAAGTTCCCCAGCATCCTCTGTGTGTCCCAGGCACAATGTGCTGTGATCTGCAGCTTAGAGATGGTCAAGGAGGGTAACTATAGGCCCTGCCCTCCAGAGACAGGGCATCTAATGAAGAAGATGGTAGACCTCTTCTGGGTTCTAGTATCTGAAACTCAAGAGAGCTTATGACCCATTTGGAGAGTTCAGATTTAAGTACACAAAGTAGTTACCAGCCAGCACATGATAGTCAACCCCTTGGCTCCCACCATGGCTGCCATGGGCGGTTAGCAGGACGGTTTGGTTTCCGGTCTCGGCTGGGGTCTATTGCCTGCCTCCTCGCCCACCTCTCTTCCCAGTACTGCCGGGGTCACTAGAATGCCTCCTGGGTCCTGCCCTTGGTGCAGCAGACATTTACGCAGCTCCAGCCTCACCTTCTAAGACATCAGTTCTATCTTTCCTAAGCACTGGTTCTCAGTTTTGGTCTCTGCTTGCTCAGTCACTCAGTTGTGTCTGACTCTTTGAGACTCCACAGACTGTAGCCCCACAGGCTCCTCTGTCCATGGGATTTCCCAGGCAAGATTACTGGGGTGGATTGCCATTTCCAGGGGCACTTCCCAACTCAGGGACCGAACCCATGTCTCCTGCATCGGCAGGCAGATTCCTTACCACTGAGTGACCTGGGAATCACCTGGGATAGTTTAAAAATTTTTGATGCCAAGGCCATACTCTAGACAATTTTTTAAATAATTCTCTGTAGATGGTCATTAGTATTTTTAAAAAATAATTATTTTTATTTATATTATAAATACAATTTATATTATAAATATATATTTATATTATAACTTTATATACAGTCTAGATATAATATAAATAAGTAAAATATAGTTATAAATTTATTTATAATAGTTATAATTATTCTCCAAATAATTATGAAGCATAGCCAAAGCTGAAAAGTAGTGCCCCACAGTGGGTCTGCCCCTGCTTTTATACTGTTTGAGAATAGAGCTTATTCCTTGATCCACGGATCAGTCCTACCCAGAAATTTTAAAAACATTTCCGTTCTGGTTGTCTGCCTAGGATCCCAACTCCATTTTAGGTAACGAGTTAGGTAAGCAAGACAGGAGATGGAAATACAGACTTTGGATTTACACAGACCCGTGTTCCAACCCACTGTGTATACCTCGACTCAATTATGGGTTTCTGAGCCTCAGTTTCACAGTCTCACAGAAAATTCTCTATGATGATAGAGGAGACACTTCACATGGAAAGAAACTTCTAGATCTAGCATTTCTCAATGGCAAGTATGGGATGAAAAACATCAAACAAAGGAGGTGACTGGTCGTCATCTGATTAGCCCAAGCATGGAGCCAATCCACTTTTCTTCCTTCAAGCCCTGCATTAACACACCCAATTAAACAGTCTCCGCAGAGAGAAACCGGTGAGCCTCACACATACCCCTTGCTCCTGAAAGAGCTAACTGGTGATTCAGAGAATTCAATGGGCCTGACGGACGATCTGTCTTTTGGGGAAAGAAAATCCAAGCCTGGAAACTGGAGCCCTGCTATCTTTCTCACCGGGGTCATGAGAACGTCTCGCATGGTGAGTTCATGTCCCCGAACTTGTATTCCTTTGTCATAACATCCAGAGCAGCTGGACTATTCCCAGAGGCCAGGCTTTGTCTACGGGGCTTCAGAATACACTTTGAGAGAAAGATGCAGGGCTTCTACTCATTTATTTGTTTTCTTAAAGAAGCTTTCACTCTAGAAAATAGTTTTCAGAAACTTGGGGGAGCTTCTCTAAAGCTTAAAAAAGAAGGCGGGCCAAATGTCAAGCTTTAGACAAGACTCCTCACCTCTCCCCACCTGCAGCCCCATGGTTAAAGGACACCCAATTTCCCATTGCCTGCTGGGACTGGTACACTTAGCCTAACTGGTATACTTAGTCTGGTTGCAACTTCCTTCATCAACTGGAGCTTTAGGCACTGTAGAAAGATAAAAATCACTTAAAGCTTTAGTTTTCCTCTCCTATGGAAAAAATCCTAGCTGGTCTATACCATCCTCCAAACCTAAAGTCATTTCTTACTGTCCTGGGCATCTGCTGTGCCCTAGTTTCCAATACCACTTCCAGAGGTCAAACATGGCCCATTGGACACAGGGCGGGGGTGTCTGAAGTTTTGAGCAGAGCAATCATGCTTACATAAACGACCCTGCTGGGGCTTCCCTGGTGGCTCAGTGGTAAAGAGTGGCAACCACACCAGTAATCTTGCCTGGGAAATCCCATAGACAGAGGAGCCTGGTGGGCTACAGTCCATGGGGTCACAAAGAGTCAGTGGGACAGGACTGGGCAACTGAACACGCAGAGACCAAAACTGAGAATCACTGTTTAGGAAAGACAGAGCTGGTATCTTGGAAGGTGAGACTGGAGTTGCTTAAATGTCTGCTGTACCAAGGGCAGGGCCTGCCAATGCAGGAGAGGCAGGTTCGATTCCTGGTCCAGGAAGATCCCACGTTAGTTGAAGCAACTAAGCCTGTTTGCCACAACTATTGAGCCTGTGAACTAGAGTCTGGGAGCTACAACTACTTAAGCCCAAGCGCCTAGAGCCCAATCCCCACAACAAGAGAAGCTACTGCAGCGAGAAGCCTGCACCCCGCAATTAGAGAGCAGCCCCTGCTTGCCACAACTAGAGGAAGCCCACGCAGCAACAAAGATCCAGCACAGCCATAAATACGTAAATTTGAAAAACAGAGAGAAATTACCCTGCTGGCTGGGCTTGCCACCCACCCACCATTGCCAGGAGCCTCCCTAGCCAGTTTTGACGGGTGAGGAATTGTGATTGAGGCTGGATGTGAATGACAATCTAAATTGGAACCCTTGAGGTTTAATTCTGCTAAACCTGCAGCATGACAATCAGACAGTACGAAGCATCCAGAGGTCTGAACAACGCCCACATGGACAGACGCTTGTCTCAGAGCTGCAGCATCCGCGGAGCTTCACCAGGTCCGCAAACAACGGTTTGCAGTAAAGCCCCAAATCCCCCGATGAACCTTCCATTGCTTTGATCTGTTTTCTGTTCGGGGTTTCCCCAAAGAATTCTTTTGACAAAGAGCGTTCAAGGTTATGCCACTAGCAAATGAACAAAAGGCTTGAGCTGCACAGATTCACCTCTGCTACGAATAAAGGAAAAAGAACAAGCAGCAGAAGTAGAGCCGTCTGTCACGAGGCCCTGACACAAGACATTTGTTTGAAGTGTTTGACAAATGAAGCCAGGCTTTGCAGACCTGGGCCTCCCACCCCAGGGGCCTGAGCTGGACACCTGACTGTCCCCAGTCACTCTCCGGTCTCCCATAAAGCCGTGAATAGCGCCATCTCTGGGTTTCTGCAAAACTGGCCACCGGGAATGTGCTTTTGGCCTTTTCTCTTCCACAGAAATTACAAAATGACTTGGTGCTTTACACACAAGCTTCCAAGCCCCAAAGCAACACTACAATTTTAGGTAAAGAACCAAACCTCCTGGGGTGTTTACCTCAAACAAGTCTAGAGGCCAAGAAAAATCAACAGTATGTAACAAATTTCATCAAATCAGGCCTCCGGCCTGGAGGAAACGCACTTGTTGGCATCTTCTCTGAATATGGACCTCCAGCATTTCTCCTCAGAAACTGTTGTTGTTTCGTGAATAATCACGTTAATGAGGGTTGAGTAATCTGTTGGAGACCTGAGTCGGGATTTTCAAAGGACTTTTCAGGCCCAGGCTGGTGCCCAGGCAGCTCAAGTTTGCAGGCAAAGAAGGAGGTTTGAAAGGAAGTGACAGTTGACGAGCAGCCCCCGAGGGCGACTGATGGGGGGCCACCCAGAACCTGGAAGGGGGTGGTGGGGACAGACTGCAGGCCGCTGGAAGGCGCTGGTGGGTGCCTCTGTCACGACAGAGAATGGACAACATGCTGGAGAGGGCATAGTCACTGAGCCACAGATGAGCCCAGGCCATTGCGGCCCTGGGGAACAGGAGGCCCAAACAGCTGCCTCGGAGAAGAGACGCTACGTACTGAATTTTAGGCGCTGAGCAGCCCTGAACGCTTAATAAGCAGCTCAGAAACGCTGGTCCTGGGGCTTGGCTTGGGGGGCTAAAGGAACTTGCTGAAGGTTACGTGCATGTGTGTATGCCCAGTTATATCTGACTCTGCGACCCCGTGGACTGTAGCCCGCCAGGCTCCTCTGTCCATGGGATTTCCCAGGCAAGAACACTGGAGTGGGTTGCCATCTCCTCCTCTAGGGGATCTTCCTGACTCAGGGATTGAACCTGTGTCTCCTGCATCTCCTGCACCAGCAGGCAGTTTCTTTACCACTGAGCCACCTGGGAAGCCCTGCCAAAGGCCACACAGCCAGTGAAAGGCAGACTTTGGATGTGACCACAGGGGTGCCCAGTGTTGAAGCCCAGTGTTTTCAATCCCAGCACTCGCTGCCTCTTCAGAGAACCCTTCTTTGCATGTCAATGTCTTGGTGGGGTGTAGCTCATTAAAGAAGGCTAGACAAATTAGAGACTGAGTCAGAATTTTCCAAAATGAAGACCAGCCCACATAAAAAAAATTGGTTTTAATTTGTAGGGAATGAAAAAATGTGAAAGAACCAGAGCCACGCTCAGGACAGGAGAACTGGGAACTGAGGGGGCTGTGTTCCTTAGTGTACGTCAGAACCCCCTTGGTAAATTTTTAAAAAAAGGTCCCCACCCCATCCCAGACCTACTAAATCAGGCTGTATCCTCTACAAAGCTCCCTGGGTGATTCTGAGGCCTCTGGAACCACTGACATAATAAAGATAATCTGAGGGGAGATCTTTAAGATAACAGACAATAATAAATAAGAGCTCCCCACATTAGATGTCTTACTGCACGCCAGATGCTGTTCTGAGGGCCGGCTCTCATGATTTGATTTAATTTAGTGCAGAAGATGACAGAAGAAGAAACAGAGGCTCCAAGAGGCTCAACAGCTTGTCCACGGCCCCCCAGGGGCCTGCCTGAGGCCAAGGTCGTGGTGTGGATGGAGGGGGCGTGGTCCTCCAGCAGGGATGCGTTTGGGCGACATGCGGAGTGTGCCCTGAGCAGCCTGCGCAGAGCGTCTTTCCCAGGAGGGCTGCATGCCGACCTCCCAGCTCGCCGGGGAGAGGAGGAACAGAGAGCTGGGATGGGAAGCGGATGGCTGGCTGGGGCCTGGCAAGCGGGCTCTGCTAAGCTGTGTACCTGGGACTCGCTCACCCGAACCTGATTCCACCCACACCTCCAACCACAGCCAAGCAGATTCATCCTCTCACTTTAACGAGGTTTCCTGAACACGAACTTGGGGATCAGAGCTTCAGGCTCCAGTCTTGTCTGGACTTTGGACTCGCCCGCTTCTCCTGCGACATCAGTCCATCTACAACAGGAGAAGCTCCTCTGTGCTGTCTCTGAGGTTCCTTCCAGCGTCGATTCCCTGTGACGACCAGCTGCCCCATGGAGACGGTGGTAGGGGGATAGAGAGGAGCTCAAGGCGCAGAACTGCCTTGGCCCAGCACAGGAGGTGTGAGGGACAGTGCGGGCAGGCGGTTCCTTCAGGTCAGCCCAGATGCTGTGGAGTCACAGGAAGCCCCCAACCGGCATTGCTCTTTCTTGGAAGCCCCAGGCCCTGCAGCAGGGTGGTACTGACAGGAAACCCACAAGGAGGCGTACGCTTCCCGAGTCCCCATCCTTCAGCCCCCTCGTTCATGAGTCAGTCACCACAGCCAAGCAGCGGCACTTAGTCACTCTCCTCCCCACACGAGCCCGGGCCTGGGACGCAGAGGCAGGGTGCCGAGGGTTCCCACAGAAGAACGCTGTGGGCCTCAGCTATGCATTCCAGCAACGACCACCGAGTCACCACTGAGTACCACATGGCCTGGGGCAGGGTCTGGTTTCTTATGCTTTGGCCACTGGAAGTCGTCTCTGCAAAGTATGAGGCGCCCACATGGTCTTGTCAGCTTGTTGCTGTCTTGCTGTCCTGACACACAGGACAGATGTGACCCAGGACAAACTGAGAGTCAGTCACTTACTGTGTATCAGGCAATGTTTCGAGAGCTTCACGGTACTAATGCATTTCGTGCTGGTAACAACCACAGAGGGGTAATCAACCCTATTTTATTGATTAGGAAACAGTACAGTATGCTTAGGCAGTCTTCCCAAAGTCACAAAATCAGGGGAGACAAAGCCAGGATTTGAACCCATGTGAAGGACTGGACATGGAACAACAGACTGGTTTCAAATAGGAAAAGGAGTACATCAAGGCTGTATATTGTCACCCTGCTTATTTAACTTCTATGCAGAGTACATCATGAGAAACGCTGGACTGGAAGAAACACAAGCAGGAATCAAGACTGCCGGGAGAAATATCAATCACCTCAGATATGCAGATGACACCACCCTTATGGCAGAAAGTGATGAGGAACTAAAAAGCCCCTTGATGAAAGTGGAAGAGGAGAGTGAAAAAGTTGGCTTAAAGCTCAACATTCAGAAAACTAAGATTATGGCATCTGGTCTCATCACTTCATGGGAAATAGATGAGGAAACAGTGGAAACAGTGTCAGACTTTATTTTGGGGGGCTCCAAAATCACTGCAGATGGTGACTGCAGCCATGAAATTAAAAGATGCTTACTCCTTGGAAGGAAAGTTATGACCAAGCTAGATAGTATATTCAAAAGCAGAGACATTACTTTGCCGACTAAGGTCCATCTAGTCAAGGCTATGGTTTTTCCTGTGGTCATGCATGGATGTGAGAGTTGGACTGTGAAGAAGGCTGAGCGCCGAAGAATTGATGCTTTTGAACTGTGGTGTTGGAGAAGACTCTTGAGAGTCCCTTGGACTGCAAGGAGATCCAACTACTCCATTCTGAAGGAGATCAGCCCTGGGATTTCTTTGGAGGGAATGATGCTAAAGCTGAAACTCCAATACTTTGGCCACCTCATGGGAAGAGTTGACTCATTGGAAAAGACTCTGATGCTGGGAGGGATTGGGGGCAGGAGGAGAAGGGGATGACCCAGGATGAGATGGCTGGATGGCATCACTGACTCAATGGACGTGAGTCTGAGTGAACTCCAGGAGATGGTGATGGACAGGGAGGCCTGGCGTGCTGCGATTCATGGGGTCGCAAAGAGTCGGACACGACTGAGTGACTGAACTGAACTGAACTGAAGGTGGTTCAGGTAATGCAGTGGTAAAGGGTCTGCCTGCCAATGCAAGGGACATAAGAGACGCGGGTTCAAGCACGGAGTCAGGAAGATCCACTAGAGGAGGAAATGGCAGCCACCCCAATATTCTTGCCTGAAGAATCCCATGGCAGGCTATAGTCCATGGGGCTGCAAAGAGGTGGATGCGATTGAGTACACACTCACATGATGCTGGTTCTGAAGCTCTTAATGTTAAACGCCATGCTGCACTGTCTACATCAAAATAACCAGAAAATAAGACCATGGAGAGGAAATGTAATAAGAGAAATAAAAGGAGACCAGACAGGATGCTGAAACCACACTGCTTTGCGAGAGGTGGACGTGAGGGAGAGGAAGGTGTTGGGTTGGCCAAAAAGTTCATTTGAACTTATTTTCAGTATTTGCGCTGGTATCTTTATTTTTGGGGGGCTCCAAAATCACAGCAGATGGTGACTGCAGCCATGAAATTAAAAGATGTTTGCTCCTTGGAAGAACAGCTATGACCAAACTAGACAGCATATTAAAAAGCAGAGACATTACTTTGCCTACAGAGGTCCATCTAATCAAACTATGGTTTTTCCAGTAGTCAGGTATGGATGTGAGAGTTGAACTGTAAAAAAAGCTGAGTGCCGAAGAATTGATGCTTTTGAACTGTAGTGTTTGAGAAGACACTTGAGAGTCCCTTGGACAGCAAGGAGATCCAATCAGTCCATCCTAAAGGAAATCAGTCCTGAACATTCATTGGAAGGACTGATGCTAAAGCTGAAATTCCAATACTTTGGCCACCTGATGCGAAGAACTGACTCATTGGAAAAGACCCTGATGCTGGGAAAGACTGAGGGTGGGAGGAGAAGGGGATGACAGAGGATGAGATGGTTGGATGGCATCACTGACTCAATGGACATGACTTTGAGCAAGCTCTGGGAGCTGGCAATGGACAGGGAGGCCTGGCATGCTGTAGTATATGGGGTCGCAAGGATTCGGACATGACTGAGGGACTGAATTGAACTGAACTGAACTGCACTGGTATCTGGGACACTGATCTAGGTTGATTGGAAAATAAGCCCATGCTCTTCCCCAGACCAGAGGGCAACAGAGTGTCAGAGGGGCCCAGAGGAGGAAGACACGTCCGTCAGATGCATCGTGAAAGGTTTCTCAAGAAGCATCAGCCAAGGGCCTTAGGGTTTCCCAGACACAAGTGAAGATGGAGGCTGGTCCAGAGAGGTCCCTTCAGGAAGTGGGACTGCTTGAGCAAAGGCAGAGAGGCGGGAAGTCAAGGCACTCTCAGGAAGAATAGGGACTTGTGCTTTCCTGGGTCACAGCACAGATGAAGAGGAGTGCCGGAAGGAGCCCTGCTGGGGAGGCCTGATCACAGGAGACCTTAGACAACGGGCTAAGGAGGCTAGGCTGTATATATCAGGCCATGGGTGACTGGGTCTTCCCAGATAGGACAGCACACGACGGAGCAAAGCCTTCAGAAGCTGGCTTGGTGCAGGGCGTGTGGCTGCCGGAAGCGAGCAGTCAGGACAGCGCTGTCACAGACGCCAACACATGATGAGGCAGGGACACAATGAGACAGGGACAGCGGCACTGGGAACCCGACGGTGGCGGACGCACTGGAAAGGGAGACTCAACAGGACTTCAGGATAAGAAACATTTGTATTAACATGTGTGGCAGTGTGCAGAGGCTTGCCGGGTTGAGATGGAAGAAATCAACAGACCAGAGGTGCCTACCCTGAGTGTCTGGCAGAACAGCCAGGAAAGAGGTAGATTTTCATTTGACATGGTCTAGAATCTTGGAGATGGAGCAGATCCCAGCAAGGGCAGACAAGATGGGTGGCTGGGGGCTCCCAGTACAGAGGGCTGAGGCCACTGCACAAACGGAAGCCAGGGCACAGTGAGGACAGGAGTGGGACGCTGTCTACTCTACCAGGACCCGAGCATCTTCCTCCTTGTCAGACTATGGCTAGTGGACTTACCTGGTGGCCAGGTGGTTAGGACTCCACACTTCCACTGCAGGAGATGTGGTTTCCACACCTGAGTTGCCACTCAGCCTGGCCAAAAATAATAATAAAAAGATTGTGGCCAATGTTTATAATAGAGTGGTTAAGAGCCCAGGCCCTGGAGCAAAAGAGCTGCGATTTGAAATCCAGCTCCCCCATCCACTAACTGTGTGATCTTGAGGGAGGTACTTAATTCTGTGCCTCAGTTTCAAATCCTGTAAAATGGGGATAGTAATAGTACTTACCTCCAAAAATTAGGATGAGATACAAGAATCAGTATACATAAAAGATTTTGATTGGTACTTGGCACACAGAAAGTGCTATGACTCTTGATGTTATAATTAATATAAGTGCAATAAGTAAATAAAGAGCATCTTTGAGCCATATGCACACTGGCTATCTCACTGGGTTATCACAGAGATGCTATCTAGATGGAGAACTGTGACCCAGAGCAGCTACACGGCTGCCCACCTGCAGTGGCAAAGCCGAGACGGGAGCCGCCCACTCTGCCATCATGTTGCCTTTGGAGTCCAGATGGGAAGAACGAAAAGGAACCAAAATTTCCTTCTTCCATTTATTCTCCATGTTCCACTAATTCAGTCCCCAAACCCCACCCAAAATACACCCTTCTCCTTCCATTCCAACACACAGTTATCCTGAGCAAAAGAAAGGGAAGAAGGCAAGAAGGAGGAGAAAAAGAGGGAGGAGAGAGATCAAGACCAGAGACAAGGTCAGGGAAGTCTCTACCTGTCAGTCAGAAGTGGAGGCCCTGACGTAAATCCCCCAAATGAACCCAGGAGTATGGGTGTTGCGGGGAAAAGCCAATTCTGACTCCATGTTGGAACTCGTTCTTTGACTTCCTTTTTGTTGTTTTTGTTATAATCATAGGTAATGGCCTGCTTCAGAGAATCCTGCCCCTCTGCCTGTCTGTTAAACTCAAGTGCCTTTGTTCAGGACCCTGTCCATCTGGACATGGCAGGAAAGAAGAAATTGACACATTCCCCTGCCTGAAGCTTGCCACTCTAGGAGATACTTGCAAGATTAATGGCCCTTTTACTTTGTTTCCTCACATCCCTCCATCTCTGATTTTTAGAAGAACCTGGTATCTTAGACCCCATAAGATGGTTATTTTGAGACATTAGTCTGCCATCTTCTTGGTCAGCTGGCTTTCCGAATGGTTGTATTCCTTGCCTCAACACCTCATTGTTGAGTCATTGGCCTGTCAAGTGGCGAGCAGAGTGAGCCTGGACTCAGTAACATGGGGACCAGGGGCACAGCCAGGGGCACGTGCCTCTACATGTGAGTCACTTGCACCCACGCTGGTGCTGGCTTCTCCCTGCTCTCAAGGCCCAGCAGCCTGGGCAGCTGCAAGGCCTCCTGATCATGTTAGTTAGTTGGCAGTATGTCCTCTGGGAGTGCAGACTCCCTAGCTTTCTCAACAAAAATCAGATCCTGTGCTTACCTGTCTCTCAAAAAAGCCAGGGTTTTGGGTTTGAAATCAATGGTCATGCCTCCAAAAGAAAATTATCCAGACAACAAAAGGTGACTAGTAGCATTTTAGTCCCATATCCGAGGCACTGTCTACTATGTGTGAACCTCAAGCAAGACAGAGGATCACATTCATGGGTAGAAAATGGTTCTGGGTTTTCATTTTACTTTGATTTGTTCTGGAAAAAAGAGGGGCATAGATAATGGCTGGTTTGTCCATTGTCATCTTTCTGGGAAACTTTTAGGTAGGTTCCTTTAAACACTATCTGTGGCCTGCTCCCTTAGGACGCATTGAAACTGCAATTGATGATAAGGAACAATAAAAGTGTATTTAGACAGAGTTCTCCTGTGGCATTTCTTGAAAGATGACATTCTATCTTTTCTCTATTCTGCATGTCACCAGGCACTGTTAGAAAATTAGGAACTGTCCATGGACTTGGAGAAGTAAATGGCAACTCACTCCAGTATTATTCCTGGAAAATCCCATGGACAGAGCAGCCTGGTGGGCTACAGTCCACGGGGTTGCAAAGAATCAGACACGACTGCACGACCAAGCACACCAAGTGCATGGACTTGAGGCATGAGAGCTTTGCAGGGAACCTGAATACGACCCCCAAGCCTGGAGGTCTTAGTGGCCGGTCCTATAAGCTTCTTCTTCCTCATTAACATCATGATGAGGAATATTGCAGATAGAGGGCTGAATGTCTGTGTCGCCTCTAAATTCCTATGTTGAATGAAGCTCCAGTCTCCAGTGTGAAGGTCTTCAGAGATGGAACCTTCAGGAGGTAATTAGGTGAAGACGAGGTTTCGAGGACAGGGCTCTCGTGCTGGAAGAGACACCAGAGTTTTCTCTTTCCACAGGGGCACACAGCCAGGAAAGGCCACTGGGGCCCACAGTGAGAAGGCAGCCAGGAAGAGGGCTCTCATCAGAATTCTATCATACAAGCACCCTGATCTTGGACTCCAGCCTCCAGAACTGTAAGAAAGAAATGTCTGTTGTTTAAGCCACCCAGTCTCTGGTATACCGTTCTGGCAGCCCAAGTCACTAGGACAAGGCTTTACTTATTACAGAGAACCTGTGTCATTTCCTAGAGCAGCTCAGTGAGGTTGCTACCTCATTTTACAGATAAGGAAACTGACTCGGAGGTGGAGGGACCGGCACAAGCTGGTTAAATGGTGGAACCATGATTGGAACTCTGGTATTTTGACTTGATTATTTCCTTCCCTGGTTCTTCTGGAGCTGCTTTGTTCAACCTAATCCCCAAGTCCTGGAAAGGCTCCAGGCTAAAGTTCAGATAGTGTCAGGCAGAGGGGGCAGAGACCACTTACCAGCCCAACGGGGTCACAGAGAGGAAATCTGGGTCCTTGCAGAAGTCTGAAGCTTCTATGGGTGGAAGAAATAGGAAGAAGTTCGGCATAGTGGTCAGAGAGCTGGGGTGCAGGGTGAAAGAGGTCTGGCCCAAGACTTCATGAGTTTGTGTGTAAGACTTTACAGGATGCCTATTACATCCTATGTGCTTCAGTTCAGTTCATTTCAGTCGCTCAGTCGTGTCCCACTCTTTGCAACCCCATGAATCGCAGCACACCAGGCCTCCCTGTCCATCACCAACTCCCAGAGTTCACTCAGACTCACGTCCATAGAGTCCGTGATGCCATCCAGCCATCTCATCCTCTGTTGTCCCCTTCTCCTCCGGCCCTCAATCCCTCCCAGCATCAGAGTCTTTTCCAGTGAGTCAACTCTTTGCATCAGGTGGCCAAAGTATTGGAGTTTCAGCTTTAGCATCATTCCCTCCAAAGAAATCCCAGGGTTGATCTCCTTCAGAATGGACTGGTTGGATTTCCTTGCAGTCCAAGGGACTCTCAAGCGTCTTCTCCAACACCTCAGTTCAAAAGCATCAATTCTTCAGCATTCAGCCTTCTTCACAGTCCAACTCTCACATCCATACATGACCACTGGAAAAACCATAGCCTTGACTAGACGGACCTTAGTCAGCAAAGTAATGTCTCTGCTTTTGAATATGCTATCTAGGTTGGTCATAACTCTTCTTCCAAGGAGTAAGTGTCTTTTAATTTCATGGCTGCGGTCACCATCTGCAGTGATTTTGGAGCCCAAAAAAATAAAGTCTACCACTGTTTCCACTGTTTCCCCATCTATTTCCCATGAAGCGATGGGACTGGATGCCATGATCTTAGTTTTCTGAATGTTGAGCTTTAAGCCAACTTTTTCACTCTCCTCTTCCACTTTCATCAAGGGGCTTTTTAGTTCCTCATCACTTTCTGCCATAAGGGTGGTGTCATCTGCATATCTGAGGTGATTGATATTTCTCCCGGCAGTCTTGATTCCTGCTTGTGTTTCTTCCAGTCCAGCGTTTCTCATGATGTACTCTGCATAGAAGTTAAATAAGCAGGGTGACAATACACAGCCTTGATGTACTCCTTTTCCTATTTGAAACCAGTCTGTTGTTCCATGTCCAGTTCTAACTGTTGCTTCCTGACCTGCATACAGATTTCTCAAGAGGCAGGTCAGGTGGTCTGGTATTCACTCCCCTCTCTCTCAGAATTTCCCACAGTTTATTGTGATCCACACAGTCAAAGGCTTTGGCATAGTCAATAAAGCAGAAATAGATGTTTTTCTGGAACTCTCTTGCTTTTTCCATGATCCAGCGGATGTTGGCAATTTGATCTCTGGTTCCTCTGCCTTTTCTGAAACCAGCTTGAACATCTGGAAGTTCACAGTTTACGTGTTGCTGAAGCCTGGCTTGGAGAATTTTGAGCATTACTTTACTAGCATGTGAGATGAGTGCAACTGTGTGGTAGTTTGAACATTCTTTGGCATTGCCTTTCTTTGGGATTGGAATGAAAACTGACCTTTTCCAGTTCTGTGGCCACTGCTGAGTTTTCCAAATTTGCTGGCATATTGACTGCAGCATTTTCACAGCATCATCTTTCAGGATTTGAAATAGCTCAACTGGAATGCCATCACCTCCACTAACTTTGTTCATAGTGATGCTTCCTAAGGCCCACTTGACTTCACATTCCAGGATGTCTGGCTCTAGATGAGTGATCACACCATTGTGATTATCCAGGTCATGAAGATCTTTTTTGTACAGTTCTTCTGTGTGTTCTTGCCACCTCTTCTTAATATCTTCTGCTTCTGTTAGGTCCAATTTCTGTCCTTTATCGAGCCCATCTTTGCATGAAATGTTCCTTTGGTATCTCTAATTTTCTTGAAGAGATCTCTAGTCTTTCCCATTCTGTTCTTTTCCTCTATTTCTTTGCACTGATCGCTGAAGAAGGCTTTCTTATCTCTTCTTGCTATTCTTTGGAACTCTGCATTCAGATGCTTACATCTTCCCTTTTCTCCTTTGCTTTTCACTTCTCTTCTTTTCACAGCTATTTGTAAGGCCTCCCCAGACAGCCATTTTGCTTTTTTGCATTTCTTTCCCATGGGGATGGTCTTGATCCCTGCCTCCTGTACAGTGTCACGAACCTCATTCCATAGTTCATCAGGCACTCCATCTATCAGATCTAGGCCCTTAAATCTATTTCTCACTTCCACTGTATAATCATAAGGGATTTGATTTAGGTCACACCTGAATGGTCTAGCAGTTTTCCCTACTTTCTTCAGTTTGAGTCTGAGTTTGGCAATAAGGAGTTCATGATCTGAGCCACAGTCAGCTCCTGGTCTTGTTTTTGCTGACTGTATAGAGCTTCTCCATCTTTGGCTGCATGGAATACAATCAATCTGATTTCGGTGTTGACCATCTGGTGATGTCCATGTGTAGAGTCTTCTCTTGTGTTGTTGGAATAGGGTGTTTGCTATGATCAGTGCATTTTCTTGAGAAAACTATTAGTCTTTGCCCTGCTTCATTCCGCATTCAGTTGAGGCTAATTATGGTATTTACCTTAAGAGATTTACCTAAGGAATTTTTATAAAGCATAAACTGAAATAATGATCATGAAGGGCTCTTAGGATGCTGTCCAGCACAGAGTAAACCCTCATAAAGAGGGATTAAGGACACGGCTTGGACTGGACAGCAGTGGCTAGGCATTGTCTGACCACTGCAGCTAGCCCTGGTTCAGGAGAGGCATCAACCAGATGAAAGGCCAGAGCATCTATACTCCCTATACCAGGAGACTTGGGACAACTTGCACAGCCTCCTTCCTTCCTCTTCCAATTCTGGGGAAACAGGATTGAAGAGATAAAGCTGTCAAGCAGAACATGCACAGGTTTGAAAACCAGAGATGCAAGTGTACTTTGGAGTTTCTGGGTGCTGTGAGTGGGATCTTGGGCAGGTTTCTTAACTGCTCTGAGTCTCCATTTCTTCATCCTAAAAAAGTGAGTTGACTATTGTAAAGTAATTAGCCTCCAATTAAAATTAATTAATTAATTTTTAAAAAGAAACCATAAAAAAAAGTGAGTTGATAAACAACTACCTCCAAGGGCATTGTGGGGAAACAAGTGAGCAAGATATGTGAAGATGTCCCTAAAATGTTATTTTCTGTTTTTACATTAAGAGCTTTGCTGGTATTTATAGAGCAGCTGGTAAGCGGCGGGGTGGGATCCTAAAATCTAAACTTTCTGATGCCACGAGGCCACAGGAGTGCATCTACATAGCAAATGAGAAATTAAAGATTCACACTGCCGGGGTCCAGCCCTGGTGGATCCAGGGTAATTCGAAACGGGGAACAGGGGGTTTCCTGAGGCTTGATCCTACCTTTGCATATGCCAAAGCCTCCTTCCTCATGACCCTTGCCATGGGCAGAGTTCCTCATGCTGGTTCCTGGCACCACGCATCTAGGATTTGTTGTTTGCCTGTTCTTACATCTCCTTAAGGACTAAAAGAAGTATAAAATGGAGTCCAAAGCAAGCACTGATGGTGTCTGTCTGTATCCAGAATTTTTAAGGGGTTTTAAGACTAACGATGGCTGGGTCTCAATCAATAAATATTAGAAAGTACCTGCTATGTGTGTGAAGCCCTAAGCCAGGCTCCTGAGGCTGTAAAAACTGTTAAAAGAGTTACTATCTGTAGGGGATCCTATTAGAGGGGGTAAGATAAAAATAAAAGCCAGAAACAACTCATCAGGGGGGTGACAAGACATGGCAGTGGAATAAACACGGGGATACAAGGGGAAAAAAACTGTATTTGGTCTGGAGCTGTCAGGAAGGACTTCCAGAGAGTGGTGCTGGCACTGTCAAAATTAGGAGGAGCAGGGGACCGGCAGGCACAAAGATCTGGGATGAGAGACGCCCGGCGTGCACTAGAGAACTCTTCACAGGTCTGGTACAGGCACTCACAGGTCCGCGGGCAAGGACAGATGAGGCCGCCAGGTTGAGTCCGCTTGACAGGGGCCTTGGACACTGCATTAAGGAGTTTGAACTTCGTGGTATAGATGGAAGGAAGCCACAGAAGGCATTTTAAGAAGCAGAGGGCCTCCTTAGTGGCTCAGTGGTAAAGAACCTGCCTGCCAGTGCAGGAAACACGGGTTCGATCCCTGGTCCAAGAAGATTCTACACGTCTCAGAGCAACTAAGTCCACGTGCCGAAACTACTGAGCCTGTGCTCCAGAGCCTGGGAGCTTCAACTACTGAGCCCGAGTGCCCTGGAGCCCGTGCTCTGCGATGAGAAGCCCCTACACCACCACTAGAGAAAGCCCGTGAAGCAATGAACACCCAGCACAGCCAATAAGAAACAAGCATTCAAATTATTTTTTTTAAAAAAAACAAAGGTTTAAAAAGAAGAATAGGAGTGTCCCTGATTTTAAAAATTTCATCTAGTGGAGGTTGAAATAGAAAGTTGAACTGAGAGGGTAGGAGAAACTGGAAAGAAGGCAATAAATAAGGAGGCTACAGAGATGTCCAAATGAGAAAGACAAGGTTGTGAACTTTGCACACGCACACAC
The DNA here is from genome assembly GCF_023091745.1 of Budorcas taxicolor. Classification (NCBI taxonomy): domain Eukaryota; kingdom Metazoa; phylum Chordata; class Mammalia; order Artiodactyla; family Bovidae; genus Budorcas; species Budorcas taxicolor. Next base: position 9,472,387 of record NC_068934.1, on the reverse strand, counting down.
ACCTACACACACATTCAGCTGGTTCAACCTGCACCGAAACACCTTGGCATGAATTGCACCTATTTTCTGGCTCCCATTGGCGTGCCCCTGATGGGCCTCTGCTGGGTTCCCTTAGATATGCCTCCATTCTCTTACTTCTCGGCTGTGGTCAACCCAAATAGATTTTCATTTCCAGACTAACCTCAGACCCAGAGTTTGAGGTGATTAAAGGTGGCCTGTGAGGTTGTGGTTCTGGACACTTCCTCCCAAACAATGTTAAGTACAGGGAGCATTGTGTGCTTGGACCCACACACAGCACAGCCAGGCCGGCTCGGACCTAGGTCACCAAGGCTGTGCTGGGTTCCACAATCAGACCTTTAAATTAACACGCAATTACAGCCCCCAAGGGAAGGGAAACAGGCATTGACTATTGATTTTATAAACAAATGAAAAAAAATCAAAACCCACTGCATGCACAGAAGGAAATAAATAGTAGTTAATGTGCCTTTGTTAAAATAAAATCTCTTACTGGGAAAAAGATGGAAGCTCCTGAGGAGTGTAGGGTGAAGGCAGAGGACACACTGTCTTTCAAGCTTCTGGAACTCTTATGAATATGACATCAATGCTAGCAAAAGGGCAGGAAGCTCACTAGCGTTCACTGGGTGCCTGCTGTGTATCAGCAGCTGGGTTAAGCAACCACTTCAAATGTACTTCATGACTTTTAATCCTTAAAATGACCTCTGGAGGTTGGAATTGTCTTCCATAATTCTCCCAATCAGAGACAAATGGGATTACTTCCCCACAGACTCTGTGAAAGAAAGATGTAGCCTTCCCAAGATCACACAGCTAATAAGTGTCAGAGGCAAAAGAGAAACCCACATCTCTTGAATTCCACCCCGAAGCCTGAGCTCCTCCCACTGTGCCCTCTGCTTATCTCCATATGAAAATGTGAACAGCTGGACCCCCACAGTAAAAGTGTTAGTCGTTCAGTCCTGTCCAAATCTTTGCGACCCCATGGACTGTAGCCCACTAGGCTCTACTGTCCATGGGATTCTCCAGGCAAGAGTACTGGAATGGGTTGCCATTTCCTCTTCCAGCGGATCTTCCTGACCCAGGGATTGAACCTGGGTCTCCGGTATTGAAGGCAGATTCTTTACTGTCTGAGCCACCAAGGAAGCCCTTTCTCCCTTGTACCTCCATAGCTGGCTGAAAAGTCCCCAAGGAAGTCACTCCCTTAGGGTCCTGTTCATATCTCTGAGTGCTTAGTGTTCAGTCATGGCTGACTCTTTGTGACCAGCCAGGCTTCTCTGTCCATGGTATTTTCCAGGCAGGAACACTGGAGTGGGTTATCATTTCCTATTTCAGGAGATCTTCCCAACCCAAGGAATCAAACCCACATCTCCTGTGTCTTTTGCATTGGCAAGTGGATTCCTTACCACTAGAGCCGCCTGGGAAGCTCAGGTTCATAGCTCTAGGGAATGTTGGCCTGGAAGGAAACTTGGAAGTGATCAACTCCCATCTCCCAGGATAGGGATCAGAGATGAATGGGATTACTTCCCCACATCCCCCAGCTGAGAGGAGGGCCTCTAACTCTCCTGGTCTCCTCTCTTCCTGGCCACTGTTCTCTTTGCTATAACAGGCTGAGGTCTCGTGTCTCAGGTGTCAATGATTTCCTGCAAAAGTTTGTTCTTGCCGTTATTTTTTTAATATTAAGATTTCTATTCTTGCCTGAATCTAAAAAGGAGGTAGGGAAGTAAATAATAAGGCCTTTTCCTCCAGCAGATTTACTCAATGGAAAAGCATGAGCTGTGACTCCCTAATGTAGCTAGTCTGCCTTCCATAAGATCCTACAAGAGAATGAGTAAGAAGTGATTAAATCACAGTGAAATGGTTTCATTTACAATTAGTTCTCAGTGTTCTGAAACACAAACCTCCCACCCAGATATTTATCCTAAGATAAACATCTCCCCAACATGTTGCCATAACCAGCTCCTGCTGCCACAAAAGTATACATCTAAATACCCGTACCCAGAACAGAAATGATGATTTCCATACAAAGAGCTCGGAGGACACACCTGTGCAGCGATTCTTGTCCCAGAATCCTGGATATAAGCTTTCTATTGGGTCTGGATTCAAAGCTAATTTTTTCTCAAAGGAAAAAAAAAATTCATAAACTCAGTTACTCTGACCTCACTGATGGCCAGAAATTTCTCTTTTTCACAAATTGAGGTGCTGAAAGGAATAAAAATGAAGCTCCGCATTAAAGCATAAAACTTCAAGTTAAAAGAAGTCTGGATAGTCTTTCAAACTGAGCTATAAGCATCAGTTTTTCCTTAAAGTCATGTGATTGAAAGTTTCCAAGATGGGCAGATGACTGGGACACAGTCCTTCAATTATGCTTGACATTGGAGGGTGACTCGAGGCTGGGTGTGGTTAGATGGAGCAGGAACAGATGCATGAGCTGGTAGGAATCAGAACCCACCTCTGAGCACATGACCTGAACATCTACCATCAGAGACAATGGACATGAGGCCAGAACCTACCTTTGGCCTCAGGTCAAACCTTAGCCACCCACAGGTTTCTACTCCAGCTTCTACTGTTCCCCCACCAGTAAGAAGTGGGTACAGCTAAATGAGAACCATTTGAGAGGTCCTTGGCACAGGAAGAAGGGACAATGAAATCAAGACTGCATGACAGTCTTTGGTGCTCAGGCCAGACTTCTGCGGGGTCATCTCTTGGTACACTGGATCCTGCCATGGAGGTGATATATCAGGCTCAGTGGAGATCCACAGAGCATATTAGCTTCTGACATTGAAGGCCACCACAGTTTGGAAAGTAAGAGTCTGGGGCGTCCCAAGCTGGAAGGCTTCTGAGTCTGCTTCCCTTGAGCCCCAGGGTCCCTGACGTTCTTCAGGCTGCAGATGTGCAGAGTGACTGCCATGGATAGTGAGGTCTCACCTCTCACACTCATTGGCTGTGATCCCAGTGTTTGGGCCAACAGCTTTAACATGTGACACTACATTTAATATATGCTCGAATGACACTTCAGGGACCTCAGGCTTCCTGCACTGATGGGCAGGTGGCAGCCATCCAGTCCAGTTTGGTTTTTTTAAGCAGTTGCCTCACCTTTGCAGAGGGGTCTAGACCCAAGAAAACAGTAGGTACCCAGCAGTCCCTCATTCGGAGGCTGGACTATCTCACCCCATCTACTGTAGACCTTGAACCTCACTCTTTCCTTTCTTCACCTTTTCCTATCTGGCATGTTACGCCTGCAATCATGTTCTCCAACACAGTACACAACCCAATTCTTCTTGGTCTCTACCACCGGCCCACCTTCCCATGAGGCTTTCCTCTCTCATTCTCGGTTTGGAGTTCCCGCCACTGATATTTCAGGATCCGTTCCTCCCTCTTAGTTCATTCCCAGGCTCAGGACCTCATTTCCAGGATAAGTGCCCCCAGACTTGAACACTTGTTCTAATGGAAAGAAATAGGGAGAAAGTGTTTCTGACTCCCTAGAGGCTAACATCATCACATTCAACAATTGGGAATCCAATTAAGCACACATAATCTGCTCTCTTTTCACTGAGGGAAAATGAAAGGCACATCAGTATATCCTAACAGTATGACTGTATGTTATTCCTCAGTCCCTAAGTCATGTCCAACTCTTTGCAACCCCATGGACTACAGCACACCAGGTTTCCCTGTCCTTCACTATCTCCCAGAGTTCACTCAAGTTCATGTCCATTGAATCGGTGATGTCATCCAAACATCTCATCCTCTGCTTCCCTCCCCTCCTCCTGCCTTCAACCTTTCCCAGCATCAGGGTCTTTTCCAATGAGTCATCTCTTCACATCAGGTGGCCAAAGCATTGGAGCTTCAGCTTCAGCATCAATCCTTCCAATGAATATTCAGGATTGATTTCCCATAGGACTAACTGTTTTGATCTCCTTGCTGTCCAAGGGAATTTCAAGAGTCTTTTCCAACACCATAGTTCAAAAGCATCAACTCTTCGGCACTCAGCCTTCTTTATGGTCCAACTCTCAGAACCATATATGACTAGTGGAAAAACCATAGCTTTGACTATATGCACCGTTGCAGGCAAAATGATGTCTTTGCCTTTTAATACCCTGTCTAGGTTTGTGATAGACTTCTTTCCAAGAAGCAAGGATATTCTAATTTCTTGGCTAAAGTCACCATCCACGGTGATTTTGGAGCCCAAGAAGAGAAAATCTGTCACTGCTTCCACTTCCACTTCTGCTTTGAAAGTATAATATATATTTAAATTACACGAATGTATGTGTGTATGAATGTATTCAGGTATGAATGAATGTATAATATATAGTAAAATTACATATAATTCTCAATAACCCTCATGCAATTCTAGTGGACAGAATGCCATGTCCTGAGACCAAGTAGAAAAGAAGAAAGCAGGAGAAAAGTCTTCTCACTCACTTAGTAAGGAAAATAAGAAGGCAACGGTAAACAAACCAGTTCAAGGCAGACATAGAATTACAACACAAAAACCAAATAAACGCTCCTCAGGAATGGTTATTTGATCAAAGATGTTAATGAAGTACTTGGTCTCTGGGAGGGCTGATGGGAACTATACTTCAGAGGCGAAGTCAACGGAATAAATGCTTCCCCCATGGAAAATAGGGACGGACGAGTCCCTCAGATCTCCAAACCATCAACTAAATGGATGCAAATGTGTTTATAGCCCTCCTTCTTTGAAGCTACAGTATTATGAAATGTTTACAGTGTTAGGCCCCCCTTATAAAAATTCACTCTTTTGAAGAGGAAGTGAATTAAAGTTATACTACATAGAGTAAGTTACACAAGATCAAAGACTTGGGACACCCATTGTGTAAAACCAAAGATCTTTCATGATTTTGCACGACCTGTAACATGCCTAGCCTCCCAAGAATTTTCATTCTGGAAACGCATTTTCACCACTGAACGTCCTGTGTTGTCCACAGCTTCATGGTTACAGTCACACCATGTGACAGATCACCTTGTCTAAACAACACCAAAAAATGTACGAGAAACAAGAGTTGGCTTTCTATGGTACTCTTATTGCTGATTCTATTAAAACTTCATCTCTTCTTAAAAATCTTTAGCTATTTACCTAGACAAGTGGCCGAGACTGGGTCGAATTTGCCAAGAAAATCATTCCTGTAAGCTTCTGACTTTCTCTTTTCCTTCTCCAGAAATCACAGTTCATAAACACAAACCAGGACTCTGCAAAGAGAAAGGCGAGCAAAAATCCAATCCAGTGGAGAAACTGACAACACTTGCCAAGGAGGCCAAATTTGTGAAAGGTTCCTATTGCATGAACTTCAGATTCTTGTTCTTAGTCCATCTATGTCTTCTCAAAAAAAAAAAAAAAAAAATAGAGGAAGGAAAGAAAAAAATACCTAGAGCAATGAAATTCTCATCTAGAAAATATACTTGCCAAATTATGAACACTTTCCATTTTCAATGCAAGGAATTACTGTTTTTCCAGAAGATGGAGGGAAAACATAGAAGAAGGACATCCCGTGAGCTCCTACAAGTGTAAAAATAGCATCTCACCCACATCTTTGTGATGGGGGGCAGTGATGTCAAATACTGCATGGGATGCTGGGCACTGTCCCCACAATGAAAAAAATGTCAGTTAATGACAGTCTCTTGGACACCAAGGAGATCAAGCCAGCCAATCTTAAAGGAAATCAACCCTGAATATTCATTGGAACGACTGTTGCTGAAACTGAAGCTCCAGTATTTGGCCACCTTGATTTGAAGAGCCAACTCATTGGAAAAGACCCTGATACAGGGAAAGATTGAGGGCAACAGAGGTTGGAAGGCATCACTGACTCTATGGATATGAGTTTGAGCAAACTCAGGGAAATAATGAAGGGTAGGGAAGCCTGTTGTGCTGCAGTCCATGGGGCTGCAAAGAGTCAGACACGACTGAGCAACTGAAAAACAACGTGACCACATACTCAGTGAGTCAGCACCTTCCTTTGGGAGATAAAATTATAATCAAGAGTGCAGCTTTGTGAGAAAAGAACAAGAATAAGGATGCTTAATTAGATAAAGGTCAATGACAAGAACAGTCACAATAAAACCACTCTTAAAATAAACAGAACCCAAGTCAGTAATTCATCTCATATTCACCAGTCCCAAAGCAGCCCTTAAGGAATTTTATGTTTTGAAAAATCTTGATTGATAGTAAATTTCTTTTCCAATGTTTAAGATACATGTAACCGGCAGGCAAAACTTTGGCTACAGGCATGAGCTCATCAGTATTAACAGCTTTATTTTGTTTAATTCCAGGCGAAGACAAAGGAGCATGATACTCTGATTAAGCTGTACAAGTTTATGTAGGTACACAGAAAGTTTCCACTAGGTTTTTTGTTTTTGTTTTAATATTGACAATAAACCTCAAGAGTCCTTTTGTTGCTAAGGAGCTCAAGAAATTCTGGAAGGGACACAGTCTCCTCCTTCTTCAGTGCCGCCCCCCGCCCCACACCTGTGTCTACAGCACCACTGGCCACCCCAGGCCCCTCTCCCTCGTGGGAATCGAACTCCTGATTCTCTAGTCTCCCTGACTCTGCCCTTGTCCCCTCTCTGGGGCCAAAGTGATCTGCCTGTAGCTCGATCCCCACTGTGTCCCTTTGCAGTGTTCCCCCTCATCTTGAGGACTCCTGTCCAGCTCTTTCCCAGGCAAAGAGCAGCCCCGGATCCCCCCTGGTGTCTGGCCCTGCCTTGCTATCCAGCCCCTCCCCTCCACACACCCTGCCCACCTCCAGAATCGCCCACAGCTCCTCACGTACCATGTAGTTCTGCTGTATGAACTTGGAACGTCTTGTTCTCACTTTGTCCGCCCAGGGAATCCCTGTATATCTTTTAGGTCTCAGCTCCAAGAAAAAAATATTGACCTCTGCAGCGAGGTCAGAGCAAATTTTCTTTGTTTTACCTTATGCAACATGTTATCTGTGAGATTCAATATAAGGATCCAAAGTCACCCACTTAAAGAAATGCCACCTTCTTTCTCCTCGCCAAGAGAAAAATTACTTGGACATTATTAATTTGTTGTTGTTTAGTTGCAAAGTCATGTCTGACTCTTTGTGACCCCCTGGACTGTAGCCCACCACGCTCCTCTGTCCATGGAACTCTCCAGGCAAGAATACTGGAGTGGGTGGCCATTCCCTTCTCCAGGGGGTCTTCCCGACCCAGGGATGGAACCTGCATCTCCTGCATTGGCAGGGGGATTCTTTGCTACTGAGCCACCAGGGAAGCTGTGGACATTGTTAATATCATACTTTCAATACAACATAAAACCTATCATACTGCAATTCATTTACGATCTTGCCAGTCTGTCTCTTCCTCTGAACTCCGAGAGCAAGAACCATGACTGACTGATTGATCTCTTTATTTTTTTTTTTTTGACCCCAACACAGGGCCTGGAACACAGTAGGCACTCAGTAGGTGTACAAACCAACGCCTGGTCTCAAGAAATCTGGGTTGAGTCTTGTTGCTGCCCCCTCACCGTCCAGGAGACCACGGGCAACTCATTCAGGCTCTCTGGGTCCCCGTGTCTCCCCATAAACAACGACAGTAACGCTTGCCTTGTGAGGATGCAAGGAGGTGCCCGGTCAGGAAGCCCCCAGGGTAGAACACAAACACGCCACTTCCCGGCTACTATGAGGCAGGGTGCCGAGGAGGGCCATGAAGGAACTGAAATCAACAGGGGGGCAAGGGCGCAGAGCGGGGACACACAGACAGAGTCCAGGTGAGTCTGAAGGCAGGGGACACAGGGGCCAGGCCTCACCCATTCTACGTTCAAACCTGGCTCCCAGTCCAGCCGCCTCCCTCCTCTCCTTGTCTCCTGTCTCTGCCTCCTCCCACAGCCCAGCCGCCACCACCTCGGGCGCCCACTGCTGCAGGGCCTGTGACTGGGCTAGAAAGCCCACTCTCGCCCCCTCCAGCCTGTTCTCCACACACAGCCAGAGAGATCCTTCATGGATGTAAAGTTGATCATGCCGCCTCCTGGCTGTGTCCCGTGTTACAGAAGATGAAAGCCAGCCTGCATCCCCCAGAATCCAGGGTCCTGCACAGATCTGAGACCCTGAGCCGTTTGCACCCTGATTGGAGGCACACTGCTCAGCACACCCTGACTGGACTGCCTGTGTCAGTTCCCAGAACCTGCCAGGCCAAGTTGTTCCTCGTCTCCGGCTCGACATCTACTGCTCCTTCCGCCCACAGCACGCTGGGCCTGGCTCCTCCGCCAGCTGGCCCCTCCGCCAGCTGGGCCCTCTCTCTCCAGCTCTTTTCTCAAATGTCATCTCCTAAGAGGTGTTCCCTCACCACTGGAGGGGACCCCAGTTATTCTCTCAGGCCATACCCTGTTTGTTTCTTCTCTACCGTTAAAAACCATCTGGGCACTTTTGCTTCCTTACCGTCTTTCTCAGTAGATGGTATATTCAATAAGAAGGAGGATCGTAGCTGTCACATTTACTTTGTTATTCCCAATACCTAAAGTGGGAAGTCAAGAAACACCTGCAGTAACAGGCAAATTTAGCCTTGGAGTAAAGAATGAAGCAGGGCAAAGACTAATAGAGTTTTTCCAAGAGAACACACTGGTCATAGCAAACACCCTCTTCCAACAACACACGAGAAGACTCTACACATGGACGTCACCAGATGGTCAACACCAAAATCAGACTGATTATATTCTTTCCAGCCAAAGATGGAGAAGCTCTATACAGTCAGCAAAAACAAGACCAGGAGCTGACTGTGGCTCACATCATGAATTCCTTCAGACTTAAATTGAAGGAAGGAGGGGAAACCAGTAGACCATTCAGGTATAACCTAAATCAAATCCCTTACAATTATACCATGAAAGTGGGAAATAGATTTAAGGGACTAGATCTGATAGACAGAGTACCTGATGAACTATGGACAGAGGTTCATGACATTGTACAGGAGACAGGGATCAAGACCATCTCCAAGAAAAAGAAATGCAAAAAAGCAAAACGGCTGTCTGAGGAGGCCTTACAAATAGCTGTGAAAAGAAAGAGAAGTGAAAAATCAAAGAAGGAAAGGAAAGATGCTGAGGTCCAGCCCCGGTGGATCCAGGGAATTCGAAGCAGGGACGGAGTCGGAGAAGAGAGATTAATTAGAAATTTAAAGAGAGATTAGAAGAGAATGATGTAGTAGAGAAAAGGGGGCTGTGACTCCTTGGTTTACACAAGAAGCCAATAAAGTTCCAAGACAAGGAACTTGCACCATCTACGTTAGGCCACAGGCGCCTTCCCGGTCTCCCGAAGGAGCGGAGACGCAAAGCGCCTCCCCGTTTGGGTCTTAGAAGCCCAGGCAAAATTAGTAGATGCGGTGAGCCTTTGTGTTCCAGATAGGAATTCAGCCTGAAAACGAGAGGGAGGGAGAGGGAGAAAGAGAGAGAGAGAATAGACACGGGGGGAGCCAAGCTTGTGCAAAAACCCCATAACTTTATTTTCAAAAGGTGCTTATATACCCTAAGTTTTACATAATGGAAGATGCAGAGTCATGCAGGGGAGCAGTCCTGACCCTTATCGATACCAGGCTTTCTTTCTGCATATCTTTCGTATACAAAAGGTCTCAGGTGATTTACATTATTTTCTGGCCAAGAGGCCTGTTAACACTTTATGGCTCTCTTCCTTAATGAATGTTAATCTCATTTTCCCTGAAGTGCTTTTCTTTAATCTGCATCACCCTCAAAGCACTAAATAAAGTTACATCCCTGTAGAACAAAGGTGCAGTGGGTTATAACAAAGAAGGTACTTAACTCAAAGACCTAGTGTTGCTCATGCCGGGGCTACTACCTGTTTTTTCTGCATACCAACTATGTCAACAAGTAAAAGATATGAAAACTTGGCAGCAAGTATTGGCTCAACAATGAAACCCTGAATCAGTCCTATTCTAATGATTTTGACTGCTTGGAAGCCCCTACATTCCTAGGATGTTTTAAGCTTCCTGTGCCTCTCAAGGTCGGGAGGCTGCAAACAATCACATGCATAGCTGTAAGGGTCCGGATAAACCTGTCAGGCAGGCTAGAAAGCCATCAGAGGGGTTTTTGGATTGAAACACTCTTATTATGCCCAGGAGACTTATTATCTAAAAGCTCTAAATTAACTTTTTCCAGAAAAAGGTAGTGGGGGGACAGCCCCCAGTTAATGTTAGAAGAGTAGATGGAAAGCATAACACAGTAAAGCAGGCAGACTCTGGTTTTGGGGGTAGATGCTCAAGAAAGTCCAGGGGGACCCCTGAGGCCTGATCCCGCCTTTGCGTTTGTCAGGCCCCTTTCCTCATGACCTTTGCCACAGGCGGGATTCCCCATGCTGGCTCCTGTCAGAAAGATATACCCATTTGAACGCAGAGTATCAAAGAATAGCAAGGAGAGATAAAGCCTTCCTCAGTGATCAGTGCAAAGAAATAGAGGAAAACAATAGAATGGGAAAGACTAGAGATATCTTCAAGAAAATTAGAGATACCAAGGGAACATTTCATGCAAAGATGGGCTCAATAAAGGACAGAAATGGTATGGACCTAACAGAAGCAGAAGATATTAAGAAGAGGTGGCAAGAATGCACAAAAGAATTGTACAAAATAGATCTTCATGACCCAGATAATCAGGATGGTGTGATCACTAGAACCAGACATCCTGGAATGTGAAGTCAAGTGGGCCTTAGGAAGCCTCACTATCAACAAAGTTAGTAGAGGTGATGGAATTTCAGTTGAGCTATTTCAAATCCTAAAAGATGATGCTGTGAAAGTGCTACACTCAATATGCCAGCAAATTGAGAAAACTCAGCAGTGGACACAGGACTGGAAAAAGTCAGTTTTCATTCCAATCCCAAAGAAAGGCAATGCCAAAGAATGTTCAAACTACCACACAATTCCACTCATCTCACACGCTAGTAAAGTAATGCACAAAATTCTGCAAGCCAGGCTTCAACAGTATGTGAACCGTGAACTTCCAGATGTTCAAGCTGGATTTAGAAAAGGCAGAGAAACCAGAGATCAAATTGTCAACATCCGCTGGATCATGGAAAAAGCAAGAGAGTTCCAAAAAAATATCTATTTCTGCTTTATTGACTATGCAAAAGCCTTTGACTGTGTGGATCACAATAAACTGTGGAAAATTCTGAAAGAGATGGGAATACCAGACCACCTGACCTGCCTCTTGAGAAATCTGTATGCAGGTCAGGAAGCAACAGTTAGAACTGGACATGGAACAACAGACTGGTTCCAAATAGGAAAAGGAGTATGTCAAGGTTATATTGTCACCTTGCTTATTTAACTTATATGCAGAGTACACCTGGAGAAGGCAATGGCACCCCACTCCAGTACTCTTGCCTGGAAAGTCCCATGGATGGAGGAACCTGGTGGGCTGCAGTCCATGGGGTCACTAAGAGTCGGACACGACTGAGCGACTTCACTTTCACTTGTCACTTTCATGCACTGGAGAAGGAAATGGCAACCCACTCCAGTGTTCTTGCCTGGAGAATCCCAGGAACGGGGGAGCCTGGTGGGCTACCGTCTATGGGGTTGCACAGAGTCAGATACGACTGAAGCGACTTAGCAGCAGCAGCAGCAGCAGCAGCAGAGTACATCATGAGGGACATTGGGCTGGAGGAAGCACAAGCTGGAATCAAGATTGCTGGGAGAAATATCAATAACCTCAGATATGCAGATGACACCACCCTTATGGCAGAAAGTGAAGAGGAACTAAAAAGCCTCTTGATGAAAGTGAAAGTGGAAAGTGAAAAAGTTGGCTTAAAGCTCGACATTCAGAAAACTAAGATTATGGCATCCAGTCCCATCACTTCATGGCAAATAGATGGGGAAACAGTGTCAGACTTTATTTTGGGGGGCTCCAAAATCACTGCAGATGGTGACTGCAGCCATGAAATTTAAAGACGCTTCCTCCTTGGAAGAAGAGTTATGACCAACCTAGACAGCATATTAAAAAGCAGAGACATTACTTTGCCAACAATAGTCCGTCTAGTCAAGGCTATGGTTTTTCCAGTGGTCATGTATGGATGTGAGAGTTGGACTACAAAGAAAGCTGAATGCCAAAAAATTGATGTTTTTGAACTGTAATGTTGGAGAAGACGCTTGAGAGTCCCTTGGACAGCAGGGAGATCCAACCAGTTCATCCTAAAGGAGATCAGTCCTGAATATTCATTGGAAGGACTGATGCTGAAGCTGAAACTACGGTACTTTGGTCACCTGATTCGAAGAACTGACTCATTGGAAAAGACCCTGATGCTGGGAAAAATTGAGGGCAGGAGGAGAAGGGGACGACAGAGGATGAGATGGTTGGATGGCATCACCAACTCAATGGACATGAGTTTGAGTAGATTCTGGGAGTTGATGATGGACAGGGAGGCCTGGCGTACTGCAGTCCATGGGGTTGCAAAGAGCTGGACACGACTGAGTGACTGAACTGAACTGAACTGAACAATGCCTGGTAACTGGTAGGTGCTCAATAAACATTTGATGGTTGGATGAATGGACAGATGTATGGACACATGGACAGACAGACGGATGGATGGATGGTTGAATGGGGAGGCAGGGAAGGAAGTAAAGAAGAGATGAGATGCAGATCAGGAAGCAGGACTCTTTATAAGATATAAAGTCCATTAGATTGGTAGCCCTAGACATCTTAGTGATACCATGGAGAGCCTCAGAATGTTTCGAATAGAAATCTGTAAGGGAGAAGAGGCCATGGAAGCAGGAGGCAAAGTTTACCTTCTTTGTGTTTTTTTCTCTGCCTGGAAGTAATATATGGAAAGCACCTATAAGATCGCTTGGCATGCATGGCATTAGATATGTGTATTATTATTATTTCTAATATTATTATTCCAGCAGTTATGAGTCCCAAAGGAAGCAGCTGACTGTATGCAAGTGACTAGTTGTAGAACACTGAACAGCTCAGCCAAAGAAAAAGCTGCCTTGGATGCTCAAGACGCTGTAGCCCCACAGCCAAGGCTGGTTCCTGGGGGCTGGACCATCCCTGGCGGGGCAGGCTCGTCCCCCGGGCACCACGTGGCCAGCTGCCCATAGGCACCCATGCCATCCTCTTGCACAGGCAAGGCTAGGCACTGCCAAGGTTCCTCAAACACGAGGAGAAGTGACTGCCAGCTCCTGAAGTGTGAGAACAGGGGAAATCTTTCAGCTCTGACAGGTGGATTTCAAAGCCTGTTTCTAAAAATGGCTGTTAATAGGCTTTTCTTCACACCAACTCTCTCTATGCCTGCTTTATCAGGTGGCAACTGCATGGCTATTCACTGCCCTGTGGCCAGAGTGATTTCACCAGTCCAAAAAAGAAATAATTATGGGCTGGAAGAACCCCAAAATAAAAGAGATGAGAAGGGAGGGTCTGACATAAGGGTTGATTGAGCTTTCTGTCAAATGGTTGGTGGACTGTCTTCACAATCACGTTACTGCAGAGAAAAATAGAAATCCCTAAACAAAGGTGGATGTCAGGAGCATATCCACTCATTCGAGATGGACACACAGGAGTGATAGCAAGAGCCCCGGCAACGGATGTTTAGGTCTGAGACATATGCTGTTTAACATGAACGCACCTCCTTTCTACAAGAGACGCAAAAGCACTGTGCTTAAGTTAACGGAGACTGTATGTATGCTCAGTCACTCAGCTGTGTCTCTTTGCGGCCCCATGGACTGTAGCCCGCCAGGCTCCTCTGTTCATGGGATTTTCCAGGCAAGAATACTGGAGTGGGTTGCCATTTCCTCCTCCAGGGGATCTTCCCAACCCTGGCATCAAACCTGAGTCTCCTCCACTGCAGGCAGATTCTTTACCATCTGAGCCACCAGGGGAACCCAAGTTCTCAGAAATTACCACTAAAGACTCTACCTCACCTGTTTCTTGCCAGACTCACTCCTCTCTTCCCATGTCTCTGCCACAATCAGATGCACCCACGCCCACGGAGAATGAGTTTGGGTCTCCCAGTCTTCCTCTCTCCTCTGGACTGGATGCTCTAGAAGGGCAAGGACCAGGTCTCAACCCTATTAGGTCTGTGACTTCTGAGGCCACATGGGCCTTCACACTATGCTAAAGGAATGGAGCAAAATTTTTACAGATCTGGGTCCACTAAGGATTAACTGGGCACTTACAGTGCACTTTACATACATTAATTATTACAGCACTCTGTTAAGTGGGGTATTTCATTATCACCTCCATTCACAGATGTGGAAACTGAGGCTTAGAGAAATGAAGTGCCTTTCCCAAGACCACACATATAGCAAATGGCTGAGCTGGAACTGGAACCTTGGGCTTTTTGGACTCTAAATCCCTAGATCATAGCCAGTGAACTCTGCTGCCTGGTCACAGGCTGTTCCCTGGTGGGGGTGGGCAGGGAGAGGTCACACACGGTTTATTCTAACTGACTGATATCCTTCATCACCAGAATCCTTTAATCTGTTGCTAATTATAGCAGGTCTAAACCTAGGGTCTTTAAAGTAGTCTCAAAGATGAGAATATATAATCTGGTCATAAATCCGTTATTCTTTAGATGAAATGCACCTGGCGCAGTATCAGAGCAGAAAACCCTCTTGAAGAAATGGATTCGTGAAATTTATATGACCAAAATAAAAGATTTCTCTTGGTTTCCAAAATCCTCCAAGCCCCATGGAGGGATCTAAATATAATTATATTGTCACCATCTTTTTAGTCGTGTCCAACTCTTTGTGACCCCATGGACTGTAGTCCGTCAGGCTCCTCTTTCCATGGAATTCTCCAGGCCAGGATACTGGAGTGGGTAGCCTTTCCCTTCTCCAGGGGATCTTCCCAACCCAGGGATGGATCCTGCATTGCAGGTGGATTCTTTACCAGCTGAGACACAAGGGAAGCCTTTTTAGCAAAACCAATACAGTATTGTAAAGTAAAAAAATAAAATTAAAAAAAAAAAAAAGCAGAGACAGCAGATGGCCTTGTGTACTAGTCTTGACCAGAGTGGTTTCTGATGTCTCCAGGAGGGAATGTGAAAGTGATTCGCATAACTAATTTTTCTCGAGAGTATATTATGAAGAAAGCATTGTGCTGGCCACACTGTGTTGATGACAGGGTCCTGGCTGTGACGACAACAGCCAGATGGAGACAGACACATGTACCATAAGTGTCTATTGAACCCGATACAGAAGGACTTCCCAGGTGGCTCAGTGGTAAAGAATCCGCCTGCCAGGCAGGAGACATGGCTTCAATCCCTGGGTTGGGAAGATCTCCTGGAGCAGGAAATGGCAACCCACTCCAGTATTTTTCCCTGGAAAATTCCATACACAGAGGAACCTGGTGGAACTACAGTACATGGGGTTGCAAAGAGTTGGACATAGCTCACCATACACACTCACACAATGTAAAAAGAGCCAGGACTATATAAGCTAAACCTCAGAGGTGCGTGCAGGGTGATGAGTCACTTGCATGGGTCATTATCAAGGAAGGCAGCAAGGCCGAGGCAGCCCTTGAGAGCTGAGCTGAAGTATGTTGAATATTTGATATATGAACCAATGTGAATGGTGCTCCCAGGGGCTTAACAACACAAAAGCGAGGGAAAGAGCAAAATCAAAAGGCACGTCCATAGTCCCTGGAGATATATCATTAACTCTACTTGTAGAATTAGAGGTTTCATAAAATGATTTCTCTCTCTGAAAATGGGGCCCCTCATAAAGCATGGGTTTACTGCTCAATTTCTGCACATTCAACCACAAAAAGTGGCTCTACTCAGGGAAAAAAGTCTTCTCTCGCACGCTTTGATCTAGACAGCTTCTCCTCCACCACCTTCACCTGCCAGCTCTGCCTCTGCACGGTGTCGGTTCTGACAGCGCAGTCAGAGGAAGTGTTAGCACCCCTCTCTCCAGCTCCCACAGCACTAGTACAGATGCTTCTCATCACACCAACCTTCTGAACTGAAACTGTCTGCTTCCAAACTGCTGCCTACCCCCAGCCCTCTTACACGTAAGCTCCCCGAAGGCAAGCGTGTTCGCCACTGAGGTTCCCCTGCCTAAAATACAACAGGGGCTCAGCAAATCTTTAATGAATAAATTAAATAAATAAACAAATGAGTTGTGGGAGAATTACACAAATTTAGAGGGTGACAAGAAGGCATCCAGCGATCTTTCAAATTCCCTCCAAGATTCTGATTCTGACAGAGCCAGTAGGTATGAGCACAGCCCATCAGAGGGCCACAGCAAGGAATGCCTCGCCAACCCGTTTGGTAGAGTCAATTCTATGGTTTTTCCAGTAGTCATGTATGGATGTGAGAGTTGGACCATAAAGAAGGCTGAGCATGCAAGAATTGATGCTTTCAAACTGTGGTGTTGAAGACTCTTGAGAGTCCCTTGGACTGCAAGGAGATCCAACCAGTCCATCCTAAAGGAAATCAGTCCTGAATGTTCATTGGAAGGACTGATGCTGAAGCTGAAATTCCGATACTTTGGCCACCTAATGCGAAGACCTGACTCATTTGAAAAGACCCTGATGTGGGAAAGATTGAAGGTGGGAGGAGAAGGGCACAGCATAGAATGATGGTTAGTATCACTGACTCAATGGACATGAATCTGAGCAGACTCCAGGAGACAGTGAAGGACAGAGGAGCCTGGTAGGCTGCTATCCATGGGGTCACAAAGAGTCAGATGCAACTTAGCGACTAAATAACAACTACAAAATTAAACGAGTCAATACAAACCCTGGCACAATTATATCCAAAAAATCCTAGCTCTCATCATTATGACTTGGGTTCCTTCCACAAGGCATTCTACTATTGAAAGAAATTCAGTATAATATGAATCTGGGTTGGAATCTTCAACACTCTCTTTAGAAGCCAGAGAAAGAAGGGGTGGGAACCATCTACTGTGAATGAAGACCAGCGCCACTGAAGTCGTGAGGGAACTCAGCAGCCTTTGTCTCATGGGAAACATCACTGCAGAGCTCAACAACCCAGAGGATGCCACCCTGTGTGGATGCTGGCTCCTCCTACTGTTTTCTGAAAGGCCAAGGCAAACTAAAGGTCCAGTAGGGTCTGCCTCCTCCAGAGCTTCACACCACAGGGGAGTGTGTTCCGGGACCATTATGCTCCGGGCTTTGTAGACCACTCCCAAACAATGATACAGAATCCAGACAAAACACTTTCAAAAAAAAAAAAAATAATATTCTCAAGTTGCTAATCATTCAACTCTATCCCCTCTGGTCCCTCTGGCTTTCAATATCACTTTTAAAAGCAACTGCAGCTTTGATTTTCTCTTATTCAAACTTCCTCAAAAGCTGATGATCTTTCCACCAAAACTCCCTCTCCTCAAATGACTGAGTACATTTTACTTTCTACTGTGTCCTTTTGGTAGGAACTCTGTTTTCACCAGGCTGCCAGGCAACCATTTGGGTACAGAATGAATGTGTGCTTTTAACCGCTGACCCTGGCACCCCCAATCATAGGCTATCCCTCAGATTTTCATCACACAGTCACAGAGCATCTTTTGTGCTCTGCATCAGAGAGGCAGTGGGCCACCACCCCAAAGGATTTCCCAATGTACTTTCTACACATCAAAGTGAAGGTCTGGAAGCTGACTATAACCACGTCTTTGCAAACAAAAGTGCTGCACACCAGTGACCCCTCTCCAATAGCCGCAAAAATCAAAAGGCCTCCCCACAGTCCCTCACTATAAGACTGGCATTTGGAAAGAAGAGAATAGATGATGAAAGAAATCTTTGGTAGAAGTGATACAAATGCAAACTAAAATAAAGCCATAATCCGCAGAGTCCCCAAAGGCCCAAGCAGATCAAGAGACACTAGAAACAGAGGCTGGAAATGAGCCCTTGAAAAAGTCTCCACAGAAACTCTATATAGAGAGTTCAGATTTAGACTGACTTGGACGCCATTTGGTCCACGTCTGAGCCAGACAACGTGTATTTCTGTGTGGGATCTGCCCCCCAGTGCCGCTGCTTGCAGACTCTAGCTACTGTTGTTTACAACTGTTTTTAGAACAGGTGGTAGGTTCCCCGTTAACATTTTATTACATGAATCTAAACATATTGCCTCTAGAAGATAACTGATTATACATGCAGGCAAATCTTGAAATAGGACTATTTGGGAGGGATTTCTGGGCTTCCCTGGTGGCTCAGATGGTAAAGAATCTGCCCGCAATGCATGAGACCCAGATTAGATCCCTGGGTCGGAAAGATCCTCTTGAGAAGGGAATGGCAACCCACTCCAGTATTCTTGCCTGGAGAATTCCACAGACAGAGGAGACTAACAGGTTACAGTCAGACATGACTGAGTGACTAGCATACACACACACACACACACACACACACACACACACAGATTTCTATAGGATTAGAATGCCACCCTTGTGTTACAGAGGGGTCAACTTTCAAAAGTTGGTCCAAATGTTCTTTACTTGGTTCTAGAAACTCAATTTCCAACAGAAACTGTAGCCTAAATTTGAAAAGACAATAAACCATTAAGGAAAATTATATAGAGGAAATAAATCTCCCATAATTCCATTGCCCTAACACAATCATTTTTACACATTCAGTTCCATGTCTTTTTACAGAGCTACATCTTTTTACAGTAATCACACAGGTATAGATTCCACTTAGTATTTTGCATTAAGCATTCAAAACATAAGTCAGTACTTCTGAAATCTTCATAATGATCAAATGCTAATCTCACACATAATATACTATCTTTGGAGGACAATTCAACTATTTATAACAATGCATTTATAAGAAAAGACTTTCTTGATTTCCTGACCCGAGATACACAGCAGTTCCTGGTATGATGTCTTAGGCCATCTGCAATGCTGCAACAAAACACCACAAACTGAGTGGCTTTGTTGTTGTTGATCAGTTGCTAAGTCATGTCTGACTCTTTTCATGCCAGGCTTCTCTGTCCATCACCATCTCCCAGAGCTTGCTCAAACTCATGTCCATTGAGTCAGTGATGCCATCCAATCACCTCATCCTCTGTCACCCCCTTCTCCTCCTGCCCTCAATCTTTCCCAGTGTCAGGTCTTTCCCAATGAGTCAGCTCTTTGGAAAGTACTAGAGCTTCAGCATCAGTGAGGCCCCAGGGCAGCCAACAGCAGCGGTGAGGCTGGGGTGCCCTCCACTCCTGGGCGTCCTCCAATATCAGCTCCAGCCTTCCCCTATCGCCTGCCCAGCCACTCCAGCAGGGCCTTTGTCTCAACCCCTAGCCTCATGTTGACTGACACCCAATGGCTGGTGAAGGTTTAAACACTCAATGAGGACCAGAAGTGGGACAGCCAGGCCTGTCATCCAGCTATGCTGAGTGGCTGAAGGGCATGTCCCTGCTGTTTAGGGCCTGACAAAACCCGGTCCACTGCAGAAGGGAATGGCAAACCACTTCAGGATTCTTGCTTTGAGAACTCCATGAATAGTATGAAAATGATGGCTTATACAACAGAAATTTACTTCTCACAGTAAAGACCAAGTCTAAGACCAAAGTGTAGCTGATTCAGTTCCTGCTGAGGACCATCTTCCTGGCTTGCAGATGGCCATTTTCTGCACATGGCAGAAAGGGAGAAGGGGTTCCCTCCTGTTTCTTTGATAAAAGCACAAAGCCCATCATGAGGGCGCCACTGTGATCTAATTACCTCCCAAAGGCCCCAGCATCAAACACCATTGCATTTAGGGGTAAGGCTTCACATTGTGGATGGGAGGGGTGGGGGTCCATAACATGATAAGCCTTGTCTTCAGCAGGGAGGCTGCAGCGTGGGGGGCTCAGAGAAGTTCAGAGCAGAGACGGGGGCTTCCAGGGTGGGAGCTGTAGGAAGCTGGAGATGCTGACCGAAGCTGGGTTTTCCTATCTCTGGGCTACTCCCTACACATCCTGCTTTGTTTTTTAGGGAGGGTCTCAAGAATGTCTCCATCCATCTCTGGTTTCAAGTCACCACCTGTGTCTCCTAAATAGAGTTTCTTTTTTCCCCAGGCTTTGTTTAATGCTAGTGAACCTGGAAATAACAAAGGGTGAACATGTGTGTTGTGCTTCCCCAGTCTTGATGGTAAGTGGACCTCTGGGTACTCTAAGGGTTGATGTCAGACTAACCTACATTCCAGATGCAGGTGATCTTGGGCATATAAACCCCACGGGGGTGGGGGGGGCTGGGGAGGAAAAGCACCAGAGGAAAAGAAGGGGGGCTTTGGTGAGGAGGAGGGGAAAGGGAAGGGATGAAAGGAAGGAGCCTCAGCAGATGCCCCCCTGAATGATTCACTCATCCAATAACCCTTCACTGGATAACAAACACTGGACCAAGAACTGTTCTAAGTACCTTGGATACATCAATGAATGAATAAGACAAAAATCTCTGTCTAAACAGAGCTTAGGGGGGGACACACAATTGATAAACCACAGACATGATATGAAAATTAAACAGTATCTTTGCGACCCCATGGACTGTAGCCCACCAGGCTGCTCAGTCTATGGGATTCTCCAGGCAAGAATACTGGAATGGGTAGCCATTCCCTTCTCCAGGCGATCTTCCCAACCCAGGGATGAAACCCAAGTCTCCTGCACAGGAGGCAGATGCTTTACCATCTGAGCCACCAGGGAAGCCAAATAGTATCGTCAGTTCAGTTCAGTTCAGTTCAGTCGCTCAGTCATGTCCGACTCTTTGCGACCCCAAGAATCGCAGCACGCCAGGCCTCCCTGTCCATCATCAACTCCCAGAGTTCACTCAAACTTATGTCCATTGAGTTGGTGATGCCATCCAGCCATCTCATTCTCTGTCGTCCCCTTCTCCTCCGGCCCCCAATCCCTCCCAGCATCAGAGTCTTTTCCAATGAGTCAACTCTTCGCATGAGGTGGCCGAAGTACTGGAGTTTCAGCTTCAGCATCATTCCTTCCAAAGAACATCCAGGACTGGTCTCCTTTAGGAATGACTGGTTGGATCTCCTTGCAGTCCAAGGGACTCTCAAGAGTTTTCTCCAACACCACAGTTCAAAAGCATCAATTCTTCAGCACTCAGCTTTCTTCACAGTCCAACTCTCACATCCATACATGACCACTGGAAAAACCATAGCCTTGACTAGACGGACCTTTGTTGGCAAAATAATGTCTCTGCTTTTCAATATGCTATCTGGGTTGGTCATAACTTTTCTTCCAAGGAGTAAGCATCTTTTAATTTGATGGCTGCAGTCACCATCTGCAGTGACTTTGGAGCCCCCCAAAATAAAGTATGACACTGTTTCCACCGTTTCCCCATCTATTTCCCATGAAGTGATGGGACAGGATGCCATGATCTTCGTTTTCTGAATGTTGAGCTTTAAGCCAACTTTTTCACTCGTTAGGAAGGATCAGATCCTATGCAGGAAAAGTAGATTATGTGAAGGGGACCAAGAAAGTTGAAAGGACTGTTCACAGCTTCCCATGGGGTGGTCTGAGTAGGTCTCACTGAGAAAGTAAGAAGCCTTGAAGAAGGTGAGGGAGTTAATCACATGGCTATGCAGGGGCTGTGTGTTCTAGAAGAGGAACAACCAGGGCAAAGAGCCCAAGTAGGAGCATACTTGGAGTATCCGAGGCCTGCTTGGTTTGGGCAGTGAGACAGAATTAGGAGAAGAGGTCGGACAGGGTCAAATCACGCAGGACATGGTAAGAACTTTGACTCTGCAGAGTTTTGAGCAGAGGCGTGATGTGATCAAACTCTGTTTTAAAAGGATCACACTGGCTGTTGTGGGGAAGATAAACAAGAGAAACAGAACGATACTAGCTACGGTATCCTCAGATACGCAGAAGACACCACCCTTATGGCAGAAAGCGAAGAAGAACTAAAGAGCCTCTTGATGAAAGTGAAAGAGGAGCGTGAAAAAGTTGGCTTAAAACTCAACATTCAGAAAACTAAGATCATGGCATCCGGTCCCATCATTTCATGGCAAATAGATGGGGAAACAATGGAAACCGTGAGAGACTTTAGCTTTGGGGGCTCCAAAGTCACTGCAGATGGTGACTGCAGCCATGAAGTTAAGACGCTTGCTCCTTGAAAGAAAAGCCATGACCAATCTAGACAGCATGTTAAAAAGCAGAGACATTACTTTACCAACAAAGGTCCATCTAGTCAAGGCTATGGTTTTTCCAGTAGTCATGTATGGATGTGAGAGTTGGGCTATAAAGAAAGCTAAGCACCAAAGAACTGATGCTTTTGAACTGTGGTATTGGAGAGGATGCTTGAGAGTCTCTTGGACTGCGAGGCGATCCAACCAGTCAATCCTAAAGGAAATCAGTGCTGAATGTTCATTGGAAGGACTGATGCTGAAGCTGAAACTCCAATACTTTGGCTACCTAATGTGAATAACTGACTCATTGGAAAAGACCCTGATGCTGGGAAAGACTGAAGGCGGGAGGAGAAGGGGATGACAGAGGATGAGATGGTTGGCTGGTATCGCCGATGCAATGGACATGAACTGACTGAACTGAACCAGCTAGGGGGCGCTGTAATCATCCAGCAGAGAAATGGCAGCGCCTTCGGTTGGTGGCGGAGAAGGCAGTGGCACCCCACTCCAGTACTCTTGCCTGGAAAATATCATGTACGGAGGAGCCTGGTGGGCTGCAGTCCATGGGGTCGCTGAGGGTTGGACACGACTGAGCGACTTCACTTCCACTTTTCACGTTCATACATTAGAGAAGGAAATGGCAACCCACTCCAGTGTTCTTGCCTGGAATCCCAGGGACGGGGGAGCCTGGTGGGCTGCCAGCTGTGAGGATGCACAGAGTCGGACACAACTGAAGTGACTTAGCAGTAGGTCAGTTGGGGGGCCCGTGGTGAAGCAGAGGCTGGATTCCAGATGTGGTCTGGAGACAGAGCAGCAGGACTACCCGGTGAATTGGACATGGGGTCTGAAAGAGTGGTCAAGGACGTGTGCACGGTTTTAGCCTCTCAAAGTGTGGTTAACAGACACAGAGAAGGAGACTGAAAGGAGCAGGACTAGAAGTCGGAAACCCACGAGAAGGCTTCTGCCTAATCTAGACACAAGACGATGACGGTATGAACAAGGCTGCTGGTAGAGGAGATGTAGAGAAACTGATGGATTTTAAAGGCTGGGGTAAAACTGTTAGTAAATCAAGTTAAAATTTCAGATAAGCATTTTGTATCCCTTTCCCTAATATCCATTCATTCTTTCCTTAATGGTGTAGAATTTTTAGCAGGATATATGGGTGACAATGGTAACCCACTCCAGTAGTCTTGCCTGGAAAATCCCATGGACTGAGGAGCCTGGTAGGCTGCAGTCCACGGGGTCGCACAGAGTCAGACACGACTGAAGCGACTTAGCAGTAGCAGTAGCTAAAGATTACGTTTCCCTGGTTCTCTTGCAGCTATAACCAACTCTGGCCAATTGGATGTGAATGAAAGTGATATTTCCAACGTCCAAATTCTGCTAATTCCCCTGCACACTTGCTTCTGTATAGAATAAATGGTAGAGACAAGAGCAGCTATCCCGGACGATGAAATGGAAGATAAACACTGAGGATGGCTGGGCAACAAAATCAAGCCACGTATCAACGTGCTCATCATTGCCTACCCAGACTTGTTTATGAGAGAAACACACTTTTATCTTGTTTAAGCCTCCGAGTTAGGGGTTTGTTTTGTAAAAGTTGCCTAACTTTTAGCCTAATGAATATAAGTTCTTTTAGCTGTTTCAAGCACAAAGCCCTAACACCAAATGTTATCAATCCCAGGAAGCCAGGATAGTATTTGACAGGGAAGGATTTCATTCCAACCCGCCTCTGCTCGTTTGTTCTTAAAATATCTGAACAGGGCTTGAGCTTCAATGCCCTGAGTCACTGCACAGGAGGCGCATGGCCAGAACAAACTGCTGCTCATGGAACTGATGTTTACTTAATATCACACTGCTTCTTTATTGAAGAAGCTCAACCCAACATCACATCAGAATCAGAGGTCTCAAGAAGACATATTATGTCATCTGCCTCTGGAACAGAAAACAGCATCTCCAAGAAACCTCAAATTCTCCATACAACCCAATCATCACCTCCTGATTGATCAATGAGCCAAGCGTGTGAGGACAGACTCCCCCCAACTCAAAGGAGGCAAGTTCAAATTCTAAACTGGCACAGAACAAAAACATCCTTCAGTCAAAGGCAGAGCCTAACTGTGTGGGAGTCTAAGAAGTCACCACTGCATACGGCAGGGATGGAGCTGAAACCTGTGCACCCAGCACCGCAGCACAGCCCCCAGGGCTTCCATGCCCACTAATCTAAATGCATGGAGTCCATGTGGGAAGACGGTCCCCATGCTCTGCAATTTGGAGGGCCCACTGCATGAAATGCACTGGTCCATTATCAGTGACTGGACCAAGCACCCTTCATTCATTCTTTTCCTGATCATCAAGCTCAAGAGATTAAAAAAAAAAAAAAATGCAGAGAATCAACAGTTGACTCCCCTTCCCACCATGGCTGTGGAGCATCCCATTAGATGGGTGTACTGTAAATTGCTGAGCCATTCACTGGTTAATGCACATCTGGGTTGTCTCCAGACTTGGGCTATCCTTCGTAAAGCTATTATAAGCAAACAAAAAGAAAAAACTGCAGAGAAGCAGGTGAAGGTTCAGTGGAAGCACATAATAAAAATCATTGCTGGCATGTGGGTCAAAGGAGGAGGTTGACCCAGCCTGGGAAATATCACACCCCTGCAGTGAAATGCCCTGAAGTCTGGGAAGATCAAGATCAAGTAGGTGGATTTCCTCCCAACGGGCTACTTGTAAACATGTCTCCAGGCAACGAGAGCATTGGGCTAACTGTAAAGCAGTGACATTAAGGCTCGTAAAGTTGAGAGGAAAGGGGTTAGGACTCGGTTGAGATCGTCCAAAGAGCAAATATTTATTGAGCATGTCAAGTCAGATGTAGAGAGTATTGTGTGAGAAGACAGTCTCTGTCCTCAAGGTGCTCAGGGTCTAGGGTGGAAGTCACACCACCAGCCAAGACAGCAGGCCGCTCAGCACCAAAAGGAAACTCACACGGCGTGAGAAGACAAAAATGCGCGCAGACTCGAGTCTAGTGTGGGGCGTGGGGACAGCACAGCCCTTCCCAAGAGGCCGGAGGTAAGCGGAGGCAGCAGTGCTGCGGGGGCTCACTTGCCACGTGAATAGGATGGAGGGGATTCCACCCACGAAGACAGCCTATGAAATGGGGTTCATCACTTCCCATTTCATGTAGGTAAAATATTGCTGATATTCTGTAATGTGTAATCAAAGATTCACTCTGTTGCCACAATCATCTACATGGAGAACAGAAGAAGTCACTATGTAAATTTTAGAAGAAAGGTACAATATTGTTGTCTTAAAAAAGGAAATAGAAATTGAAGTATTGGTGAATCAGAAGATCTAGACCCCTGTAGGGAACTCAGAATCATCTAGCTCCAATTGTTCTCATAGTGAATATGTCCAAGTCAGCCAAACCTGATGTGAATGAGAACTGTCATTGTGATTCAGCGGACTGAAAATCAGAAGGTGGGCATCTTCTGCCCACCTCTGCAACCACTGACAATCTCTGTGGCTTTCTTTCAAGCGAGAAATTGCTTGACTTTCTCACCCTGTCTCTTCATCTGAAAATAAGAGGCTGGATGAAAACAACAATTTTAATAACAGTTGTCATTTAAAAATGACAGTTCACAGCGAAAGTTGGCATTTCACGTGGTGACTTGGTATAATACTTATATTTATTAAATTTGAATACATTTACTATTCCTTAATTCTATTGTAACCCATTTCTTTGAAAAAAAAAAAAAAAAAGCTGGTTAGATCCACAAGATAATTCCATGTCTCATAGGTTGCAACTGGAAGTTTGAACAATTTCAGGCTAGGCCATATCTAAGGGACCTTCCCACCCTGATTCTGGAACTTGTCAAAATGATCATCTAATATTTAGTGCCTTACAGTTTTCCAAAATGATTTCCCAGGACTCTCCCGGGATCCTCATAGCAGTGGTGTGATATAGGCAGAAGGTCTAATGCGAGTCATCACAGATCACAGGGCGAGATTATGACAGCGCTGGGGCCAGACCCTGTGCCTGCACAATGGCAGCGATGCCCACCCTGTTCGGTAGCTCTTCTCTAGGGGAATTCCATCTCCTGATGACCCCTGCCCTCAAGCTTCAACTTAAATGCCTCGCCCACAAAGCACATGTTCCAAGACTGTAATGTTAGTCTTCATGGTCACGCCCTTGTTACAGCCTTCAAGAACTGCCCAGTGCCAGCCACAAATGCAGGAAACTTGCTCCCTGCCCTGGAGGAGCGCTGAGTCTAGCAGAAAAGAAATCCACCCACAGGGCTGCCCACTAAGGATGTCTGCCTTTCAAAGCCACCCTTTTCTTGTTTTCTTAGTGATAATCTCAGTGGTTCTGTTGAACTCAGCAAGTCTCCCCACCTGGCTGATGGAAAGTGTCAAGCTTTCAAGCCTTCCCTGGAGACTGCCCGAGCACTGGACATCAGCAGGATAGCGAGAGGGTGGCACCCCAGGAGGAAATGTGGGGCAGTGCCCAGGCAGTGTTGCTTCCTCCGCAGTCTCCCTTCCCTCCCCAAGGGCAAATGGGGGCGGCCACAGGCTCTCTCAGCATCACCCTAGATACTCTTCTCAGCCCAGGCTTGCATCAGCTGACTTCAAGGATATACAAAAACTCTTTAACTTCATGAAAAGGTCAGGTCCCTAGATTTATGAATAATGTCCCATTTATCCTACTTAGGAGGAAAAAAAATTATATCAGGGACAAAGGACAAGGGCAAGAATGCTTTCAGGAAACCATAAACCTAAGGCTAAAAAAAAAAAAGACATTCAAGTCCTTCTTTCATTTTTTTTTAAACTATTCATAAAAATTCAGTGCTAATTCAAATACGCTAGTCCTTCTAAAGCTATTATTGTTAAAACAGTCAGAGTCAGTAGTGGGAATTTATTATTTTGCTTTCCAGCACCTACCCTTCCTCCCTCTGATGACAATACACAGATTTGCTTGGGGAGGGGAGGGGTGGGGACACTTTCCCTTTATTCTAAACCAGCTGGTATGGGTACCCCTAACCTAAACTCCATCTTTAAATTCAGGGGTGAACGCTGACTGACTGAAGTCATAGTGATCGGTTTGAGAGTAGAAGGGAGTCCAATTAGAGTCCATGGGACAGAAAGACTCCTTTCCTGAGCCTTCGGAGAGATTGTCCTTTCTCTTCTACAGGCGCTACCAGGAGCGAGTGCCTTTCAATCTCTGGATGGTGAGATGGGAGAACAGGAGGTGGGGGCCTGTGGCAGCAACGGGGTGAGAGACTCCCCAGGAGGGAACCTGAAGATGCAGTTGGACAACGCAATAGCCGAGCAGGCAGCCGGAGAGCCTGCCTCTGTAAGGATGCGATCTGGACTGCTGAGTCAAACTTCCCTGCAGTGCTTTCTTCCTCTGGACATTCAGTTACAGAAGGCTTTTATTCGCTAGGCTAGTTTGAGTTTCCTAACACCTGCCAACAAAGTAAGTCGTAGTTGGTAAAACACCTTACCTATCCCAAAGTAGTAATACACAAAGGATTTAGGGTTTCTTGGAGGGGGGAGCAGGGATCATAGTGTGACAGGTGGAGGTTCAGAGAGAAATTTTCTTTCTTAGCTTCTTCTATTAATTCTGCAGGAAACAATACTTAGCATCTAGATAATTGTTCCTATTTCTCAAAAACACCTTTTCCACAACTATTTCCTCACTTGAATTTCACAATCCTGATTCAAGGAAATTACGAAGAATTTTTTTTGGCAGTAACTGCTTCTTTACCTAGCACTTTATATACTGTCAAAATCAAATTCAGTAATTCATCTGATTGTCACAAAGGTGAATGTGGTAGGGATGGTGGGTCTGTCATAACATCCACTTTAAGCTGGAGAAAGTGGAACCTCAGAGAAATTAAACGAGAGGTCCAAGTTAATATGAGGCGGTGTTCGGAGACAGGCTTTAAACCCAGGCCTCTCGATTTTAACACCAATGGTACTAAACTCCACTCCCAGAAACAGATGTGTGTGCCCTTAAGCACTGTGTCAGCAGTGGGCTGAATCTGACCCAAGCACCGGAGATCCAGACCCAGATTTCAGTGGCAGAGTCAGAGCTAACTAGCTGGTGACCTTGGTCAAGCTTCTTTTGTCTTGTTTTCTCATTTGTAAAGGGAAAGGTTTGAATTAGGATCTCTGAGGCCTTTTCAAGGTCTGAGTGTTCCATAATTCTAGACTTTCTTGTGCCGGCTCAAATTAAAAATCTTTTTCTCAGAATAATTAGAACCTTAGCTGATATTTGTTTTCATTGGGTGTCAAGGACTGGGCTAAGAACTCTATCTCTGTTTTCTCTTTAAACCTCACAACACTCCCGACCCAACAGTTTCGCTTTTACAGATAAGGAAACTTGGACGGCCAGAGGTTCAATGAACTGCCCCAAATCAACAGAATCAGCAAGCATCAAGGTGAGATCTGACTCCAAGTCCGAATGGTTAAGAGGATCTCAACCCAGTCTATATTTGTTCTTGAAGAAATCAGGCTTCCGCATTATTGGTGACCTCCTTGCAAGCAGAAGAGGGGCGCTAAAAAGCCAAACCGAGTTACACCAAGCTTCCCCTGGAAGGGCGTCTGGGAGGATCCTCCCGGGGCCCCCGGGGGCGGGGCGCCCATGCCGCCAGCCCCGGGAGAGCGGCTTGGGCCCTCCTACCCTCTCCCGGTTACCTTGTTGAGATGCGGGTTCCTGGTGACATCGTACCCCCGCTTCTTCAGCGGCACGGGGCGCGCCGGGCGGGCCTTGGAGTGGCAGCCTCGGGCGGGAGCGGGGGTCGGCCAGCTCCGGACAGCGCCGCAGGCCCGGCCGGGCCGGAGGGTCAGCCGCGCGCCGGTGCCCAGCGCGGCGCCCATGGTCCTGGCGCAGACCTGGCACGGGAGACACCAAGGTCAGGGGGCCCTCCGGGCCGGCCAGGACCCGCGCGCGGCCAGGGACGCGTGCGCGGGGAGAGGGCGGCGGTCCCGCCGGGGCTCAGGCGCCCCCTCCTCCCCCGCGGCCGCCCGTGCGGCTCTCGCGGCTCAGCGGGAGGCTCAGGCCTGGGTGAGCCGGGCCGAAGCGAAAGCAAGCTCAGGAAGCAGATACGGTGCGGGCGGCAGCCCGCGCCTCTCCCGCCTCCATCCCCGCAGAGAGGCAGCGGCGACCCAGCAGCGAGGAGGGTCCCCAAACCTCCTAGTCCGCTCGATGGCGCGCCTCGGTCTCCCCGGCCTCTCCAGCCTACCTGTGCTGCGCCGGGAGCCGCTGTCTATGCGGCCCCGCTGCGGGGCAGGCGGGGCGAGACGCTGCGGGGCCGTTATTCCTCTCCTGCCAATGGCTGGACCGCGCCGGCGGCCGCGAGAGCGCGGAAGCGGGTGCGCCCTGCGAGGCGAGTCCCCAAACCTCTGCGCGCCGGCGGGGCTTCCCCGGGGGCGCCGCACAGCCGCGTTCGCTTGCCTCCGCGCCGATTATAGAGGAAGCTCAGGATGCGCTGCGAGCCGCCCTGTCTTGACAAGGCGAGCGCACAAAGCGGGCTCAGCGTTTAGGTATCGGTGGACCTTCTTACAGCCCCAGCATTTGGTGCAGGAGGCCCTTGGCTTCCCGACAAGGAGTTAAAACCCTCAGGCACCCAGCTCTGAGCTGCATTGGGCTGCCAAGTATATAGCCATTAGCCTCACGTGGCTCTATACTCTTAAACAAGCTACTTTAAATGGAATAATATTTAAACTCTAGTTCCTTAGGCGCACTAGCCACGTGTCACGAGCTCAAGAGCCACCTGTCCATAGTAGCTTTGGGCCTTACAGAGGAGCCCGGCAGGCTACAGTCCGTGGGGTCGCAGAATCGGACACGACGGGGGGACGCAGCACAGCACAGCACAGATATGGAACCTTTCCATCTTTGCAGAAAGTTCTAGCGACAGCGCTAATACAGGGTCACCAGTTACTAAGACATGAATTGCTGGGAGCAAATAAGAACCTTGGGCGTCTATCTCAGTCCTGAATTAATGGTAGATGTTTTCCACCCAGTAACCAGCAAATCCGTCTTTAACACGAACTTTTCAGTAGGTGTGGAGTAAAACCCAGACTCTCTTTGGTGCTCACGGGTGATCTTGTAGTTATCGTGGCTGCTGCGACTTCCTTTCTACTCTTGTCGCCATCTCTCTGAGCTCTAGCCACACAGACTCCTCCTCCCTGTGTTTCCGCCCGGGGCCAGCTCCCTGATACCTCAGGGCCTTTGCACTTGCTAAGAGCTTGGAATGCTCCTGCTCTCAGTTCAGTTCAGTTCAGTCGCTCAGTCGTGTCCGACTCTTTGTGACCCCATGAATCGCAGCACGCCAGGCCTCCCTGTCCATCACCAACTCCCGGAGTTCACTCAGACTCACGTCCATCGAGTCTGTGATGTCATCCAGCCATCTCATCCTCGGTCGTCCCCTTCTCCTCCTGCCCCCAATCCCTCCCAGCATCAGAGTCTTTTCCAGTGAGTCAACTCTTCTCATGAGGTGCTCAAGTCTCCACTAAATTTTCAACTGGAACACCTTTCCTCTTCTCCATCCAGTGTCAGCCTCCATTAGGGACTATGGTCATGAAGGAGTTTTTCCTTTCTTAAAACTTAACACATCTAGTAATTAGCTTGTCTTTCTAATTGTTTATTGTCTGTCTTCCCTTAGAATGTAAGCTTCATGGGGAAAGGCTCTTTGCCTGTAAGCCCCTGTATCCTCACTTCTAGCTCAGTGCCTGGCACATTTGTTGCTGTTTAGTCACTAAGTCATGTCTGACTCTTGCCACCCTGTGGACCGTAGCCTTGCAGGCTCCTCTGTCCATGGGATTCTCCAGGCAAGAATACTGGAGTGGGTTGCCATGCCGTCCTCCAGGGGATCTTCCCACCCAGGGATGGAACCCGCGTCTCCTATTTGGCAGGCAGAAGACGCCTGCTAAGCCTGGGAAGATGCCAGTACCTGGGAAGCCGCCTGGTACATAGTTGCATAATAAATAGCTGTTGGGTGACGGAACAGAAGTGGCAGTCACTTCCATGGACTGTGAACCCTCAGATTGATGGACAGGTGGCCTGGTCCTCTACACTACCCTTCAAACCTTCCATGTAAGCGGCCTTCAGAATGTGCGCTCTGACTCTGTTCTGAGTACCAAATAGATATCTTAGGACTCTGGGCTGCCCTTGCATGGATTCAGGATTCCCTCCTCTTCTTGAGAAACAGCCATCGCCCCCTTCATTCTCTCCCCTTTCCAGTCCAACCTGCTATTTGCAGCTCAGTAATCTATATCAGGAGTTGGTGATGGACAGGGAAGCCTGGCGTGCTGCAGCCCACGGGTTCGCAAAGAGTCGGGCACGACTGGGAGACTGAACTGAACTGAATCTATATAAAAATAGTACTTTCCAAATCAGAATTGAAATTACCTGATAGGGGGATGGGGTGAGGGGCAAGATACAGATTTACAGACCCCCCAACCACAGAAATTCCAATTCAGTAGGGTTTAAATGCCTGTAGTCTGGTTTACTCTCGGACTGTACATTTACATAAACACATAACTGATCCTTTTTTTACCCCTTAAACCCATTTTAGTCAGAATTTTGGTTGCTTGCAACTCAGAGTATTTTTAGCTGATACTTTCCTGTCAACATTGTTTTTATATTTGCCAATCTTCCTACCATCAGCAAACATCTTGAGCGGGGGGAGAGAGAGAGAAAATGTATGTGTGTGTGTGTGTTTCCATCTTTGGTACTGACATGTAGTAAATCATCCAAAACCTTTGAATGATTCTAACTTTCCTCAATACAATGATCATTTTCTCACCTGGAGGACATTGAATAGGTAACCTCAGTCATTTGAAACTTAGCTAGAAACCAGGATGTAGACAAATGTTCCCAAATAAGCCAGTGTGACTTTTATAAATCTCTTCGCTAGAGCACATGCAGCTTATGTCTAAGATTCTCTCATGTGTGCTATATTCCCTTAGCCCAGATGTAAGCCTAACAATATTGTTTTTCTATCACAGGTGTTGATCTTTGGCCAAGTTAAAAAAAAAAAAAAGGTGCTAAAGGCAGGTTCACTAGGTGGAGCGGCAGAAAGTAGTGACGAGGACAGGGCTTCCCTGGTCCTCAGACACAGGTTCTTTCTCTAGGGTGCTGTCCGTCTCTCTGCAGAAGCATGAATGTGAAAAGGAGGAGGAAGTTGAAGCCACTGCTTTAGGGAAATGATGTGGATATGGCTCATGTGACATCTATTCACGTTCTGCAGGTGAAATGGAAGTCATGCAGTCCCATCAGCTACCAGGAAGCCTGGGAATACTGTCTCTAGCAGAAAGCCATGAACACCCTCTGCTAAAGCTCAGTGGGGGCATCTACTACTAAAAGAAGGATGGGAGAATGATTCCTGGGAACTAGTGGCTACTACTGGTCTGGATATAATACTCATTTTATAGGAAAGTGTTTGCAATGGAGTGGATGCTCAGAAACTGTTCACAATTATTACTGGCAGGTGTGGCTTCCCTCTCTGGTTTCCTGGCATCTTCCTTAATTTTAGAGCTGAATGTAGGATTACAGAGGACAGATTCAGAGCTATGGACATGTTTCAGAACTTTTTCAGCTCCATACTACTCTGACTTCCTTAGCAAACCAGCCCCGTGGTCCCTGTGGTCTGATTCTGCACTATAGAACTCATGAGTCTCTATAAATTTGTCTCCGTCTCTTTGCCTTCACATCCCATGCTCTGTCTACTGTCAGAAGTTGTGGTTGTGATGCTGCTTCCTGGAGTGGAAGGAAAGGAGTCCCATTCGCATCCTCCCTGGCCAAGGTTCCCATATTCCCAGTCCGCTTAGGACCTTTACTCTTTCATTCTGATTGCAGACACTTGCATATCTATCTGTTGCTCTATGGCATTATCCTGAGTTCCTTGAGGAGTGGAACCAGCATCTATGATTCTTTGCATCTCCGGTACCTAGGATAGTACCTAACAGTGAGAACGCAACCAGTCTGATGAATTAAATAAAACATATATGAATCAAATTTGTGCATATCCTTCTAAGAGCTGGACTTGTTAAAAACAAATTTGGTGCATTGGTAAAAGGGTGTCAAAGCAGCCTAGGGTTTTAGTTCAGTTGACTGTCTCAAAGCAAGATGACTTGTCTTTTGTAAGCAGATTTTAATGACCCTACCTATAGGTTTAAAACAAAGAAATGAAGGTGCATTAAAATTCATTGTTTTTCAGCTAATCCCATTGCTTCACAAATGTATCATAGTCTATGCGACATTTTATGAATGTTGTGAATTCTTTAACTCACATTGCTGCCAGGAATATTTAGAGATACCCCAACTCTGTTGTTTACATAAGAAGGGGATGGTGAGGAACCTTTATTTCCCCCTTGTCCTCATCCTCACCACTCCGCCTACATGCCCTGCACTCGGGGTCTTTGCTCAGGCAGTTTCTTCTGCTCCCAGCACCTGCCTGTTAAAGCCTCGTCCTTCAGCTTCACTCAAACACCACATTCTCTGGCAAGTCTTCTCAGATTCCTCTACCTGCAGCAGTTTGCCTCTCATCCACATGCTCCCCAAATCCCTCTCCTTTTGCACTTTTACAGTCTGTTTCTCTTTAAAGTGATTCACTTAGGTGTTCTCCCTCTCTGAGCCTCAAAGGAAGCTCATACCAAAGCTGTAAAAGCAACAGCTTTGCATTCAGACCGTCCAGACTTCACCAGGGATGAGCTTGTGTGACCTTGGGCATTTTATGTGACCTCTTTGAGTGCATGCCAAGTTGCTTCTTCACCAGCTAAGCCACAGGGAAGCCCCTTGTGGCTCAGATGGTAAAGAATCCACCTGCGACGTGGAAGACTTCAGTTTGATCTCTGGGTTGGGAAGATCCCCTGGAGAAGGGAAAGGCCACCCACTCCAGTATTCTGGCCTGGAGAATTCCGTGGACTGTGTAGTCTGTGAGGTCACAAAGAGTCAGACATGACTGAGCCACTTTCACTTTCTTAAGTTGCTTCAGTTGTGTCTGACTCTTTGCAACTCTATGGACCATAGCCTGCTAGGCTTCTCCATCCAAGGGATTCTCCAGGCAAGCATTCTGGAGTGGGTGGCCATGCCCTCCTCCAGATGTGACCTCTTTAAGCCCCATCATTTTCCTGGATAAACTAGGATTCTAATATTACTTCCAACATTGGTTTTTGGTGGAGTGATCTTTACTTTTTATTTCCTTTTTTTTTGTATTTTCAAATTAATTTTTATTGGAGTATAGTTGCTTTATAATGTTATTTTCTTCTATATAGCAAAGTAAATCAGCTATATATATACATATATCCCCCTTTTTTTGGATTTCTTCCACTTTATGTCAACACAGAGCGTTGCATAGAGTTCCCATGCTATACAGTACATTCTTATTAGTTATCTATTTTATATGTAGTAGACTGAAGCAACTTAGCAGCAGCAGCAGTGTCTATATGTCTACCCAATATTTATTTTTATAAAGCACATTGTAATGCACTTATCACATGCCAGGCACTATTCTAGGAGTTTATAAACATTAACTCACTTGTTATTTAATAGTTAATGATATGAGAAATACTCTTACTGTGTTCCTATGAAACACTGAGCTGCTTATTAAACTATCTCCCTCAGCTCCAGATCTATCTTTCTACACTCTGGTTTACGGCTGGAGTTGGTACTCTGCAAACCAGTTCTTTGGGGGCAGCGAAAGGGAAAGTGTGAAAGTGTTAGTTGCTCAGTCGTGTCTGACTCTTTGCAACCCCATGGACTGCAGCCCGCCAGGCTCCTCTGACCATGGGATTTTCCAGGCAAGAATACTGCTGTCAGTGGCCATTCCCTTCTCCAGGGGATCTTAAGTTTCCTATTAATTTCTGTCAATAGGGGAGTAGAGGGAGACTGAAGGCTGGAGAGGAAAGATGTCCTTTCTGTTTACCTGCTATTATTTCCTTCCAGTATCCACCTCAGCCACAGTCCTTCACCCACCGTAAACCACTGGTCCCAGCCTCTTCCACGCTCTGGAACCAGCCTCACCACCCCTGCAAACAGCAGAATGTCCCGTCCTCCACGTGCCCATATTCTGATGGTCCAGCCTCTTCCCTTTCCTCCAGCCTCAGAAGTGGGAGCTGCTTCCTGCAGTCACTCTCCATGCTTGCCTCAGCACTCTCCCTTCGCATTCAGCCCCCTGCACGTGTGCTTACCAAGTCTCTTCACTCATGTCCTTTGGACCGCAGCCCACCAGGTTCCACCGTCCGTGAGGCTCTCCGAGCAAGAACACTGGAGTGGGCTGCCATGCCTTCCTCCGGGGGATCTTCCCCACCCAGGGATCGAACCTGCATATCCTGTCTCCTTCCTTGGCAGGCAGGTTCTTTACCACGGGCCCCACCTGCGAAGCCCATTCAGCCCTCAAGTACCTTGTGAAGCCAGTTGTTTGTATAAATGCTTTCTGTTGACCTACACTACTCTGGGGCTTCCGAGGTGGTGCTAGAGTTGCAAAGAATTCACCTGCCAATTCAGGAGACCCAGGAGATGCCAGTTCAATCCTTGGGTCGGGAAGAGCCCCTGGAGAAGGAAATGGCAACCCACTCCAGTATTCTTGCCTGGAGAATCCCATGGACAGAGGAGTCTGGTGGGTTACAGTCCATGGAGTCACAAAGAGTCAGACATGACTGAGCGGCTGAACACACACACACACACACACACACACACCCACCCACACCCACACACACCCCTACTATAATCTGGTCTCCTTGACTGGACTCTGCCTTCTAGAATCACACACACACACACACACACCCCTACTATAATCTGGTCTCCTTGACTGGACCCTGCCTGCTAGAATTATTATCTCCATTTTACAGATGAGGACACAAAATCTGGAGAAGCCAAATAATTCACTGAAGTGAGCCAGGACATTTTTGGTGGGCAGTGGAGGAGGGGACAGATTTTAACCCAGGTTCCAGAGGCCACGGTGGTCACCGGGACACAAAGGGCTTACATTTAGGGAGAGCTGAGCCTGGCCTGGTGTGGTCAGACACTCAATGGACAGTCATGATCTGCTCTGCAGTCATCATCTTCGTCGTTACTCTCCGCCTTGCATCCTACAAGCCACCGAGCACAGGGGGGTGTGATAAATGCCCACAGAACTGGATTGATTTGCCTGAACGCTGTTGTTCAGTTACTCAGTTGAGTTGGACTCTTTGCGACCTCATGGACTGCAGCGTGCCAGGCTTCTCGGTCCTCCACTATCTCCCGGAGTTTGCTCAAACTCGTGTCCATTGAGTTGGTGATGCCATCCAACCATCTCAGCCTCCGTGTCCCCCTTCTTCACCTGAATAGGAAAGGGCACAGTGGCACAGAGGGGCCATGGAGCCTTTGTGTCCGATCCCTCCGAGCCCCTCCTCTAGAGCCGTTTCCAGGGTAACCATCGCTCCCTTTCTTCCTATCCCTCTCTCCACCTCCCTGCCACCCGCCCCGTCCCATTAAGTGGGAATAATCAGTTCTCTGACATTCCGAAAATGTCCCGAGAAGAAATGAAAAGAGTAATTTGGTTGGGTAGCGGAAGAAAACATGTGTCTCATTCCTCTATGGCACCGCATTCTGTTTCTCTATTCCTCTGTGGCATTGCCATAATTTAGTGATGGCTAATTTTAACAAGAGAGGAACATCTTTGAAGTAACCACATTTCCAACAGAGGTGGCTGCCAGATCCAGTGAGGCCTGCATACTGTTATCACAAAAACATCTCAAAATCTTTATTTATAAATCCATTCAACCTTCTATTCAAGCAGCTGTTGTACCAAACATAATTGCTTCCAGAGAGAAGGAAATAACATACTGCCTTTCTTTCTCATCAGACTCCCTGCCTGATTCTCATTTAGTTCCGCACTAATGATGAACAGGCTTGTTCCCCTTCCCAGCCTGACCGATGGGCCAGCCTTTACTTCCACGGTTTGGTTTGGGCACAGACAATTTATAATCCATTTCATACACGCCCTCACTTCCGTCCTGCAACGGAATGCCAAGAGAAAAACGTTCTTGATCAGCAACCAGAGAGAGCACGAATAACCAGCGCTTCTTGTATCTCCTCTATGCCTCTGGGTTTCCCAGAGGCTGTTTTAGAAAATCTGTCTTCGGCCCCTCCCGAACCTTCTGCTCAATCCCTCCGTCCTCTGACAGCCACCACGGCCATCCTCCGCTTCTGCTCCTGGCCCCTCGGCCTCTTCTCTTCTCACACACAAGTTAGACAAAAACGCAACTGTTGGGAAAAGGCAGGATGCGGAAGCAGAAACGCAGGGCAGCTGCCGCTGGGCTGAGCAGCTGATAAGGGGAACGAAATCTGCGCCTGGCTGTTTGCTCGGAGGTCAGGACGGGCTCGCGGCAGAGTCGGCGGGCCCTTTGTCTGCGGCGTGACGGCCCATCTGACCCTCTCAGCATCCCTCCCACCCCCGCACCGCCCCCGCCGACCCCCGCTTGGCCAGCTCAGCTCCTTCCCTTTTTCACCTGCGCGCTTGTTAAACCGTAATGAGCGTAGCCTCCTGCTTCCTCTTTGACTTTGCAACCTTCCTGACACACTTCCGGGATGGGGAGGAATTCGTGGTCTTCCCTGCTGACCGTCTTATTTCTCAGGGGAACAAAAATCACCAAATTTCTGGAGGAATCTTGGGGATATCAAGGGGCGTTCCAGTTATTTTTGCTTTCGTTGTTTCCCAAGTAGACGTTTTCTTTAGGCACATAATTGGTGAGAGTGACAGGCCTCGTCAATTCCTCGAGAGGAGTGATAAGCCTCTCTTCGGCTCCTTATCGCTTCAATTGGCTTTTGTTCTTTCTTCCCACCAGATTTAACCGCTCAGCCGCTCCCCTCAGCTCTTATTCAGCCTCAAATCCCCCTGCGGAATTCACTGAGCCGTTCTTTCCCCAAAGAGATGTAATTTGTTTCCTTTGTGGATTCACAGGTTAGAGCTGCAGCTGGGATGGTTTATTCTTGCCCTGGGTGTTATCTGTGTCATCGGGCAGCCTACAGAGCAAGCATTCAGTGGGCTGTGAAACCAGATGGGCCGTGAAACCAGATGTGCGTTCTGACCAAAGGGTCAGGGTTTCCCCCTCCAGGTCACACCAATTGTTCTCCGCAGGCCACTAGTTATCAGGACTATGCTTGCTTCTCAGAGCAGGTGGATTTAGCTCTTCTCAGCTTAAATCGGGCTTGGTTTCAAATCTAAGACTGGCTTGCAAAGGTCCAAGTGGAGACTGATCCAGTAGTTATCTGGCTGATATGGACGGGAGAGGCACCTTTTTTGCTTTTCAGGCATCAGAATTAGTTACACATCGTTTTATGCTTTTGCAGGCTTAACCCCGCTGTTTCAAAGGAGGTTTTGAGATTCGAGCTCCATCAACCTGTTATGTAACACTTTAATTTGCACAATAAAATAAAGGATAGAAACTTCGGTCACCGTTTCAGATTTTCACCAGTATGAATGTCCTGTTATTTGTGTAGCACTGAGAGCCTTCTCTTTGGAGTCCGATACATCTGGGATTGAGTCCCCACTTTGCCACTCACTAGCTGTGTGATGTTGGGAGATTTACTCCATCTTGCTGAACCTCAGTTTCCTTTAAATGAGGATGATAATCATAGTGTCTAACTCATAAAGTAGTTGTGAGGATTAAATACCTGGCCCACAGGAAATCTGCAATAAATAGCAATTATTGCTATTTCAATGCTTCCTCTGCCTTCCCACAGAACAATTCTGAGTATGTCATAATTGCTCAATAAACATTGGTTAAATTGCACTTGACTGAATTTTCAAAGATCCAGCTCTCAGTGAGTCACTGTAAAACACTGGTACATCTCCAAGGTGGATGAGGCCCAGAGGAGGGGCTGAATGTTCAGTGAGTTTTAGCTGCACTTTAATTATCATAGGAAACACACGCACAGAGTATGAACCTTTTAAATACTGTTAAAATCGGTGTTGTGCGAATGCTGCCTGGGCCTCCTCTCAGGTTGCAGGTAAGGTAGCTCGCACCATTGGCCTGTAGTTTGCTAGCTCTGTCTCCCTCTACCTATCAAATGCCAGGACCTCAGTTCACCCCCACTTTGTGCTTACCTAGGGTTCTGCCCAGCAGCGAGGCAGCTTTCAAAATCTGAACCACACCGAGGCTCTCCCTTTTGGCTGCTCGCCTTCTGCTCAGTGGGGCTGTGGCCACGGGTTTGGGTCCCCACGAAGCTGCAACTGTGCTCAGACCCTGCCGAGGGACTCTGACCACTATAACTTCTGGGGTGGCTTTCCCGGCTGATGCCACTTCAAACCCCTCTTTCTGCCTGTCTCAGCATGTCTGTGGTCTCTCACCTTTTCTCTTCAGCTGGAGACTCTTCTAGAGCCCGGCTCTCTTGGTGATGGCAGGGGAAGATTGAGATGAAGGTCTAGGACACCTCTTGACACAGTGCTTTCAGATTTATCGTCTCCTTGGAAGAGCAGAGGTCCCTGGCAGACTTGGTTAACACCTTCTCTTCTCATCTCAGAGCACACAGATGGTCCTGGGGGGAGACAGGGCACAGTGCATTTCAGGATAAGCCCACCTGGACTCTGTCTGACTCTCTGCTTCCTCCTATCCAGGCTCCTAATTCCAACCTATCCTGCAAACTGTCTTTAACAGTTTTTCTAGAAGAAAGGCATTTTCTCTCTCTGTATTCAAGCTTCAGTAGGTCCACTTGGTTTAATGCACACACACACACTTTACATATATATATGTATATAAGTTGTAATATGTATTAACTGTTGTCTAGTTGCTAAGTCATGTCCAACTCTTTTGTGACCCCATGGATTGTAGCCCACCAGGCTCCTCTGTCCGTGGAATTCTCCAGGCAAGAATACAGGAGTGAGTTGCCATTTCCTTCTCCAAGGGATCTTCCCAACCCAGGGATCAAACCTGGGTCTCTTGAATTGCAGGTAGATTCTTTACCATCTGAGCCACCCGGGAAGCCCTCAATTGTAATTAGGCTCAAGTGTTTCTTCACAAGGCCCCAAGGCCACATGCAAATCAGCTATGTGCCCAGACAGTGATTCAAATGTCCATAGCATCCTGTCACATTTAAGACATTTGCCAGCCTAGTGTATACAGAGGATTAACCTCCAGTAGGAGGTATGTAAATTCAATAGAATTGCCCTCAAATCCAAGCTCTTACCCACTCCAGGTGCCCTGCCACTTATTATTTTAAAAATATTTGCTTTAAATATGTGTGTGACAGAAGTGAAGGTAGGAACTGGAATTTCTTTACAAATCAAGAGAATTATCAAGGTTGAGCTGGGAGCTTTCTAAAACTCCTGGTAATTATAGAGTACATGAAGTGACAAAACTCTCACATTGGCAGGGACCTTAGGGATCATCCAGGTTTTATGATAAATCAGTGATGGTGTCAAGAATAGACATTTTGCTCAATGAGAATTAATTTCTGGATGCAAGAAGATACTTAACATCCCTGCCTGGAACATCTAATGAAATAAAGAAAATGCTCTCATTTGAGGAAGAAAACCATTCCTTATGATGAAAAAAGAATGATCACACTCAGCAGCCTTATTTTTCCATTTTTATCAAGCCTCAGGTTTCAGAAAGGAAATTTCTCCTTTAGAAGAAGAAAGTGAGAGACGATGGATAAATAATTCACATGCTGAACACTGGAGCTCTCACAGAGAGAAAATTCAAGGCAATTGGACTACAAGTCAGGAAATTTTTTATCTAATCTCAAGTTCCGACTAGCTCTAACCAAGCCAAGAAAATGAAAATTCCAGAGAGACTAATAATTGATTGATAATGGATGAGAATGAGTCAAGAGGATATCAAATTGGAACAGTATGTTTACATTTCTCAGGTCTTGCTTACTAGCCAATATACTGTACAACAGGATATTGAGTGGGATTTTTCTTATTATGTCAGGATTTCAGCTAAAGCCCTGACCTCAGGACAATAGGTAGTTCCCCATATTCTGTAAAGAAACCAAGACACCATTAGACATGGCCTCCAGGAGTGCTCCAAGAATCCAAATGGATCCTCCAGCCATCACCCTCATTGGCAGAAGACAAAAGCCCAGCCCTCTTTTCTTGTTGATGGTTGGCAAGGAAGAAGCCTCTCAGGGGAGCGCACCTGGAGGTGAGCGCTGCTTTGAGACGACAGGCTAGCATCTCCACCTCTGGCCAGAGGCTTAGTGAGCAGCCTGTCTCAGTGGCTCATGAGTGACCCTGAGCTGTGGCCCCGGGGAGATGGGACATTCTGTGGCCAGAGGCTGCCTATAGCAGTCAGTGATGGTGAGAGAGGAGAGAGACCAGTTGCATGGTGGGGTGATCTCCATTCTTCACATTGACTAGGATGAGATTATATATTTTTATTGGAGTATAATTGCTTAACAATGTTTTGTTAGTTTCTGCTGTACAATGAAGTGAATCTACTGTATGTATTTATATATATCCCCGCCTTGAGCCTCCCATCCATCCACATTTTATCCAGCTTGGTCATCACAGAGCACCGAGCTGAGCCTGTGTTGTACAGCAGCCTTCCACTAGTTGCCTATGTTACGCACGGCAGTATATATAAATATATACATCTGTGCTACT
Organism: Budorcas taxicolor; assembly: GCF_023091745.1. Classification (NCBI taxonomy): domain Eukaryota; kingdom Metazoa; phylum Chordata; class Mammalia; order Artiodactyla; family Bovidae; genus Budorcas; species Budorcas taxicolor. The sequence goes on along the minus strand of NC_068934.1, from coordinate 9,430,768 downwards.
CTCCCAGTTCATTCTGCCCTCCCCGCCACGACCCCCTGTGTCCAAATGTCCGTTTTCTGCCTCTCTATTCCTGCCCTGCAGATAGGTTCACAGGATGAAATTCTTGAAGGCCAAGGAGATACCGCAAGAAGTAGCTGGGCCTGAGTCACTTGAGGGTGTAATACCTCTGAGGGTGGCCTGTTCACGGGAGTGGACTGGGGCCATAAGAGGCCGTGGTGCTCCCCACTACGCCAGGAACTGGGCAGGGAGTCACGGAGGTCAGCCAGGAGCTGACCTAAGGCAGCTCGCCACAAGGGCGTCCGAGAAAACCTGCTCCCGCGTCTGATTATGCTGCCGGCTTTGGGACACGTGCCACACAGAGCGCTTCAGGAGCCATGAGACAGCTACAAAGAACACACACTAAATGCAAACGCTTGCTCCTGTATTAGTTTCTTCGGACTGCCGTAACACATTACTATAAACTTGGTGGCTTAAGCGGGGGACTGGATTCTTTCACAATTCTGGAAGCCAGACATCTGAAATCAAGGTGTCAGGGCTGTGGTCCAAAGGCTGTAAGGGAACAATCTGTTCCTTGCTGCTTCCAGCTTCAGAAGGCTCCAGGTGTTCCCTGGCATGTGGTTGCATCACTACAATCTGGCTATGGTCACACTGCTGCTGCGGCTTCTCCCTGTGTGTTTTCTGATAAGGATAAGTCATTGAGTTTAGGACCCATCTGCATAACCCACGACAATCCCACCTCAAGATCCTTAACTTAGAGACTTCCCTCGTGGTCCAGTGGTTAAGAATCCATCTGTCAACGCAGGGGACGTGGGCTCGATCCCTGGCCCGGGAAGATTCCTCAGGCTGTGGAGCAACGAAGCCCGTGCACCACAACTGCTGAGCTCGAGTGCAGCAAGTACTGAAGCCCCTGTGCTCAGAACCCAGGTTCTGCAACAAGCAAGGGCCCTGCTCACTGCAGCAACAGAGACCTGCACAGTCATAAATAAATCACACAAACAAATAAATAATTTTTTAAAGATCCTTTACTTTACACCTGGAAAAATCCCGAATAAGTTCATAATCACAGGATCTGGGGATCAAGACATGGACATATTTTTGAGGCAACAACTCAACCCACTACATTTCTTGTCTGCCCTTCTTCCTCTAAGCAGGCAGGGACTAGAAATTTCTAGGTGAGGTGGAAGAGGAGAGAAGCATAGACTATATCCACCTTTTTCTTCCCTAGAGATCTTCCACTGCACATGAAACAGGCCCAAGCTGGGAGAAGAATCTTTGAAGTGAATGTGAGGTTGAAATTTGAAATTGTACCTTACTAAACTTCCACTGGGCTTCCCAGGTGGCATTAGCAGAAAAGAACCCACTTGCCCATGCAGGCAGATGTAAAAGACAAGGGTTTGATTCCTGGGTTAGGAAGATCCCCTGAAGGAGGGCTTGGCAACCCACTCCAGTATTCTTGCCTGGAGAATCCAAGGACAGAGGAGCCTGGCAGGCTGCATTCCATAGGGTCGCAAAGGGTTGGACACGACTGAAGTGACTTAGCACGCGTGCAAACTTCCATTACTGCAAAGTAGCTTTGAAGTTTTGAGATTTCTCAAGGGTTTTAAAAAGGTGACCTGACCGAATATAACCAAAGGCCCCGATGAGAAGGGAGAAAATGGGTATTCCTGTTGTATTCCACTGAAATCAGCATATTCCATAAAGTGGTTACACTAATATTAGTTAATAGTTTATGCTTTTCTATTATAAGGTCTCTGAGTCTTTTTTAAATAAGAAAAGTACAGTTTAGAGGTGAAGTGTGCTAATATCTGTTCTCAGTAAGTATCATATTAAGAATGAACCAGTTGTTTGGGACAACTATCCATGGAAACCCAAACTATAAAATTATACTCAACATCAAGCCGTGGGGCAGGAAGTGTGAGGACAAGCAGTTCTTCTAATAACAAATTTCTCAACCACCTACCTGACTACCAACCCCAGATGTGGACTGATCAGGAAAGTACAGTGAGACTGTTATCTACCCCATCCATCAAATTTCTAATAATGCAGCCTGGAACCTGAGTGCCAAGTCACTTCAGTCATGTCTGCCTCTTTGCAATGCTATGGACTGTAGCCTGCCAGGCTCCTCTGTCCAGGGATTTTCCAGGCAAGAATACTGGAGTGGGTCCCTCCAGGGGAATCTTCCCAACCCGGGGATCAAACCTGCATCTCTGTAAGTCTCCTGCATTGGCAAGTGGATTCTTTAGCTCTAGCACCACCTGGGAAGCCCAATGCAGCCTCATATCATTTGACATTTGTAGGAGCTCTGCCACAGTGCTGGCTAGATTGAGTTGTTGTTAATGGAAATCCCAAGATCAAATGAACAGCTAAAGAGGCAATTGTCTACTTGGACAACTGGTTTGTTTTTTTATTTTAATAACTGAAAATTTCTAACCTTAACACCTCTCCATTCTTTCATGCCTTTTAACTGTAATTTTGCTCATTTCAGCTGTCTTCAGCTTGTTGCAATCTTTATGATGTTGACTTTGTTACTCAAGTGTTAGGTCTTGCTCATCATTTTGCATCACACACAAATTGGTAAACCGACATTCTGGAATTTGCATTAACAGGAACTTCGGGACAGGGTATACTTCTGTGGTTAGCCAGTGGAGACCATTGGTCTAGTATTCAGTCAGTTGTAAGGTCAACACTCAGAAGCTTACCTTTATTTTTGCAACATTGGACTTCTTAGACAGAGAGAAGCACCAACAAAATAAGAACATATCAAAGTCAATAAGGGAAAAATTACATGATAAGCCTGGACTCAATCACATCCTGTCCAATACCCTCCTGCTTCTGCCTCAATAGTTACTGGTCTGCAAAGTTAGAATTCATGTTCAGTCTAACGACTTTCAAAAATGTTAAGGTAAAACCAAAACACCTGGTTGAATTCATTTCAATAAAATGTGAAAACCCAAAAGGATCCATTTAATCCTGAGTTAACTAGAAGTATCAGCTGTCCAGTTACCACTGTTCTTTGAGTTTTGGTATAATCAGCCGATTCTTTTCTTCTTAAGTGATAGTTGAGGTTATGATGGGAAAGCAGACAGAGTTCAGTAAGAGAAAGAGCTAACAAGAGAAGAGGGTAGTACACAGAGTTCAGAGATGAAGCAGCTCTGGAGCACAGGCGTCCAGCGTGCAGTTCATGGATAAATACCATTCCTCTGATAGAGAACATCAGCCAAAACAAAGAATGCTCCTTAATTAGATGACGCACTTGAACTAGAAAGCCAGAGTTCTGTAACTACCCTGTCTGGGTCTCCCACTGCATAGAAATGTCACCCTAGCATTATTTAATTTATTAATCATTGGGAAGAAAAGTGAATGCTCTTATCTAACTTGGGCTTAATTACATTAATACTACATCACAATACCAGGGTATTAAGATGGATCAGTGAGGGATGTCCCTGGTGGTCCAGTGGCTGAGACTCTGCACTCCCATGCAGGGGGCCTGGGTTCAATCCTTGGCCAGGAACTAGATCCTATATGCCCGCTAAAGATCCCACACACCTCACAGAAGGTGGACGATCCCACGTGCCACAACTAAGACCCAGCACAGACAAATATAAATGAATAAATAAACTTTTTTTTTAAAGATGGATTATTGAGTATAGGAAATAATGATTTGGATTAAGCATTCCTGTGCTTATGACTCACACTGCAATTTCATTCAGTAATCCATGCCAAGCATGGACCATCTTGACTCACTATTGTCAGTAGTGAGCCATCACACAGACATATGAAAATTCCCGGTGCCTCTGCCCTGGACGTCCCGACAGTGCCTGGGATCCTGTCCCACAGAGCCTTTTCCAGACAGCGTGGTTCCTTGGGGAGCTCGAGGCAGATTTGCTCATGACCCTGTCTGACTCACGGGGCCAGTACGTGGTGAGTCTCAACAAGCCCAAGCCATCCAAATGGCAGAATTGGTAAAACAGAAAAGATGAGCTTAGAGTGACTCTCGACTTCGTTGGTTGCCCCAGTGGAATGCAGTGCATGCTTTCTATGCTTAAAAATCATAGAAAACAGCGTCCTCTTTATATAAGATTAAAACAGTTACTTGGTTTTCAGAATATTATAAAAGCCTAGGAAGAAACTAAAGCTCAGGATTAAAACCAAGTCTTAACACTGGATATATTTAACCCAAGTTTATCGATCATAATGGGATTACAGCTTGTTTATTTCTTGCAGCAAGTACAAACATCAGTCTTTGGTGACAGGAGTGTTTAAAAGCTAACAATATGTGTTTGTGTGTGATGTGGAAATGATATAGAAACAAGTTTTACATTATTTTAATTTTTAATTGCTTTTGTTGTAGGTATAACTTTTATTATTAACAAGCCAAAGTAGTAGATACCACAGGAATAGGCATAAGAGGCAGGAGAGAAAATACATATTCTACTTGCTTTGGCAATAATAATTAGCCATTTAAATTAGTCAAAAAGGGGTATATTGGAAAATGTATTTCATGGAGTTTCTTCTCTGAATCAGAGGTACCAGGGAGCATCAGTGCTAGTCTCTCCTACCAGGTAACTGAGGATTGAAGCTCTGAATTACGCTAGCAGAGATCTCATCTTGCACTTTTGTCCAAGCAGTTACCTCCTATGGAACACTCTTTACTCATCACTGTCTAAATCACAGATATCTTACAAAGCCTAGTTCATACACTTCCTTATTCTCCAAGCTTTGCTTAGTACATCTTTCTTCTCCAATCTCCCATCACTCAAGGTCATGGTTTGCCCTACAAGTGGGTGATTTCCCAAACCTTGATCCCCAAAGACCATTCTCCCTTCTATAAATGGCACCTTTTGAACAGGGTCATCTCCCAAGTAAACAATATTTATTAAGAAAAAGCTCATCTATTCAATCAGGGCTTTTTGCTTGGGGAGTTGCTGTGTAACACTCAATAATGTCATTTTAACCGAGTATTATGAATTGCATAATCACATGAGTCACTGTCATGGTTGCGGCACTAATTGTAATAATGAGGGAAAAGTGAAGTCAGCAGTTAGTGGCCTATCTCCAGCCGTTGGGCTATACTTAGTGTCCAAGGTCATGCCTGCTCTGCATATGATCCAGTGGACTGCTGAAACCACCAGACCTATTGCTGTAAAGACGTGTCATCAACTGACTGCATCCTAGAAATTCCAACATTGTCAGCAACAAGTGATCTAAGCTACCGGTGAGCAGAGCAGTGTTAATGCAGGGTTGGTAATACTGTGGTTGAAAGAAACTTGACCTTTTATTTTAGCTGGTGTGACAAGCTTTTGCTTTCTTCATAGCTTTACTTAATTCTGAAAAGAGCTTTTAAACTTTCAGCTTTCATGACTAAAACTGCTAAGGTTCTGGGGAGGCTAAGGTGAGAATGAGGAACCTAAGCCTCTCTGATTCTTTTTCCAAACTTCAGTTGCATTCAACATTACTGCAACTTCAAAATTTCCAGTTCCAGGAACACACTGATCATAGCTGACTATCCAAAATGTCAAACAGGAGCTATGAAAGGGGAACGTTTAGAGTCAACTATCATGTCCTGTCTTTCCAAACGCACACTGGGCTCAGCTTGGAAGAAACACTTCTTAACTTCAGTCCCCTAGAAATAACCTTTAAAAGGAGATTTATAAGGGTATAATGCACTGTAGTCTACTGTGTACTAGGCACTTCTTATTCAATATCTCTATTCCAGCAACAGCGTGGCATAGTAGGTTTTATTGTCTCAGTCTCTTGTATATGGATTTATATTTTTGCGCAGCCAATTTTTTCCTCTTTAAATGTGGTACCCTTCTTCTCTTCAAACTTGCCTTTGACACTGGCTATCCACAGGGTAAAGTGGTTACAACAGAAATGAAAAGAAGCCAAAGAATATGGTTCTTGTGTTTGAGGTCTCTAAACAATAGACTTAGGAAAACACTTTCAAAATGAATTTTGACCACAACAGAAAAGACATAAATTCTTGGGCTAAGAGTGTAAAAGAAAGAAAAACAAGGAATTCCTAATTTTATTCTTTTAAAAATAGCTGTGCTGTTTCTAGTTCATTGCTATATCCAGAGAATAGCCTAGAGGGGCCCCAACTGCAGAGCTGGGATATCTTTTTGTGTCCGTCTTCCTTGGAGGTCCTTGAACTCTAATTTTCGTCTTTCAGGTGACAAGACACTAGGGCAGGCTTCTCTAGGCTTCTCAGCCTCCTATCAGCTGCTTTCTGTTTGGGACCCCTTGCTGCTGCTGCTGCTAAGTCGCTTCAGTCATGTCTGACCCTGTGCGACTCCATAGATGGCAGCCCACCAGGCTCCCCCGTCCCTAGGATTTTCCAAGCAAGAACACTGGAGTGGGTTGCCATTTCCTTCTCCAGTGCATGAAAGTGAGAAGTGAAAGTGAAGTCGATCAGTCGTGCCCGACTCTCAGCGACCCCATGGATTGCAGCCTTCCAGGCCCCTCCGTCCACTGGATTTTCCAGGCAAGAGTACTGGAGTGGGGTATCACTGCCTTCTCCATTGGGACCACTTAGGACCTGGCAAATGACTCAAGAATTCCCCTCCATTGAGGTTCTCAGCATCTTGAGTGCTGCACACTTTGGTGTCTTAGTTCAAGCTTCCATAACAAATGTACCATTGACTGGGTGGCTTAAGCAACATTTATTTCTCACGGTTCTGGAGCTGGGAAGCCCAAGATCAGGGTGCCAGAATGGCTGTGTTCTTGGTGAAAACTTTCTTCCTGGTTCACAGATGACCATCTGCTCATTGTATCCTCTCCCTGCAGAGAGAGAGAAAACTCTCCCATGTCTCTCCTTATAAGGCCACTAATGCCACCACAAAGCCTCCACCCTCATGTCCTAATTGCCTCCCCAAACACCAGCCCTGAATATCGTCCCATAGGGGATTAGGGTTTCACATACAAGCGCACAATCCCTAGCGCTTGCTGGCGAAACTTCACTCCGAGTTTTGAATGCTGCCTCCCTAAGACTGTCAAGGCTCTGCTCAGTTGCTGCTTTCTGCCCGCTTCCCACTCACACGTTTTCACATCTCACTACCTGGAATGAGCGAGTGCTGCAGATGGAAGCGGGGTTGCCCAGCACCGCGGCACACGCACAGAATCTACATGCCCCTCCGTGTTCTCGGGAAAGCCGCAGAGTGTTCTGCCTCGGGCTGCAATCCGTGTGTGGGCAGCGCTCGCTGCTGCCAGGCCCAAAGGACCTGGTAGTCTAGACTTCCCTTTAGGCTCCGGAGGGGAGACATAGTGGCAGACAGTGCCCAAGGCCCACTGTCCTGCGCCTGCCCCAGTCATACTACTAAGGCTTGATCTCCTTAAATCCACTCCCACTCCCAGGGGAAAAAATGAAGAGCAGAAGGGGTAGAAACCCTCCACTGACTGTAATTCAGTTTTCATCATCTCATCAGGCAGAACTTAAGACATTACGTTAAGTTCAATATAGAAAAATAAAGACAATTATGTATTTTTTGCATAACTGTGTTTGTAGTCCATGGAGAACATTAATACCATAAATATTGCTCTGTGACTTGCTTAGTTATATATCATATAAAATTCCCCAGACAATATATATAGACATATCTTTTTCCTTTCGTATTTGCATAGTATTCCCTTGTAAGGGTGAATATAGTTTATTGCATGCTACCTTTAATGGGTAACTAAAAGATTTTTCATTGACCCCATGGACTGCAGCCTACCAGGCTCCTCTGTCCATGGGATTTTCTAGGCAAGAGTACTGGAGTGGATTGCCATTGCCTTCTCTGCTGTTTATATTATAAACTATTAATATGTTAACATATTCTTATGCTTTTATCACTGAATGATAAAAACCACAGATGTGGGAGTGCCAATTTAAAATATACCCACATTGAAAACAATAATAGATGCTGCCCAATTACTTTCCTCAAAGTTATAGCAATTTATATTTTCATCACTGGTATACATACAAACATGTCCTTTTTTGCACGCTCACAAAACACTGATGCTATCAGCCTCACTATTTCTGTTAATAAAATAGGAAACAACAGTACTTCATTATTGTGTTAATTTTTTCTTTTCTGACCACTAGTGAGGATGAGAATCTTTTACATTTTTATTGTCTAGTTATAATTCCTTTTCTGTAAACTATTTGTTTCATTGATCCATAGTTTCCTGAATCCGTTTCTTAATAATTATCTTTAGCATTTTAGTCATTCTTTTACTGTATGTCTACTAATCCCTTTTCTGCCACATGATGCTTTTAATAGTTAATATTTATTGAGTGCTTATTTTGCCAAAAATGCTTCAGATATTATCTTATTCAATCTTTATAAAAACCTCATGTTATTACTATACTCACTAGAATGGCTAAAATAAAAACCACTGACAATACCAAGTGTTGGTGAAGAAGAGGAATAACAGAGCTCATTCATTGCTGTGGGGGATACAAAAAATACAACTGTTGGGAAACAGTTTGACAGTTTCTTATAAAATTAAACATATGCTTGTGATATGAACAAGCAATCCTACTCTGTATTTATCCATGATAAATTAAAGCTTATGTCTACAAATATATTTACTTGAATGTTCCTAGATGATTTATTCATAGTAATCAAACAGCTCCAAACTGAAAAGAACTGAAATATGGTTTTGATTGTGATTTTATCAGATGTTTCCATTTCTAAGAGCTTTTTTTAACTTGTGCAGTGCACTCCTATTTTGTTTGGTACATAAGAATTTATAGCAGTGATACATTGCTTTCACCATTCAAAGTATCATTTTCTGTCTTACTGAATATTTTACTCCAAATTCCACTTCATCTGATATTAATTTTGACCCTTTACTGTTGTTTAGGTTTCTTATCTCTGGTACATTTTTCAGTGTTTCTCTGACAAGGGTAATAGGAAGCTGGTATTCACAGATGTTCAGTTATCAATTGTTTATAGCAAATTCCTGTTTTAATTGGTTAGTTCCCATGCCAAATTAGTTAACTATTTAAAAAGTCATTTGGAGGACATCTTTGTTTTCTTCTGTTTCTTAGAAATAGCTAAATGGAATTATAAATAGCTAAACAGAATTTCAACTTGTCTCCCAATATGTGACCCTTTGACTTTTGATGGGATAATTTCATTTGTAAAATTTATTATTATAATTGATGTTTAGTTTTATTCCTTCCATTATATTGTACAAATGCTATTTATTATACTTTGTTTTCATTGTTTCTCTGTTTTCTTCATTTTGCTAGTTTAAGTTTAAAAATTTTCTCCTTTTCTGTTATTTAATGTGGGAGTTGTAGGTTTTTGATAATGGTTAACTTTCTATTTTTAGTCATATTAAACCTAATTTTTTAACAGATAAAAATATATATTATTGTTCCAACCAAAAGTAGACAGCTTATATGCTTTAGCTTCCCTACTCTTATTCCCCAAAGAGTGAAAGTGTTACTCGCTCAGTCTTTGTGACCCCATGGAGAGGCTCCTCTGTCCATGAGATTCTCCAGGCAAGAATACTGGAGTGGGCTGCCATTCCCTTCTCCAGGGGATCTTCCCAACCACCCAGAGATCAAACCTGGGTCTCCCACATTGCAGGCAGACTCTTTACCCTCTGAGCCACCAGGGAAGCCCTTATTCCCCTGCTCTAACCAAAATGAAACCTGGATGTGCTTCTCATTTCTCCATCTCATAAGCTCTCCATCTCACTGTCAAAAGTTCTTGATATAAATTACAGTTTATTTCAAAGCCACAACAAGTTTTTCTTTATAGTTGTATTTTCCATATCAAGTTCCTTTCTTTAGTGCCCAGTTGGTATTATTGTTGTTCAGTCTCTCAGTCACGTCTGACTCTTTGCAACCCCATGGACTGCAGCACACCAGGCTTCCCTGTTCATCACCATCACCTAGAGCTTGCTCAAACTCATGTCCATCGAGTCAGTGATGCTATCCAGCCATCTCATCCTCTGTTGTCCCCTTCTCCTCCTGCCTTCAATCTTTCCCAGCATCAGGGTCTTTTTCAATGAGTCAGTTCTTCACATCAGGTGGCCAAAGTACTGAAGTTTCAGCTTCAGCATCAGTCCTTCCAATGAACATTCAGGACTGATTTCCTTTAGGATGGACTGGTTGGATCTTCTCGGAGTCCAAGGGACTCTGAAGAGTCTTCTCCAACACCACAGTTCAAAAGCATCAGTTCTTTGGCAATCAGCTTTCTTTATAGTCCAACTCTCCCATCCATACATGACTACTGGAAAAACCATAGCTTTGACTAGATGGACCTTTGTAGGCAAAGTAATGTCTCTGCTTTTTAACATGCTGTCTAGGTTTGTCATAGCTTTTCTTCCAAGGAACAAGTGTCTTTTAATTTCACAGCTGCAGTCACCATCTGCAGTGATTTTGGAGCCCAAGAAAGTTAAGTCTATCACTGTTTCCATTGTTTCCCATTTATTTGCCATGAAGTAACAGGACTGGATGCCATGATCTTTGTTTTTTGAATGTTGAGTTTTAAGCCAGCTTTTTCACTCTCTTCTTTCACTTTCATCAAGAGGCTCTTTAGTTCTTCACTTTCTGCCATAAGGGTGGTATCATCTGCATATCTGAGGTTACTGATATTTCTCCCAGAAGTCTTGATTCCAGCTCATACTTCATCTAGCCCAGCATTTCACATGATGTACTCTGCATATAAGTTAAATAAGCAGGGTGACAACATACAGCCTTGACATACTCCTTTCCAATAATTTGGAACCAGTCCATTTTTCCATGTCCGGTTCTAACTATCTCTTCTTGACCTACATACAGATTTCTCAAGAAGCAGGTAAGATAGTCTGTTATTCCCATCTCTTTAAGAATTTTTCAGTTTGTTGTGATCCACAGTCAAAGACTTTACTGTAGTCAATGAAGCAGAAATAAAATTACATTTTCAGTCATTTCAGTTCAGTTCAGTCACTCAGTCGTGTCCGACTCTTTGCAACCCCATGAATCCCAGCACGCCAGGCCTCCCTGTCCATCACCAACTCCTGGAGTTCACTCAGACTCACGTCCATTGAGTCAGTGATGCCATCCAGCCGTCTCATCCTCTGTCGTCCCCTTCTCCTAGTGCCCCCAATCCCTCCCACCATCAGAGTCAGCTCTTCGCATGAGGTGGCCAAAGTACTGGAGCTTCAGCTTTAGCATCATTCCTTCCAAAGAAATCCCAGGGTTGATCTTCAGAATGGACAGGTTGGATCTCCTTGCAGTCCAAGGGACCCTCAAGAGTCTTCTCCAACACCACAGTTCAAAAGCATCAATTCTTCACCAAACCCTAAAGGAGTACGTCAAGGCTGTATATTGTTACCCTGCTTATTTAACTTATATGCAGAGTACATCATGAGAAACGCTGGACTGGAAGAAACACAAGCTGGAATCAAGATTGCCGGGAGAAATATCAATAACCACAGATATGCAGATGACATCACCCTTACAGCAGAAAGTGAAAAGGAACTAAAAAGCCTCTTGATGAAAGTGAAAGAGGAGAGTAAAAAAGTTGGCTTAAAGCTCAACATTCAGAAAATGAAGATCATGGCATCTGGTCTCATCACTTCATGGGAAATAGATGGGGAAACAGTGGAAACAGTGTCAGACTTTATTTTGGGGAGCTCCAAAATCACTGCAGATGGTGACTGCAGCCATGAAATTAAAAGACGCTTACTCCTTGGAAGAAAAGTTATGGCCAACCTAGATAGCATATTCAAAAGCAGAGACATTACTTTGCCGACTAAGGTCCGTCTAGTCAAGGCTATGGTTTTTCCAGTAGTTATGTATAGATGTGAGAGTTGGACTGTGAAGAAGGCTGAGCGCCAAAGAACTGATGCTTTTGAACTGTGGTGTTGGAGAAGACGCTTGAGAGTCCCTTGGACTGCAAGGAGATCCAACCAGTCCATTCTGAAGGAGATCAACCCTGGGATTTCTTTGGAGGGAATGATGCTAAAGGTGAAACTCCAGTACTTTGGCCACCTCATGTGAAGAGTTGACTCATTGGAAAAGACTCTGATGCTGGGAGGGATTGAGGGCAGGAGGAGAAGGGGACGACAGAGGATGAGATGGCTGGATGGCATCACTGACTCTATGGACGTGAGTCTGAGTGAACTCCAGGAGATGATGATGGACAGGGAGGCCTGGCGTGCTGTGATTCATGGGGTCGCAAAGAGTCGGACATGACTGAGTGACTGAACTGAACTGAACTGAACCAAGATTTAACAATTACAAAATTTTAACAGATAAGTTACTTATTTCTTTTTGCTTATTCTTTCATCATTTCTGGTGTCATTTGATAGTCAACTGCCTTGAATATTTCTAGAGTAATTTCCTTAGTAATTGGACATAAGTTGTACACAATTGCACATGGTGGACCACTGGAATTTTTGCTTATCCAGCATCCCTTTTCCCTTCTTATAGTTACAGAGCTCTGCTTCCTTGTGACAAATTCATTTCATTGATGTAGGTAAGGCCCATTCCACCTAACCCTTCAACTTCCCTGAAAAAGGCATGTGACTCAAATCCTGGGCTCTTTCTTCAGGACACATCAGACAGCACCACTTCTCTTTGAGGATCTCTAAACTTATAGAACGTGAGTCAAGCTGTTGGTGGCTTCCTGCTACTACGTATAGAGATGGCGAAGTCAGGAGATGGTGGAACGGCACCCAGATGACATCACTGATCTATGACTGAAGTCTCCCAATGGACATGGAAATAGATCCATTGAATTTCTGTCAGTTCCAACCAGGATTTGGATTAATACAGATTAAACAGGTGATATAGCCTTTTAATCATTGCATGGCTAAGAAACTTGTTCTTAACAATCGTGGGCTTCCTAGGTGACACCTTGGTAAAGAATCTACCTGCCAATGCAGGAGACTTGGGTTCCATTCCTGGGTTGCAAAGATCTCCCGGAGAAGGAAATGGCAACCCACTCCAGTATTCTTGCCTGGGAAGTCTCATCGACAGAGGAACTTGGCGGGCTATAGTCCATGGAATCAAAAAAAGTCCAACATGACTTAGTAACTGAGCATGAGCACAACTTTACAATCACAATTGTAGGATATAATCCTTTTGTCTAAGTTATCTGTGAACTTTGTTCTACTAGCTACTAGATGTTGCAAATGAGAAATACAATAACAATCTAACTGTCATTTGCAATTCACCTTTAGAATCTGTAGTCTGAAGTCTCATTGACTTCTATCCTCCAACAAAACATGCCAAGATTTTCTTATTAGCATGCATAATTTTACTGAGATAACAACCTACCAATGACTGTAAAATGAAATTTTAATTTTTGCAATAACTTTTTAGTAGTTTAATCAATAATACAAACATATGTTTTGGCACAGTTCATAATAAGTGTCTGGACAGATGAGGAGAGGAATTACTACCTGAAGAGATTATGGAAAGGCTTGTGAAGAGGATGGGATTTGAGCTGAGATGGATGAGACATCAATAAACACACAGTAGTAGGTGGAATAAGCTTTCTTGGTGGCTCAGCGGTAAAGAATCTGCCTGCAATGCAGGAGATGCAGGTTCCATCCCTGGGTAGGGAAGATCCTCTGGAGAAGGGAATGGCAAACCACTCCAGTATTCTTTTCTGGGAAATTCCCTGGACAGGGGAGCCTGGCAGGCTGCAGTCCATGGCGTCGCAAAGAGTCAGACCTGACTTAGGACCTAAACAAACATCAACAAGTAAGTAACATATTCCCATGAGAAGTTAGGCATGAGCAGATCAAGTCCAAACTTTGAAGAGTGTTTAGAAAATGGAAAGGAGGCTGTTGGAATTGAGTGAAGAAACTCTAGAAGAAAATATTCTGGACTCAGACGGTAAAGGCCCAGGAATGCCAAGCCGAGGAGACTGAGGGTGATTTTTCTTTCTGTTGAGGGCAGCCTGGGAAGGTTTGCAGCAGGGAGTGGAAAGAAGATCACTGTTGGGAGCCACGTCTCTGACTCAGGAGAGGTACAGGGAAGCTTGTGTGTGGCAGTGGCCGGGAGACAGAGGCCTAGGCCCTGCACAGCGTGAGCCAAATTAAGTGCAGCCCAGAGTTTGGGAAAGTTCAACTGCTAACTCTGTTTTGAATTCATGGAAGACCAGAGTAATAAAGATGGTGGTAATGACAGCCCCTGGGCATGAATGTGCAACTAAGTGACAGGTTGGAAGTCTGGGAATGAATTGTTTTTATAAAACCTCCATCTGTTTGATCATTGCACAGTAAATCATGTAAGTTAGCAATAATAGTTTCCTATTGTAACAAGTTCATTTGCGCTTCCATAAATTCTTGTTTAAAAGCTTAGATGTGGAATTTGGCAAGTCCACAGATCTGTATTAGTGTTCAAGATTCCTAACATTTTCATTGTTTATATATAATAATCTCAGGTTTTCAGGATACAGAATGAAAAATATAGTTGCATAAAATGGAAACTCAGGAACCTTCATATCAGAACTTCTGTTTATTCAAATGTATCCCTTAATGGTTACATCCTCTGATAAATGGAGTGATGTATTGTTACTTTACATCTATCCATTCATTATTTATTGAAGACTTTCTTTGTAAAAGGTACTATGCTAGAATTTACATACAGTCCTCAGAATACAGTCTTCAATCCTTTGAATAATCCTTTGGGTTAGATGGTGTTATCTCCATGTTACAGATGAGAAATCTGAGGCTGACAAGTAACCATTTGTTAGCAGAGTTTTCTCTGTCTCTCTCTCAGCCTCTCTCTCCCCTTGTGGAACTGAGCCTACATCTACAGGAGTTGGCCTCTGGAAGCTATTTTGGGGCAGAATCTTGCCTCCCTAGTTATTTTTTATTGGGACCACCAGGGAACACATGGAGCCACCAGATGGGACCATCCGCTCCCATCACTTCACAGCAAATAGATGGGGAAACAATGGAAACAGTGACAGACTTTATTTTCTTGGGCTCTAAAATCACTGCAGATGGTGACTGCAGCCATGAAATTAAAAGATGCTTGCTCCTTGGAAGAAAGGCTATGACAAACCTAGACAGCATATTAAAAAGCAGAGACATTACTTTGCCTACAAAGGTCTGTCGAGTAAAAGCTATGGTTTTTCCAGTAGTCTTATATGGATGTGAGAGCTGGACCATAAAAAAAGCTTTGTAAATGTGGTGTTGGAGAAGACTCTTAAGGGCCCCTTGGACTACAAGGAGAGCAAATCAGTCAATCCTAAAGGAAATCAGTCCTGAATATTCATTTGAAGAACTGATGCTGAAGCTGAAGCTCCAATACTTTGGCCACCTGATGGGAAGAACTGACTCATTAGAAAAGACCCTGATGCTGGGAAAGATTGAAGGTGGGAGGTGAAGGAGTTGACAGAGGATGAGATGGTTGGATGGCATCAGCGACTCAATGGACATGACTTTGAGCACACTCTGGGAGTTGATGGTGGACAGGGAGGCCTGGCGTGCTGTAGTCCATGGGGTCACGAAGAGTAGGACATGACTGAGTGACTGAACTGAACTGAGTGAACATGTGACCCAAAGCTGAGCTGATCACATTCTTTCTCCTAGAAATTTGAAATTGGAATTCAGAGACTACAAGTCCTTGCTTGTGGCTGGAACATACAGACTTGACAGCCATGGGGAAGCAGATTCCAACGAGATGTTTAGAGAATCCCAGGAGGCAGAGAAACAAGGATGAGTTGCTGCAAAGAGAGAAGCAGAGATGAGACGTAGAGAGAGAGACCCTAGACTTCCAGTTCTTAATTCCCTTCCCTTCGTGAGCTCTAGCTATATTCTTCCCATAATTTCCATAAGATACCACTATGTCCTTATAATAAACCTGTTTTTTAGCATAAACTAGCTCAGGCTTATATTTGTTACTTTCATTTAAAGAGTTTTAATTAATACAGCTAGCATATAACAAAATTTGAACCCAAGTAACATTCCAGGCCACGTTTATAGCCACTATACTATATTTCCTCTGTAGCCAAAGAATTGCTTAACTCTGTATAGCAATTGGACAGTATGTTAATTCTGGGCAAAGACATGAGGGTCATGCTGATGACTACTTACCATCAATTTATTTCAATGGTAAAGGAAGGATTTCATCAACTTATACACCAAGTCATATACAGACGTAAAGAGGCAAGACATCCGACAAAGTTTTGGTGGTGAGTTCATTGGCTTCTCAGGATCTCTTTGATGTATCAACAACCTTACTCTCATCATCATTATCATCATTATGTTCAGCAAACTAGGCTAATAGGACCACATGCCTTGGAAGGTTTCCAAATATTTTGCAAATCACCTATTTTTAGATCACTGACCTGTAGTGATTTCAGGGACTATGGAAAACCTGTTTCCTCTTCCTCCTGGGCACAGAGTTTTATTATCTCCCAGGTACCCTTGAAGTTAGTGTGGCCATAAGACCCAGCTCTAGCCAGTGGAATGCTAATAGAAGTGATCTGAACTACTTGCAGGCCTGGCCCATAAAAACACCTAACTGCCATCCTCTTTGCTTTTTCTCCCAAGTCCATGATCTTGGAGCCCACATATTGAATATGGAGGAGCTCCAAGCTGGAGGAATCCTAGGATCTTTAATTGCTATTTGGAACAGAACCAATCAACTAAGATGGAAAACCTCTTCGAATTTAAGTGAGCAAGAAGCACATTTACACTTTGCTAAGCTACTAATATTCTGGAGTTCATGTGTTGTAGCAGCTAGTGCTACCTTAACAAGGATTATCTCTTTGGTTTATGACTAATTAGCACATATCCCAAGGCAGGAGAACTTCACTAATAGATCTTATAAAAAGGGAAAGTTCTCCACTACTAACAGGCCATGTTTAGAATTTTTCCTTTTAAATCCTGACTATATGCCAGGTTGGCCATGGAAATAGGATGACTCTGGGTGATTAGCATCCTGGGCATTTGAGTGATGAAAGAGGCTGGTGTTCCAGGCCTTAACTGACTAATCACATTTCCAGCAAGAAAAAATTATCCCTTGACTTTTAGCAGTCACTGTGGACATAGAAGGAAAGCTTCCTCATTCCAGGGCCCCTACTAGTTGTTTCTTCAAGGATGAGCTTTCTTCAAAGACTTTGATTCACAGATCAAGCCCTAAATATACTGGAATGGATGGCCATGCCCTCCTCCAGGGGATTTTCCTAACCCAGGGATCAAACTCACGTCTCTTTAGGTCTCCTGCATTGGCAGATGGGTTCTTTACCGCTAGCACCACCTGGGAAGCCCAAAATAGTGAAACAGAGATAGCTAAATGTGACCAGCTCCTCACAAACCTTCTGATGGGGAGACTGAAGAAATTCTGCGGCTAGGGTATTTAACTAAGAGACTAACACTCCGGATAGTTTAGGCCACACAATGAATTATTGTTATTGCTATTATTGTTGTTATTCATTTATTTTTTATACACTGAGGGCCAGTGAGCTCCAATAGCTGTCAGTCTATCAGGAAGCACCCCTCTCCTCTCTCTGTCCACCATCCCTTTAAACAGGAGTCAGA